>NC_063345.1:70390318-70433959 GCF_021869965.1 Rhincodon typus
TCTGATGAAGGGTCTAGGCCCGAAACGTCAGCCTTCCTGCTCCTATGATGCTGCTTGGCCTGCTGTGTTCATCCAGCTCTACACCTTGTTATCTCATAATTCCAACTATGTTTTTTTTTTAAACTTCTACAGTTCCTCAACTCTACCCACACAGATTCTACAACATCTGACCCTACTTCGTTTCTCACTATTGATTTAACTTCATTTCTTACGAATAAGGTAATCCCACCCCCTCTGCCCACCTGCCTATATTTTCGATAAGATGTATATCCTTGGATCTTAAGCTCCCAATCCTGATCCTTTTGCAGCCATGTTTCTGTGATGCCCACCACGTCATATCTGCCAATTTTGATCTGTGCCACAAGCTCATTTACCCTCTTTCTTATATTGCGTGCATTCAGATATAAATAATATCTTCAGTCCTGTATTAACTGTCCCACTTTTCATTGTCACTCGTTTATCCAGTGTGCTTGAAGTTTGATTTCTAACCCTTTCCAAACACACTGTCCTATTTGTGTCTGTGCTGTAGTCTTTAATAACCTCTCTCGAGTTCTCCTTTCCTGTCATTCTTTTCATATTTTTCCACACAGTGGCATCTACCCCTACAGATGTTAGCCTGTTGCTTTATTCCCCACTGGGTAAAGTTTCACTCTTCCCCCCCCACCCCACTTTCTAGTTTAAAGTCCTGTTGACCAGTCTATTTATCCTTTTCGCTAGAACATTGGTCCCAGCTTGGTTCAGGTGGAGACCATCCCAATGGTACAGATCCTTCCTGTTCCAAATCTGATGCCAGTGCCCCATGAAAAGGAACCCCTCTTTCCCATACCACTCTTTTAGCCACTTGTTTACTTCCCTTATTCTCATGTCCCTATGACAATTTGCACATGGCTTGGGCAGTAATCTGGAGATTATAACCCTTGAGAACCAGCTCTTTAATTTTGTTCCTAGCTCCTGATGATCTCTGAACAGGTCCTCTTTCCTAGTCTTGCTTATGTTGTTTCTTCTGAAATGGATCACAACAGCTAGATTCTCCCCATCCCTCTCGAATATCTTTTCAAGCTGTTCAGAGATATCCCTTACCCTGGCACTGGGCAGGCAACACAACATGCGGGACTCTCAATCTTGTTTACAAAGGATATTCCCCGGTTTATAGAATCTCCTACAACTACCACTTGTCTTTTTGCTCCCCCCTCTTGAATGGCCTTCCGCGCCACGGTGCAGCGGTTAGATGGCTCATCCTCCCTGTAGCCCTTTTCCTCATCCACACAGGGAGCAATTCAAAAGCTGAGGGTCCTCTGTTCGTGAATGCAGGATCCCTCCACCTGCCTCACTTGCAGTCACCCCCTGCTGTCCTTGGCCACTGACCAAATTTGAAGTACTTAATCTACCAAGTGTGACAGCCTCCTGAAACACAGCATCCAGGTACTTCTCCCCCTGCCAGATGTGCCGCAGTGTTTGAAGCTCAAATTCCAGCTCATCAACTCTAAGCCAAAGTTTCTCGAGCAACCAATACTTGCTGCAGGTGTGGTCACCACTGTTCGCAATGGGATCAGCACATTTTTTTGTTGGTCAGAGGAGGGGGGATGGAGGGAAACGCTGAAGTAGTGTCCCTTGACAACACTTCCTCCACAAACCCGTTTGGTCGTGGCGACTGTGCTGATGTAAATGTTCGCCCCAATTGCCAACCAGCATCGTTGCCATCCTCTGCTGAACCCCACCCACCCCCAGGTAGGGGCTACCCACCAGCACTGCCTCGGACCAGGGAACCCATTTCACAGGGACAGTATGTCAAGAAGTTTGCCGGTTATTGAGGATTGACTGGAACTTTCATGTCCCTATCATCCACAATCACTGGGGCAGGTGGAAAGAATGAGTCAGACCCTGAAACTGTGGCTGGCTAAATACCACCAGGAGGGAATGCCCTGGCGCCAGTCTTTACCAATAGTTCTGCGCAGTGTCAGGGCTATCCCCAACAAAATGACAGGTCTGAGTCCATTTGAAGTAGTGACAGGAAGGCCAACTTCATCTTATGAAGGATGCCCTGTTGTCTTACTGCCAAGCACTAACAGATACTGTAAGTTCTGTCTCCTCACACGTACTGGCTGCCTGGAAGGGCCCACTGGTGGGGTGGAGGGGTCACGACATTCTACCAGGCGAGTGGGGGCATGTAAAAAAGATCCACAAGGAACCCTTAGGCATGAAGTCGAAGAACCATATCAGGTGCTGCTAATCACCCAGTCGGCTGTCAAGGTCTGAGGAAAGAAAGCCTGGATTCACGCCTCCCACATCAAACAGGCATCCTACAATACAGTGGAACCAGAGACTGACTGACCACCGTTGGTGCCTACGGTCATTTTTTCAATGATGGTGATTGCAGTTTTTATACTATCAGGATATTCAGAGTTACATGCAAATACTTATCTCCATATGTCTTATACATATGACAAAGCTTCTAATCTGTCCAAGTGTTGGATATGTTTCCACGTTCCCACTCACTGTAAAGGGGGAATCCCACTCTACCCAATTCTCTTTAATGAACCTGAAATGGTAGAGTGATAGGTTTATCAAAATTTCACATCTCGCCCTTGTCTAGGCCCTGAGATGCTCGCCAATGCTTACAACCCAAAGGGAGGGTAACTCAGTTCTCTCATAAACATGACAGTGAGTACTGAAGCCTGGAGGTCTGCGAACCAACCCTGACCCGCTTCTCTGGGTGGTACCAGTCCAGCTATGATCGTACCCATAATCCGCCATTCCTAATACCTCAAATCGGCGAAGACCACAAGGGTCTGTGTGTTTTGTCAACTCCCTCAAAGGGGGACAAGAGATGGGAAGAGAGTAATTGCTCTCAGTATTTCAATGTCACAGCCTTATCCAGTCTGTTGACTGATTTTGTTAGGGGTATAAGTGGAGGTCCCATCTCCATGCAAGTATTCTGAGATTATCGCCCGTTTCACCTCCTGTAATGGCACATATTTCAGCTGTGGCCATAGAGCATACCTGTGGCTGCCCAGCCGCTGGGTGGGTTCATTGTTGCCTTGGGTATGTAGTACCCTATATATATCACTCGCCAAACCACCTAGCTGGAGACACGAGATCTCTGAAACCCAGCATTTCTTTGCTATTACATTTCCTTTCAATGGTAAGACCAAACTGGCCAGAGAAGCTATAACCCTGGCTTCGGTTCTGGAAAAGGTGGGAATACATTCTCCGCCCTTAGCAGAATAGATTATGAAATGGTCGCTATTCGTCAGGGGAGGCGACAGCCTACTGGTATCATTGCTGGACTGTTATTTCAGAGACCCAGATAACGTTCTGGGGACTCGGGTTCAAATCCCGCCATGGCAGATGGTGGAATTTGAATTCAACAAAAAAAATCTGGAATTAAGAATTTAATGATGACCATGATCCCTTGTTGATTGCGGGTAAAAACCCATCTGGTTCACAAATGTCCTTTAGGGAAGGAAACTACCATCCTTACCCGGTCATCCTTACCTGATCTGGCCTAAATGTGACTCCAGATCCACAGCAATGTGGTTGACTCTGAACTGCCCTTTGGGCAATAAGAGATGGGCAATAAATGCTGCCTAGCCAGTAATGCCCTCATCCCGTTAATGATTAAAAAGAAAAATTCACATGGTAGCGCGCCAGAACTGAATGGTCCTTGATTTTGTTTTAGCAGGGGAAGGGAAGGGACACCTGTGCTCTGATTGGCTCCAAATGTTGCACCTACATTCCAAATAATTCTGAAAGTATTACTAATTTGGGCAACCATAAGAGGTCGAAAACAACCGACGACCTCCTCCCTCTTCCCTGTGGAGTTGGGCTACAGGATGGCTGGGATCCTTAGGAACCTCCATTGTACAGGGACTCACGATGTTCATTTTTGTTATTCTAGCTGTGTATGTTGTTTTCTCTTTTTTAAGGTGCAGTTGCCAACAAGCTTTTAAGAGTATGAACCATCCCCAACTACTAGTGAACACTGACACAAAGTATTCGTTTTGA
Source organism: Rhincodon typus (assembly GCF_021869965.1). Taxonomy (NCBI): domain Eukaryota; kingdom Metazoa; phylum Chordata; class Chondrichthyes; order Orectolobiformes; family Rhincodontidae; genus Rhincodon; species Rhincodon typus. The sequence continues at coordinate 70,394,324 of NC_063345.1, forward strand.
ACCAAGCCTACATCCTCTGGTTCCACACACACATTACCGCTGTGCTCCTTAATGGGCCTTACTCATTCCCGGTTATCCTTTAACCATTAATGTACTGTAAAACAACTCAGCATTTTCCTTTATTTTACTTGGCTGTATCAATGTATGTTCCCTCTAAAGCTCTCCTCATCTCCCCTTTAAGTTCCCTCTTGCACATTTACCTGAAAGTATCCACTTCCTGTGCACTCTGGCCAAATTATATCTGGTCTTATTAAAATCAACTAATTTGGAACTTTGATTGCAGACCCATTCTTATCCTTTTCCATAACAATCCTGAATCTTTTCAAAAGAGCTCTGATAACTGTCTGCAAAATGCTCCCCCACTGATACTTCGACCACTTTGGTTACCTAAAGTGAAGTCCAGGACCTCCCTCTTCCCTTGGGACTTCTACATCCCGGCTTCAAAAGCTTTCTGGATCTATTTTAAATGTTGTTCTAAATGTTTCACACTATGATAACCAGAGTTAATGTTGAGAAAGTTGAAATTCCCCACTATCATGACCCTATTACTTTTACACTGAAATTTGCCTCCTTACTTGCTCTGCTAGTTCTATGGGTTTATTTAAAGGAATATTCCAAGTTGTAATAAATTCCCTGAGCATAATTGTGACACCACCTCCTCTTCTGCCTCCTTCGCTGTCTCACATGAAGACCTTGTATCCTAAAGTATTGAGCCTCCAATTCTGCCTTTCTCTCAATCATGTCTCAGTGACAGCAATGTCATCATACTCTCATGTTTTAATTTGTATCCTAAACTCATCTACCTTGTTCGTTGAACTCATAGCATTAAAATCAATGGCTTCCAACCATGTCAAATTCCCTTGTACCTTAACCAGCCTGTAATGTCGATGCCTTACTGACTCACTTGTTGATTCTTTCCTTTTCTTCTTACCACCCTTTTGGACATTCTCTCTGGATTCCATACCCTTGCCAATTTAGGTTACACCCAGCCTCACAGCACTTGTAACTAAATTTCTAGCATTACAAGCTATATCTCACTCTGGATATGCCTTTTCCCAACCGCTCACATGAAGGCTACGCATGGTTACCTTATCTCTAAGGCACTCAAAATGAGGCAGATCTGATGCAATGTAGTTTTAATGAAAAGCTGATTTGTATATCTTTATCCCAAATAAGTCAATGAACCAGTGGCGTTTACAAACATCATCAGAAACAGGTCCAGAAAATGGTGTTTGGATACAGACAACATCATCAAAACCCAACACTGACAGTTACTGGGGAACTCATTGCTGTTTAAGCAGTCTTGATGAACCACTAACTCACTTTACAAACAATATGCAGGTGGACAGTCTTTATCCAGTATAAATGTGTTGATGTACAGCGATACTGTGATCATTTTCAAAACTTACCATACAGATACATAATTGTATCAACATTTTACTGACAATACCAGAACTTTAAATAGAGCAGGGTTTTAATAATATCAATACAAACGGTCCAATGATGATGGTTCATTGCTTGTTGTAAGTAAAAGCAGAACCCTTCACCTGTGGTTCTTCGTGAATTTTCTGGTGTATTTGCAAATAGCAAATCCTTTTACACAACAGAGCAGGAGATGCACCTAGTGTCATTTCACTGCTGTGTTAGCAGTTTGGATTGCAGAGTGAATCCCTTCCCACTTACGGAACAAGTGAATGGTCTCTCCCCAGACTGAACATGCTGGTGCATCAGCAGGTGAGTTGACTGAGTGAATGCTACTCCCCAGTGTGAACTCGCTGGTGTTTCAGCAGGTGGGATGACTGGTTAAATCCCTTCCCACAATCGGAGCAGGTGAATGGTTTCTCCCCAGTGTGAACTCGCTGGTGTCTCCGGAGGTTTGATGACCGACTGAACCCTCTCCCACACAGGGAGCAAGTGAATGGTTTCTCTCCAGTGTGAACTCGCTGGTGTATTTGCAGGCTGGATGACTGAGTGAATCCCATCCCACACTGGGAGCAGGTGAATGGTCTCTCCCCCGTGTGGACTCGCTGGTGGATCAGCAGGCTGGATGACTGCACGAATCCTTTCCCACATTCAGAACAGGTGAATGGTCTCTCCTCAGCGTGAACTCGCTGGTGTTTCCGTAGGCTGGATGACTGAATGAATCCCTTTCCACACACAGAGCAAGTGAATAATTTCTCCCCAGTGTGAACTCGCTGGTGTTTCCGCAGGCTGGATGACTGAGTGAATCCTTTCCCACATTCAGAACAGGTAAATGGTCTCTCAGTGTGAACTTGCTGGTGTTTCCGCAAGTTGGGTGACAAAGTGAATCCCTTCTCACAATCGGAACAAGCAAACTGTTTCTCCCCAGTGTGACTGCATTGGTGAATCTGCAGGCTGGATGACTGAGTGAATCTCATCCCACACTGGGAGCAAGTGAACAGTCTCCCCCTAGAATGAACTTGCTGATGTCTCAGTAGGCTGGATGACAGGGCAAATCCCTTCCCACAAGCAGAGCAGGTGAATGGTCTCTCCCCGGTGTGAATCCACTGGTGGGACCGCAGGTGGGATGACTGAGTGAATCCCATCCCACACTGGGAGCAGGTAAATGGTTTCTCCCCAGTGTGAATTCGCTGATGGATCCGCAGGTTGGATGACCGAGTGAATCCCATACCACACAGGGAGCAGGAGAATGGTCTCTCCCCAGTGTGAACTCGCTGGTGTGTCTGCAGGTTGGATGACCGAGTGAATCCCATCCCACAATCAGAGCAGATGAATGGCTTCTCCCCAGTGTGACTGCGTTGGTGCATTTCCAGGTGGGATGGGTAAAGACATCCCATCCCACAGTCACCACATTTCCACAGTCTCTCCTTCCTGTGACTGCGCTGGCGTTTGGACATGTCAGATGAATCTTCACAGACTCTTGCACACACAACGACGATATGTGCTTCTCCCCAGTGTGAACGGTGCTTTTTCCTTCAATGTTCAAAATCCTGAGATAGTGAGGGTATGATAAAGAGTGACTGTCAGATCTGGATGTGGTTTCATTTGAAATCCCTCATTGCAAAACAACCTTTCAAACAAAAAACAAATGCATTAGAAGAAACCAGAAGAACACACAGGTTGTGAAACTGACAGAAATTAATCTGGTCACTTCTGGAGATGATATTTAGGAAAAATGCTGGATTATCTTTAAAACTGACTGGTTCATAAATGTCCTTCAGGGAAGGGAACCAGTCAGTGTTTGCTCAAAACTATAGAAAGAGATAGAGGTGGGAGAGACAGGCATAAAACAGCGACATTTTATAGATCTACAACTGAATCCTGTTCCTGTTTTCTCCCCATACCCTCCGAATGGCTAAAAACAAGCGCATAGTTCCTGGAAAGTGTAGTTTCACGTGGATCGGGTGCTTAAGACAGTGGTTAGCATGCTTATCTTTATTGATCAGTGCATTGATCAATAAAGAGACCCAGGTTTGATTCAACTCTGTGGAGTTTACACATTCTCCTCGTGTCTGTGTGGGGTTCCTCTGTGTGCTCCAGTTTCCTTCCATATCCAAAGATGTGCGGGTTAGGTGGAGTAGCCATGGGAAATACACGGTTAAAGGGATAGGGTGGGATGCTCTTTGGATGGTTGGTGTGGAATCGTGGGCCAAACGGCCTGCTTCCATATTGTAGGGATTCTAGGGATTCTATTGTAGGGAGGTCATGTAACGGCTTATAGGACATTGGCCAGGCCAGTTTTAGAATACTCGTTCAATTCTAGTATCCCTGATTTTGGAAAAATGTTATCATGGCAGGATTTGTACACTTAATGTGAAGTTCCTGGGAGGTGTTGCTGAACAAAGAGACCTTGGAGTACAGGTTCATAGTTCCTTGAAAGTGGAGTCGCAGATAGACAAGACAATGAAGGAGGCATTTGGTACGCCAGCTGTTATTGGTCAGTGCATTGAGTCTTGGAATTGGGAGGTCATGTGGCAGCTGTACAGGACATTGGTCAGGCCGCTTTTGGAATACTACTTTCAGTTCTGGTCTCTCTGCTATTAGAAAGATGTGAAACTTGAAAGAGTTCAGAGAAGATTTACAAGAATGTTGCTAGGGTTGGCGTAATTGAACTATGGGTAGAGACTGAATACGCTGTGCCTATTTTCCCTGAGCTTTGGAGACTACGGGGTGACCTTATTGATGTTTATGAAATTGTGAGGAGCATTGGTAGGGTGAATAGTCAAGGTCTTTTTCCCAGGGTAGGGGAGTCTAATATGAGACGGCATAGGCTTAACGTGAGAGGGGAAAGACTTAAAAGAGACCTAAGGGGGAACTTTCTTTACGCAGAGGGTGGTGCACGTGCAGAATGAGCTGATTGGCATGGATGAGTTGGACTGAAGGATCTATTTCCATGCTCTGCATCTCAATGACTCTACGTTGTTAAACTTGAAAGGTTTCAGAAAAGATCTACGAGATTATTGCTAGGATTGGAGAGTTTGAGATAAAGGGAGAGGTTGAATAGGCTGGGGCTTTTTCCGTGGAGTGTCAGAGGCTGAGGGGTTATCTTATATGGGAGTATGGATAGGGCAAATAGCCAAGGTCTTTATTTCCCCAGGTTCAGCGAGTTCAAAACTAGAGGACATTGGTTTAAGGTGATAGAGGAAAGATTTAAAAGGAACCTGAGGGGCAATCTTTTTACTCAGAGGTTGGTGCGTGTATGGAAAGAGCTGCCAGTAGAGGTGGTGGACACAGGTATAATTACAACAGTTAAAAGGCATCTGGATGGGTACATGAATTGGAAGTGTTCAGAGGTATACGGGCCAAATGCTCGCAAATGGGACTAGATCAGTTTAGGATATCAGGTCGAGATGGACAAGTTGAACTGAAAGGTCTGTTTCGTGCTGTCTAACTCTGACTCTAAGTGCTTAAGTAAAATGGTGGAAATATGAAAGAAAAACAAATGTGCTGAGCAGCAGGTCTGGCAGAAATGGTGACAGATTGCAACCTTGAAGTGTTCAGATGATCTTACAAGGCGCTACGATATAGGTTACACGCAGAGTGCCAGAAAATGGGACAACAGTAAGTAGGTGCTTGATGATCAGAATGGATATGATGGGGTCATTATGTTCAACAACTTTGAGACTCAGGTAGGAGTGGCAAGCAGTGAAGAATGCAAATGATACAATGGGCTTCATAGTGAGAGGATTCAAGTACAGGAGCAGGGATGCCTTTCTGTAAGGGCTTTAGTGAAACCACGCCTGGAATACTGTGTGCACCTTTGTTTTCCTTTCCAAAGGATGGATGCCCTGGCTATTGAGAGCGTGAAAAGGAGATTCACCAGACTGATTCCTGGGATGTCGGGACTGATGTACAAAGAGAGTCTTGATCTTTGTTTAATCCTTCTTTCTTTTGTCTTTCTGAGCTGCTGACTCCATCACTAACTAAAATTATACCTTGCACTTCCTGATCTGAATATGACCCATTCAAACTACACTTTGGTTCCCATTCCCCTGCTATACTCATTTAAAACCTCACCAACAGAACTGACAAAAGGCCCCAAAAGGATATTTATCCCAGCTTTGCCCAGGGGCAATCGGTCTGGCTTGTACAGTTCCCATCTAACTCAGAAATGGCCCTAATGCTTAAGAATCTAAACAGTTCTCTGCTACACCTTTCTCTAACCACACATTCATCTGATCTATCCTCTTATTCCTGCTTTTGCAAGCATATGGCACTGGGAGTAAGTCTGACATTATTACATTTGAGGACCTACATTTTAAAGTATCTTCTATCTTCCTATATTCAGCTTTCATGGAATACCTGCGGCTCAACAAGTCCATACCAACCCTCAAGAGCATCCCACCCAGACCCATCCCCTATAACCCACCTAATCTACACATCCCTGAACACTATGGGCAATTTAGCATGGCTAATCCACCTAGCCTGCACATCTTTGGACTGTGGGAGGAAACCAGAGCACCTGGAGGAAACCCACACAGACACGGGGAGAGTGTGCAAACTCCACATAGACAGTCACCCGAGGGTGGAATCGAACTCGGGTCCCTGGTGCTATGAGGCAGCAGTGCTAACCACTGAGCCAACGAGCCACCCTCTCTCTCTCTGCAAATTAAATATCCTGGAAACAAATCTGCACCTGGATTAAATCACTGCTTAACCTCAGAGACAGTCAGACTGCAGATGTTGGAAGCTAGAGTCAATATATGCGGAGCTGGAAAAGCACAGCAGGTCAGACAGCGTCCGAGGAGCAGGGAAGTCAACGGTTCGAGCTGAAACCCTTTGTCACCAAAATGTTGACTTCGCTACTCCTCGGATGCAGTCTGACCCACTGCTTAACCTTCTCAGCTCCAAGGATAATTATCTGATCTTCTGCTACCTCTCCACAAAAGAGAAGCCCATCCTAATTTTAACTTATTAGAGTCAGAGGGCTGCACCACACAGAAGCAGACTCTTTGGTCCAATTTGTCCAAGCCAAGTAGATATCCTAAATAAATCTAGTCTACCCTACCCATGCCCCTCATGATTTTATAAACTTCCATAAAGTCACCTCTCAGTCTCCAATGGTCCAGTGAAAATAGCCCCAGTCTTTTCAGCCTCTCCTTATAGCTCAAACCCTCCAACCCTGGAAACATCTTTGCAAGCCTTTTGTGAACCTTTTCAAGTTTCAAAACATCTTTCCTAGAGCAGGGAGACCAGAACTGAATGCAGAATTCCAGAAGTGGCCTAACCAATGTCCCGTTTTGCCGCAACATGATGTTACAACTTCAATATGCAATGCACTGACCAACAAAGGCAAGTGTACCAAAAGCCTTCTTCATACCCTGCCTACGTGTGACTCCACTTTCAAGGAACTTGCATCCCAAGGTCTTTGTTCAGCAACACTCCCCAGGACCTTACCATTAAGTGTATAAGTCCTGCCCTGATTTGCCTTGCCAAAATGCAGCACTTCATATTTACCTAAATTAAACTCCATCTGCCACTCCTCGCCCATTTGCCCATTTGATCAAGGTCCCATTGTACTCTGAGGTAATCTTCTTCACTGTCCACTGCACCTCCAGTTTTAGTGTTTTCTGTAAACTTACTAACCATACCTCATATTCACATCAAAATCATTTACATAAATGACAAAAAGCAGTGGACCCAGCGTCGATCCTTACAGCACACTGCTGACCACACGGCTCCAGTCTGAAAAGCAACCCTCCACCTCTAGCCTCTGTCTCCCACCCTCAAGCCAATTTTATATCCAAATGGCTAGCTCTCCCTGTTTTCCACGTTAGCCATGTCTTTCTGAAGTCCATATTGATAACATCCACAGCTCTGCCTTCATTAATCTTCTTTGTCAGTTCTTCAAAAAACTCAATCCAAGTTAGTGAGATACGACTTCCATGCACAAAGCCACGTTGACGATCCCTAATCATTCCTTGCCTTGCCAAATACATGTAAATTCTGTCCCTCAGCATCCCTTCCAACAAATTGCCTACAACTGACTTCAGGCTCAACTGGTCTATTGTTCCCTGGCCTTTCCTTGCTTCCTTTCTTAAATAATGGCACCTAATTTCCCGCACTTCATCTGTGGCTATTGATGATACAAATATCTCAGCAAGGCCCGAGCAATCACTTACCCAGCTTCCCAAAAAATTCTGGGATTCACCTCATCAGATGCCAGGGATTTAGCCACCTTTATGCAATTTAAGACATGCAGTACCTGTTCCTGTGTAATATGGACACTTTTCAAGTTATCACTATTTATTTCTCCAAATTCTCTAGCTTCCACGTCCTTTTCCAGTAGAAGCTGACATGAAGTAGTCATACAGTATCTCTCCCACCTCCTGCAGTTCCATCAACGGCCTTGCTGATCTTTAAGGGTCCCTATTCTCTGCCTAGTTACTCTTTTATCCTTGATGTATTTGTAGACTCTCTTTGGATTCTCCTTAAACTTATTTCCCAAAGATATCTCATGTCCCCTTTTTTGCCCTCCTGATTTCCCTCAAGTATACTCCTACTGCACTTATACTGCTCTAGGGATTCAGTCAAACCCACTTGTCCATACCTGACATATGTCTTCTTTGTTTTCTTGACCAGAGCCTCAATTTGTCTAGTCATCCAGCATCCTCCTCACCTAACAGTCTTGCCCTTAATACGACATACTGTCTCTGTACTCTCGTTGTCTCATTTTTGAAAATCTATGGAGGCAATGGCAGGCGAGGACATTGAAATGATCATTATCACTAAAGAGGTATTGTTGGGCAAGCTAATGGGCTAAAGGTAGACAGGTCCCCTGGCCCTGACTGAACACATCCCAGGGGGCAAAAAGAGATGGCGGGGGGAATAGCAAATGTGCCCGTGGTGATTCACTAAAATTTCCTGGACTCTGGGACAATTCTAGCAACAAAGCAGCAAACGTGATGTCACTATTTTGAAAAAAGGCGGGTAACTATGGACCCATTAGCTTAACTTCTGCAGTGGGGAAAAAGCTTGAATCTATCAAAGGAGAAATAGCGAGATATCTAGATAGAAGTTGTCCCATCATGCAGGTGCAGCACAGAGTCATTAGAGGCAGGTCATGTTTAAAATTATTGACTGGAATTCTTTGAGGATATTACAAGTGTGGTGGACAACGGGGAACCAGTGGATGTGGTGTATTTGGATTTCAAGAAGGCATTCGACAAACTGCCACACAAAAGGCTGCTGCATAAGATAAAGATGCATGGCACTACAGGTAATTTATTAGCATGGATAGGGGATTGGTTAATGTACAGCAAGCAAAGAGTGGGGATAAATGGGTGTTTGAATTAGTGTTGGGACCGCAATTATTTACAATTTACACAGATGATTTGGAGTTGGGACCAAGTGTAGTGAGTCAGAGTTCACAGATGACACTAAGATGATTGGTAGAGCAAAGTGTGCAGGGGCCACTCTAAGTCTGCAGAGGGATATAGGTAGGTTAAGTGCGTGGGCAAGAGTCTGGCAGTTGGAGTACAATATTAGTAAATGTGAGGTCATTCATTTTGGTTGGAATAGCAACAAACTGGACTATTATGTAAATGGTGAAAAATTATAGCATGGTGCTGTGCAGACAGGCCTGGGTGTCCTTGTGCAGGAATCACAAAATGTTGGTTTGCAGATGCAGCAGGTAATTACGACAGCAAATGAAATATTGTCCTTCATTGCTAGAGGGATGGAGTTTACAAACAGGGAGGTTATGCTGCAGTATAGGGTGCTGATGAGGCTATGCCTGGAGTACTACGTGCCGTTTTGGTCTCCTTACTTCAGCAAGGATGTAGTGGCACTGGATGGAGTGCAGAGGAGGTTTACTAGGTTGGTTTTGGAATTGAGAAGGTTGGCTTATGAGAAGAGATTCAGTAGTAGCAGTACTACACTATTGGAATTTAGAAGAATGAGGTGGGAGGATCTTACAGAAAGCTATAATATTATGAAGGGAATTGATAAGATAGATGATGAAGAGAGGTTGTTTCCACTGGTGGGAGAAGTAGAGAGCAAAGCCTCAAAATAAGGGGGAGCAGATTTAGGACCGAGTTGAGGAGGAACTTCTTCAAGCTAAAGGGCTGTGAATCTATGGAATTCCCTGCTGAGTGAAGCAGTTGAGGCTACCTTCTTGAATGTTTTTAAGGCAAAAGGTAGATTTTTGAACAGTAAAGGAATTAAGGGTTATGGTGAGTGGGCAGGAAAGTGGAGCTGAGTCCATGAAAAGATCAGTCACAATCTTATTGAATGGCTTGACAGGCCAGATGGCCAACTACTGCTATTTCTTATGCTCTTATGTTGCCACTTTCCAGCCATCCCTTTACCTGTGAACAGGGTCCCCCAATCAAATTTTGAAAGTTCTTGCCTTGTCCCATCAAAACTGGCCTTCGCCTAATTTAAAACTTCGACATTTCGATCTGGTCTAGCCTTTCCATAACTACTTTAAAAATAATGGAATTATCATAGAATCTCTACAAGCGTGGAAGCAGGCCATTCTGCCTATAAGTCCGCATCAACCCTCTGAACAGCCTCTTACGCAATCCCAGTAACCCTGCATTTCCCATGGCTGATCCACCTAACCTGCACATCCCTGGACACTACGGGCAATTGAGCCTGACTAATTCATGTAACCTGCACAGCTTTGGACTGCGGAAGGAAACCGGAGCACCTGGAGGAAACCCACGCAAACATGGGGAGAATGTGTGAACTCCACACAGACAGTCACCAGAGGGTGAAATCAAACCCAGGTCTCTGGTGCTGAGGCAGTAGTGCTAACCACTGAGCCACATACCGTGAGATCTCTGGTGCTGAAGTGCCAATCCCACTGATAAGCCAGTCACTTGCCCTCCCTTATTTCCCAAGAGAAGGTCACATTTTGCTCCTTCTCTAGTAGGTACATTCTACAAACTCAATCAGAACATTTTCCTGTACACACTGAACAAATAATTTTCCATCCAAGCCCTTAACAATTCGACAGCCCCAATCTATGTTTGGATAGTTAAAAACACCTATCATTAGAACCTTATTATTCTTACAAATAACAGATCTCCCCAAAAATTTGCTTCTCAATTTCCCACTGATTATTAGGGGGTATCTATTGTACAATTCCAATAAAGTGATCATCCATTTCTTATTTCTAAGTTCCACTCAAATAACTTCTCTGGACGTACTCCCAGGAATATTTCACTAAGTACAGCCATAATATTATCCCTAATCAAAAACACCACTCCCCCTCATCTCTAGTCCCCCTTTCTATCTTTCTTATACCCTGGAACATTAAGCTGCCAGTTCTATCCATTCCGGAGTCATATTTCTGTAATAGCTAAGATATCCCAGTCCCATGTTCCCAACCATGCCCTGAGCTCATCTGCCTTACCTGTCACGCCTCTTGCATTGAAATAAATGCAGTCTAACTTGTCAGTCCTATCTCGTTCTCCGCCTTGATCCTACCTGCCTTGACTGTTGGACTTCTCACTTGTACCAGCTTCAGATGTATCTCTTTTCTCACTATCTCTTTGGGTTTACCCTCACTCCCTTACTGGTTTAACGCCTCCCGAGTAGCACTAGCAAATCTCTCTGCCTGGATATTTGTCCCCTTCCAATTCAGGTACAATCCATCCTTCTTAAACAGGTCAATTCTACCCCAGAAGAGATTCCAATGATCCAAAAATGTGAATCCTTCTCCAACTCCTCTGCCATGCATTCATCTGCTCTATCCTGCTATTCTTATTCTCATTAGCATGTGGCACCGGGAGTAATCCAGATATTACTATCCACGAGGACTTACTTATTAACCTCCAGCCTAATTTCCTACATTCTCTCATTAGGACCTCATCCTTTTCTCTTCCTATGTCACTGGTACCAATGTACAATGACCTCCTACTGGTCATTCTCCCCTTTGAGAATAGTCTGCACCCCCTCTGATACATCCTTGATCCTGGCACCAGGGAAGGAACACACCATTCTGATGTCTCTCTGACGGCTGCATAAACAGCAGTCTGTGCCTCTGACTAAGTTCCACTCAAATAACTTCTCTGGACGTACTCCCAGGAATATTTCACCAAGTACAGCCTTAATATTATCCCTAATCAAAAACAACCACTCCCCCTCATCTCTAGTCCCCCTTTCTATCTTTCTTATCACATTCAATCACTTGGAACCTCAAGTACCCTTTGTTACAGTCGAGCTAGTCTTGGTACCAGTAACCTGGTTGTCAGTGCTACATTCCCCTGAAAATCTATCACACCTGCATTGTCCAAAACAGCATACTTGTTCGAGATGGGGATAGCCACAGGAGACTTCTGCACTACCTGGCTACCTCTCCTATCTTTCCTAGAAATAACCCATCTACCTGACTGTACATGCAATTTTTCTACATTCTTGAAACTACTATCTATCACACCCCCGGCTCCTATAAATTGCTCATTGCCTTTAACTGTCGCTCCAACTGATCCAATAGGATTTGCAACCACACTTCCTGCTGCCATAATCGTCAGGATCACTGAAATTCTCCCTAATCTCCCAGATCTGACAGGAGGAGTACATCGCTCTACGAATGACCATCTCTGCACCTTAACAATCTACAAACCCAAAAAAGGGACAGTCTTACTCTTCGAAAAACACTACTCTGGAATAGCTTAGTACCTGTGATTTATGTTTAAAAAATGTCATCAAGCGAAAGTAAGACACATCTTAAAAACAAACCTTCACCTTACTCAATGTTGTAGATTTACTAACAAAAAAAAATTAAGACTTATGTTTTAAGAGACATAAAACCACTGAGCTGATCCCTGGTGTGGGTAGTTCTGATAATGAGATCTCTCCAAGGTCACCTATGAAATGTCACTGTTTGTTTTTCTTTTGTCCCAACTCCATTTCCAGAGAGGCATGCAACTTCAAAGCCAGTCAGCTGGGAGAGCTCACTCCTTGGTTTTATTCATCGGGTGTGGTCTTTGCTGACTAGATCGGTATTTATTGGGCATCATTATTTGGTTTGGAGAAAGAGGTAGTGAACTGCCTTCTTGAAATGCTGCAGTTCACGTGCTGTAAGTGCACCACAGTGCTATTTCGACGATAACCTTCTGTGGTCTCACACAGCCCTCCCCATCTCTGTAATCCCCGTCCAGCCTCTCAGCCCTCCCCAACACTGTAATCCTCTTCAGCCTCAGAAATTACATTTCCATGGTAGAACATTTTTATTTTCATTCATTTTTGGTTCTTTTGTATCAAAAACACAAATAAAAACCCCAAAAATGTGCGTGGTATTGTTTTCAGAGTTCTGTTAACAGACGTTTTGGAGAGGTCTACACAAGGACGGCTGAGTTCTTTTCTCAAATTATACGCGTAGAAGGACAGTTTTTTTCTTTAAAAGCATCGCTGAAAAGGAAGGCGATGACCTAATGATGTTTTCACTAGACTAGTAATGTGGAGACCCTAGTAATCTTCTGGGGACATGGGTTCAAATTAAAAGTCTAATGATGACCATGAAATCCTTGTTTATTGTCAGGAAGAGCCCATTTGGTTCACTAATATCCTTTTAAAAAGGAAACTGCCATTCTTACCTGGTCTGGCCTACATGTGATTCCAAACTCACAGCAATGTGACTCTCAACTCTCAACTGCCCTCTGAGCAATTAACAATGAGTAATGAATGCTGGCCCAGCCATTAATGTCCTCATCATCTGAACAAATAAAGAAAAAGATCTTTTTAAATCACTGGGTGGACTTTTTTTTTAAAAGTTTGTTTACAGAGTTTTTCAAATAAAAGGAATGATTATCTTGATGGGATTGTACTATAGACCCTTAAATAGTCAGTGCAAAACTGATGAGCAAATGTGAAGAGAAATTTCAGATATGTGTCAGAATAATAATGTTGTAATAGCAGGTGATTTCATTTTTCCAAACATTGACTGGGACTACCATAGCGTTAAAGGTTTGAAGAATTTATTAAATGAGTTCAAGAAAATTTTCTTTATCAAGATGTAAACTGTCCTAGCAGAGAAGGAGCAAAACTTGACATTCTCTCGGGTAATAGGCAGGGCAAGTGACTGAAGTGATAGTAGGAGAACACTTTTAGGTCTAGTAATCAAAATTCTCTGTTTTAGAATAGTTATGGAAAATGATAAGCCTTCCATAAAAATGAGAGGTTTTAATTGGAATAACGCAAATTTTAATACTATGAGACAAGGACTTTCAGAAGTTGATTGCGGTAGATTGTTTGTAGGTAAAGGGACGTCTGCTAAGTGGGAGGCTTTCAAAAGTGTGACAACATGAGTTTGGAGGCACTATGTGTTAGAGTGAACAGTCAGGCTGTTAGGATTAGAAAACAATGGATGAATAAAGATATTGAGGCTCTAGTCAAGATTAAAAAGAGTCATACATCAGGTACAGACAACTGGGTTCAAATAAATCTCTTGAACAGTATCAAGAGCGTAGGGGCATTCTTAAGAGGGAAACCAGGAAGGCAAAGAGAGAATATGCGATAGCCTTGGCAAATAAGGTTAAAGATAATCCAAAGAGATTCAACGAGTACATTAAGAGCAAGATAGCAGCTAGAGAGACAGTAGAGCCCTCTTAAAGATCAAAGAGGTCATCTTTGTGTTAATTCTCAGGAGATGGGAGAGATATTAAATAAATAGTCTGCATAGTTTTTACTGTGGAGAAAGAAATGGAGGCTAGAGAACTCAGGGAATTAAATATTGAAGTTTTGGAAACAGTTCACACATTACAGAAGAGAATGTGCTGAAAGTCTTAGAAATCCAAAGGTGGATAAATCTCCAGGACCTGATCTAGTGTATCCCAGGACATTGTGAGAAGCAAGGGAGGAAATTGTGGGGCCACTTGCAGAAATATTTGTATGATCTACAATTACGGGTGAGGTGCATGATGACTGCAGAGTGACTAATGTTGCCCCTTTGTTTAACAACAAATGCAAGGAGAAGCCTGGGAACTATAGACCTGCGAACCTGACTTTGGTGGTGGGTAAGTTGTTGGAGGTGATTCTGAAAGATAGGATTTATATGCATTTGGAGAGGCATGAAGTGATTAGGGATAGTCAGTGTGGCTTTGTGAGAGGGTGTTTCACAAACTTGATTGAGTTTTTTGAGGGAGTAACCGAGAAGACTGATGAGGGCGGAGTGGTAGATATTGAATAACTGGACTTTCATAAATCTTTTGACAACATTCTGCATGGAAGGCTAATTCATAAAGTTAGATCACATGTGATTCAGGGGGAACTTGCCAACTGGATACAAAATTAGTTTAACAGTAGGAGACAGAGTGATGAAGGGTTGTTTTTCGAACTGAAGGCCTGTGACAGCGGTGCTCCACAGGGATCAGTGCTGGGTCCACTTCTGTTTGTCATTTATATAAATGAGTGAGATGAGAATATAGAAGGCATAGTTATTAAGTTTGTAGGTGACACCAAAATTGGTGGTATACTGGACAGTAACAGTAATCTCTTTGTAAGATTACAAAGAGATCTTGATCAATTGAGTCAAATAGCTGAAGAGTGGCAGATGGAGTTTAATTTGGATAATTGCAAGAATTGCATTTTGGTAAAACGAATAAGGGCAGGACTTACACAATTAGAAGTAGGGCTTTGGTTAGTGTTGGAAAACAGAGATACCTAGGGGTTCAGATCTTTGAAGTTTGTGTCACATATAGATAGGGTAGTTAAGATGATGTTTAGCACGCTGCCTTCATTGCTCAGACCTTGGACTACAGGAGCTGGGACATTATATTGAGGGTGTACAGGGTGTTGGTGAGGCTTCTTCTGGAGTACTGTGTCCAGTTCTGGTTGCCCTGTTATTGGAAGGATATTATTAAGCTGGAAAGGGTTCAGAAGAGATTTACTCGGATGTTGCTGGGATTGGAGGGTTTGAGTTATAAGGGGAGGTTCAATGGACTGGCACTGTTTTCACTGGAGCTGAGGAGTAATCTTATTAGAAGTTTAGAAAATCACAAAGGGTATAGATAAGGAGAATGGCAGGTGTCCTTTCCCTAGGTTGGGGGATTTCAAGATGAAGATACATATTCTTTAAAGTGAGAGGAAAAAGATTTTTAAAAAAAGATATTAGGGGATTTTTATTTTTTACACAGAGAGTGGCTCCTGTGTGGACTGGACTTTCAGAGGAAGTGGTGGATATGGATATAGTTACAATGTTTAAAAGACATTTGGACAAGTTCATGAATGAGAAATGTTTGGAAGGATATGGGAAAAGTGCAGGCAGGTGGGACTAGTTTAGTTTGAAATTATGGTCGCCATGGTCTGGTTGGAAAGAAGTCTGTTTCCAAGCTACATAACCCTATGATTCTAACTCTTGCTATCTCTGTAAATTCCTCCAGACTCACATTCCTCCCATGTCGCCGTCATCTCATCCAGCCTCACGTCCCTCCCTTGTCGCTGTCACCTGCCAGGGGAAGCTATAGGGGCCAGGCCTCTGGCACTGAGCCTGGCTCTATGGCTCAGAAGGGAATGGGGGAGAATAGGAGAGCGATAGTGATAGGAGATTCAATGATTAGGGGAACAGGCAGGAGATTCTGTGGTCCCGAAAGAGACTTTTGGATGGTATGTTGCCTCTCGGGTGCCAGGGTCAGGCATGTCTCGGATCGAGTCTACAGGATTCTTAAGGGGGAGGGTGAGCAGCCAGAAGTTGTGGTACACATTGGTGCCAATGACATAGCTAGGAAAAGGGATGAGGTCCTGAAAAGCGAATACAGGAAGTTAGGTTGCAAAGTAAAAGACAGGATGAGCAGAGTAGTAATCTCAGGATTACTACTGGTGCCACGGGCTAGTGAGACTAAGAATAGAGAGCGAGTGCAGCTGAACACGTAGCTACAGAGCTGGTGTAGGAGGTGGGGGGCTTCAGATATGTGGATAATTGGGATACCTTCTGTGGAAGGTGGGTCCTGTACAAGAAGTAGGTGTTGCACCTAAACTGGAGGGGCATCAATTTCCTGGGCAGGAGGTTTGCTAGAGCTCTTCAGGAGGGTTTAAACTAGTTTGGCAGGGGGATGGAAACCGGAGCTAGGGATCAGAGGATGGGGTAGCTGGAGTACCAGCTGATAGTGTGCAGAGAGTCTGTGAGGAAGGATAGACAGTCGATAGGGCAAAGTTGCCGTCAGTGTGACAGGTTAAAGTGTGTCTATTTTAACGCAAGAAGTGTTAAGAATAAGGGTGACGAATTTAGAGCATGGATCAGTACTTGGAGTTACGATGTTGCGGCCATTATGGAGACTTAGATAACACAGGGGTAGGAATGGTTGTTGGATGTTCTGGGGTTTAGATGTTTCAAAAGAAAGAGGGAGGGAGGTAAGAGGTGGGAGAGTGGCATTGCTAATCAGGGATGGTATCACAGCTGCAGAAAGGGAGATCATCGAGGAGGGATTGTCTACTGAGTCAGTATGGGTGGAAGTCGGAAACAGGAAAGGAGCAGCCACTTTATTGGGAGTTTTCTATAGAACCCCCAGTAGCAACAGAGACACTGAGGAACAGATTGAGAGGCAGTTTTTGGAAAAGTGCAGAAGTAATAGGATTGCTGTCACAGGTGACTTCAACTTCCTGAATATCAACTGGAACCTCCTAAGTGCAAATAGTTTGGATGCAGCAGATTTTGTCAGGTATGTCCAGGAAAGATTTCAGACTCAATATGTAGATAGGCCGACTAGAGGGGAGGCCATATAGGATTTAGTGCTAGGCAACGAACCAGGCCAGGTGTCAGATCTCTCGGTGGGAGAGCATTTCGGTGATAGTGGTCACAACTCCCTGACCTTTACTATAGTCATGGGGAGGGATAGGAGCAGACAGTATGGGAAAGTATTTAATTGGGAGAGGGGGAATTATCATGCTATTAGGCAAGAACTGCAGAGCATATATTGGGAACAGATGTTCTCAAGGAAATGCACGACAGAAATGTGGAGGTTGTTTAGGGAGCATTTGCTACGAGTTCTGTATAGGTTTGTTCCACTGTGGCAAGGAAGGGATGGTAAGGTGAAGGAACCTTGGACGACAAGACATGTGGAACATCTAGTCAAGAGGAAGAAGAAAGCTTACTTAAGGTTGAGGAAGCAAGGATCGGACAGGGTTCTAGAGGTCTACAAGGTAGCCAGGAAGGAACTGAAGAATAGACTTGGGAGGGGTATGAAAAAGCCTTAGCAGGTATGTTTAAGGAAAACCCCAAGGCATTCTATACTTATGTGAGGAACAAAAGGATGTCCAGAATGAGGGTAGGGCCAATCAGGGATAGTGGAGGGAACTTGTGCACAGAGTTGGAGGTGGTAGAGGAGGTCTTTAATGAATATTTTGCTTCAGTATTCACCAACGAGAGGGATCTTGACGTTTGTGAGGACACCATGAAACAGGCTGGTAGGCTCGAACAGGTTGATGTTAGGAAGGAGGACGTGCTAGAAATTTTGAAAAACATGAGGATAGATAAGTCCCCTGGGCCAGACGAGTTATGCCCGAGGTTGTAAGGGAACCAAGGGAAGACATTGCTGCGCCTTTGGCTTCCTCACTGTCCACTGGAGTAGTTCAAGGTGATTGGCAAATGTTATTCCATTGATCAAGAAAGGGAATAGGGATAATCCTGGGAATTACAGACCAGTCAGTCTTACTTCTGTAGTGGGCAAATTATTGGAGAGGATTCTGAGAGATAGTATTTGTGATTATTTGGAAAAGCATAGTTTGATTAGAAATAGTCAGCATGGCTTTGAGAGGGGCTGGTCATGCCTCATGCATCCCAAGCCTTATTGAATTCTTTGAGGATGTGACAAAACACAAAACACAAAAAACACTGAGCAGTGGATGTGATGTATATGGATTTTAGCACGGCATTTGATAAGGTTCCCCATGGTAGACTCATTCAGAAAGTAAAGAGGGGTGGGATTTCGGGAAATTTGGCTGTCCAGAAACAGAATTGGCTGTCCAATACAAGACAGAGGATGGTAGAATATGGAAAGTATTCAACTTGGAGCTCAGTGACCAGTGGTGCTCCACAGGAATCTGTTCTGGGACCTCTGCTCTTTGTGATCTTTACAAATGACTTGGATGAGGAAGTGGAAGGGTGGGTTAGTAAGTTTGCCGATGACACAAAGGTTGGTGGAGTTGTGGATAGTGTGGAGGGCTCTTGTTGGTTGCAATGGGACCTTGACAGGACGCAGAGCTGGGGAAAGAAGTGGTAGATGGAATCAACCCAGAAAAATGTGAAGTGATTCATTTTGAAAGGTCAAATTTGAATGCAGAATACAGGGTTAATGGCAGGATTCTCGACAGTTTGAAAGAACAGAGAGATCTTGGGGTCCATGTCCATAGATCCCTCAAAGTTGCTACCCAAGTTGATAGGGTTGTTAAGAAGGCATATGATGTGTTGGCTTTCATTGGCAGGGGAATTGAGTTTAAGAGTCGCGAGGTTATGCTGCAGCTCTATAAAACCCTGGTTAGACCACACTTGGAATATTGTCTTCAGTTTTGGTTGCCTCATTACAGGAAGGATGTGGAAGCTTTAGAAAGGGTGCAGAGGAGATTTACCAGGATGCTGCCTGGACTGGAGGGCAGATCTTATGAGGAAAGGTTGAGGGAACTCAGGCTTTTCTCATTGCAGCGAAGGAGGATGAGAGGTGACTTGAGAGGTGTACAAGGTGATGAGAGGCATAGAGTGGATAGCCCAGGGTGGAAATGACTGTTAGGAGGGGGCATAATTTTAAGGTGATTGGAGGAAGGTTTAGGGGAGATGTCAGAGCTAGGTTCTTTACAGAGAGTGGTAGTGTGTGGAATGTGTTGCCGGCAGTAGTAGTGGAGTCAGATACATTAGGGACATTCAAGCGACTCTAGATAGGCGCATGGATGATAGTAAAGCTTAGTGTTTGCAGGGTAGTTTGATCTTAGAGTAGGATAAGAGGTCGGCACAACATCGTGGGTCGAAGGGCCTGTACTGTGCTGTACTTTTCTATGTTCTAATGGGGCAACTTAAGGGAGTATTATATTCCAGCACTGGGAAAGTGCTGGAATATAATACTCACATACAATGCCAATATCCAGGTCCTGATGAACTGAGTAATTCTTCACAGTTTGGCTTTACAATTATTTTGAGATTCCCACTTGCAAGTCCATTTATAATAACCTGTAATACAAGTTCATAAAATCCATCACTGTCAGGCTAGGGTAGAAATTCACAACATCTCCTCCTTTGGAACAGTTCTGAGGAAGGGTCGCCGGACCCAAAACATTAACTCTGATTTTTTCTTTACAGATGCTGCCAGACCTGATGAGCTTTTCCAAATGTCTGTTTTTGCTCCTGAATTACAGCATCTGCAGTTCTTTTGGTTTTCATCTCCTCCTCTAGGCACAGGATGACTGTGCATTCTCCCTGCTGCATATCACCCTTTGTGGGGATCAGCAGTCCATTCAGGGGAATATTATGTGGGTTTTGATGAACTTCTGCCTTGGGTCTTCATGGGACTGAACAGAGCAGCAGGTCTTTGACACATGGGACAGAATGTTCCAAAAGTTAGTGAGATGCGGAGAGCAGGATTTGCTCCCATTTCTTTCCTTCTCCACAGCCACTCTACCTCATCAATAAGACATTATGTGTTAAAGGCTAATGCAGCCCAATGGATGAGTTGTCTCCATTCTTAATGGGCAGTGAGCTCATCGCGGTCGTTCCAAACAACACCCTCTAAAAGTTTAGAAGAATGAGGGAGGATCTCATAGAAAAGGCCTAACAGTCAAGTTCTGAGAGAGTTACAAACAGTTTACAGAGAGATATTGATAGAATAAGTGGACAATAAGTTGGCAGATAGAGTATAATTTGGGAAAATGTAAAGTTGTTCATTTTGGAGGAGACAACAAAAGTTCAGAGTACTATTTAAACGGTGAAAACTGTAGAAAGATGCAACACAAAGTGACTTGAGGGTAATTGTGCAGAAAACACAGAAAGCCAGGACACAGTTGCAACAGGTAATCAGGAAAGATAACAGAATGTTGTCCTTTATTTCAAGGTGCTTGCAGTATAAGGATTCGGAATTTCGCCTCCAATTTCCACCCTGCCCTCACTTTCACCTGATCTATCTCTGACTCCTCCCTTCCCTTCCTCGACATTTCTGTTTCCATTTCTGGGGATAGACTGGCCACTAATATCCATTTCAAAACCCAATGACTCCCACAGCTACCTGGACTATACATCCTCACACCCCACTTCCTGTAAAGACTCCATCTCTCAGTTCCTCCGTCTCTGTTGCATATGTTCAGATGAGGCCAACTTCGACAAGGGAGCCTCCGAAATGTCCACCGTCTTCCTCAACCAAAGTTTCCCCAGCTCCGTTGTCGACAGGGCCCTCAACCAGGTCCAACCCATCTCCCGCACTTCCGCCCTCACCCCTTCTCTTCCCTCCCGCAACAGCGATAGGGTTCCCATTATCCTTACCTATCATCCCACCAGCATCCACATCCAGAAGATTATCAGACACCATTTCCACCACCTCCAGCAAGATGCCACCACCAGACACATATTCCCCTCCCCTCCTTCGTCCGCCTTCCGCAGGGACCGTTCCCTCCGGGACACCCTGGTCCACACTTCCTTCATCCCCAACACCTCCCCACAGCCCTACGGCACCTTCCCCTGTAACCGGCGAAGGTGCAACACCTGCCCATTTACCTCCTCCCTCCCCAGTATCCAAGGGCCCAAACATACCTTCCAGGTGAAGCAACACTTCACCTGCAATTCCCAGAGTCTAGTCTACTGCATTTGCTGCTCACAATGTGGTGTCCTTTACATTGGGGAAACGAAGCGTAGACTTGGCGACCGCTTCGCAGAACATCTATGTCCTGCTTGCTAAAAAGACCCTGAACTAGCCGTTGCCTGCCACTTCAATGCACCACCCGGCTCCCTGGCCAACATCTCTGTCTCTGGCTTGCTAGTGTTCCAGTGAAGCCCAACGCAAGCTGGAGGAACACCTCATTTTCCGCTTGGGGACCCTACAGCCCTCCGGACTCAATATTGAGTTCAATAATTTCAGGGCCTAAACTCTCCCCTATCCCAGCCCCCCACCCCACACACCAGGCTTTGTTACCACATAGCCTGCCATTACACACCCCCTGTTGTTAGTCACTAACAGTCCTCATTAACAACTACTCACCCTCCCAGCCTGATCGTTAGCAACTCCTTTGTCTGTCCAACTGTCTTTCTCTCTCTTTGGGCCCTATCCTATCATTTACTCCCTACCCCACCCACCTTATTTTCTGCATATAAACTGACGTTTTCCCAGCCACTATCAGTTCTGAGGAAGGGTCACCGGACCCGAAACGTTAACTCTGTTTTCTCCTTCACAGATGTTGCCAGACTTGCTGAGCTTTTCCAGCAACTTTGTTTTTGTTCCTGATTTACAGCATCCACAGTTCTTTTGGTTTTTATTAAGAATTCGGAATATATGTCTTAGGCAACTGTACAAAGCACTGGAGAGACCACATCTGCAGTAATGTGGGCAGCTTTGGTCCACTTATTTAAGGAAATATATCAATTCATTGGAGTCATTTCACAGAAGATTAACTGGGATGATCCCTGGTTTGGAGGGGTTATCTTCTAAGCAAAGGCTAAACAGGTTGAGAATCTACTCAGCGATAGTAGGAACTGCCAATGCTGGAGTCTGAGATAACAAGGTGTAGAGCTGGATGAACACAGCAGGCCAGGCAGCATCAGAGGAGCAAGAAAGCTGATGTTTCGGGCCTGGACCCTTCTTCAGAAATGGGGGAGGGGAAGGGGACTCTGAAATAAAGAGAGAGAGGAGGAGGCGATGATGGAAGGTGGATAGAGGAGCAGATAGGTAGAGAGAATCTACTGACTGGATTTTGGAAGACTGAGAGGTGATCTCATTGAAACATATGGGATTCTTGAGGTATTTGACAAGGTAAATGCTCAGAGGATGTTTCCCATCACAGGAGCGTGCAGGACCAGATTCTTGATGAGTCGGGGAATCAAGGGTTAAGTTTTGGAGTCAAGTTTAAGGCAACACAGACTCAGGTAAGGGTTTCAGCAGCAAATGAGCTAGGGTGAGGTGGAAAGAAGGGAAGTTTTAGAGATTGAAATTTCTGGTATTTGTGATTGAGTAGATGTGAGGTCAGATGCTCATCTTGGGGTCAGATATGAGAGCAATATTGTAAAGAGTGTAGTTCAGTCTCAGCCAGTTCGAAGCAAGGGGGAGGGACTCAGAAGTAAGGGAAAGTAATTTAACCATCGCAAAGTTTTACTGGAGGAAACTTCAGCTAATCAAGTAGTGATAAGCAGCTTGATAATTGAGTAACAGTGGAGCAATGCATGGGGATGGTGGCGAGGCAGAGCTGAGCATTGTCAGCGTACATGTGAAAACAAACACGATTTTTTTGGACAATGTCACCCACTGACAGTATGCAGGTGAAAAACAGGAGGGGCCAAGAATAGATCTTTGACTGACATCAAATACATGGACTTTAGAGAGGAAAGGGAGAGTGGAGATGGAACAGGATTTTCCAACAACAGTGAGGTCAAATATTGTTTTAACAGAAACAGTGAGAAGGGTATAACAAGAAAAGAGAGACAGACAGAACAAGGAACAAGGAACAATATCTGTGAACTGGCTTGGGGGAGTGACAAGGAGGAAGAGGAGAAGAAGAGAGAGAGAGTTGAAATGTCTGTTGTTTATCAAGAATAGAGTAAAGGGTCAAGATGAGCTCTGAATAAGGCTTAACAAGGCACTGGAGAAAGATGCAAGTTTAGGACTAAAATGAGGAGCAACATGCGAGGCAGGTTGGCTTGGTGGGCTAGGGGAAGGGAGGGAAGCAGCACAGGCAGCTGATCGGATTGTCTCAGTATTAGTGACAAAGACACTCCATGTGCTCCTCATTCTTGTTGTTGGGGATTGGGGGAGGAGCATGGAGACAACAGGATGATGGACAGTGTTTTGCAAAGAAATAAAACCTGTGTTAGAGATATTTAAAAATGAGTCAACAAACCCAATGTACTTAACTTCTATCCAGAATATTAAAACGTACAACTGAAGTTCAGGTTTGAATCCCACCTCGGCAGATGGTGGAATCTGAACTCAAGAAAAAAATTAAGAATCTATTGATTGCTAGACACTGTCAATGGCAGAAAAAATATCTAATGTCCTCCAGGTAAAGACACCCGTCAACCTCACAGTGGCCCAGCAAGCCACTCAGTTGTATTAATCACTGCAAAGTCTCAACAAAGGAATGAAACTGGATGGATAACTTGGCAACTACCAAGGCACCAGAAAACACAACCAAAGAAGCACTATCAACTCTGCAAAGTCTTCCTTACTAACATCTGGGGGCTAGTGCCAAAATTTGGAGAACTGTCTCACAGACTAGTCAAGAAACAGCCTGATGTAGGTATACACATTGAATCATACCTTACAGATAATGACCCAGAAACCACCACCATCCCTACATGTGCCCTGTCCTGTCCTGCCGACAGGGCAGACCAGGCAGAGGTGGCGGCACAGGAATGATT
The DNA here is from genome assembly GCF_021869965.1 of Rhincodon typus. Taxonomy (NCBI): domain Eukaryota; kingdom Metazoa; phylum Chordata; class Chondrichthyes; order Orectolobiformes; family Rhincodontidae; genus Rhincodon; species Rhincodon typus. The sequence goes on from NC_063345.1 coordinate 70,418,292, forward strand.
TGCCCTGGGAGTACTCGACATTTTCCAGGCATCTGAAGTCAGTCTCATCGCTCCTGCTGATTACCACGTACCATGAATCAGTATTCCTCCATGTTGAAAAATACTTGGAGGAAGCACTGAGGGTGTAAATGGCACCAAATGTACTACGGGTACAGGATTTCAATGTCCACCATTAAGAGTAGCTTGGCAGTAGGATTACTGATCAAGTTGGTTAGGTCCTAAAGGACAAAGCTGCTCGGCTAGATCTGCAGCATGTGGTGAGGGAACCAACAAGAGAGAAAAGCATAGTCGGTCTCATCATCACAAATTTGCCAGCTGCAGATGCATCTGTCCATGACAGTATTGGTGACAGCAACCAACACACGGTCCTTGTGGAGACAAAGCCTTGCATTCATATTGAGAATACCCTCCACTGTATTGAGTGGCACTATCACCTTGTTAAATGGGACAGACGTGGAACAGATGTAGGAAATCAAAACAAGGCATCTATGAGGCTTTGTGCATCATCAACATCAGCAGAATTGTACTCCAGCACAATCTGTAATGTCATTGCCCAGCATATCACCCACTCAACCATTGCCATCAATACAGGGGATCAACCCTTGTTCAATGGATAGTACAAGAGGGAGCAGCACCAGGCATACTTAAAAATTAAGTGCCAACCTGGTAAAGCTACCAAAGACTACCTGCATGCCAAACAGCATAAGCAACAAGAGATAGAGCTTAGCAATCCTGCAAACAATGGACCAGATTTAAGCTCTGCAGTTCTGCTACACCCAGTCGTGAATGGTGATGGACAATTAAACAATTCACTAGAGGAGCCACCACAAAAAAAAAATCACCACCCTTACTGATGGAGGAGCCTAATACATCCATGCAAAAGCTAAGACTACAGCATGTGCAGCAATCTTCAGCCAGAAGTGCCAAGTGGATGATCCATCTTGGCCTTCTCCAGTGGTCCCCAACATTGCAGATGCCAGTCTTCAGCCAACTGGATTCACTTCACATTATATCAACAAATGGATGAATAGTGCAAAGGCTATGGGCCCTGCCAACATTCTGGTAATAGTACTGACCACTTGTGCTCCAGACCTTACCAACCGCCAAGCCAAGCTGTTCCAGTACTGCAACAGCACCGGCATTTACCGACAACGTGGAACATTGTTCAGGTATGTTTAGCACAAAACCACAAAGCAAATCCAACCTGGCCAATTTCCCATCCATCAGTCTACTCTTGATCACAAAAGTGATGAAAAGTATCATCAACAGTGCTATCCAGCAGCAGCTGCTCAGCGACACCCCGTTTGGATTCCGCAAGGACCACTCAGCTCCAGATATTGTTACAGACTTGATTCGCAAATTTACAAACACCGAATTCCAGAGGTTAAATGAGAGTGACCGTCCAGTCCTACACCTAGACCACCTAGTTCCAGTTCAGTGACATCACCCGACTCTACCCTAAGTCTCAGCTCATTTGCTGAAACTCTCATCCATGTCTATGTCACCTCTGGGCTTAACTAGCCAAAAACACTCCCAGCCGGCCTCCCACATTCAACACAACTGTAATCTCAAAAATATCTAAAACTCCGCCGCCCATGTGCTCACTTGTACCAAAACTTGTTAACCCATCAAAAGCCTCCAATGTATAAACAATGTTTTAAAATGCCCACACGTGATTTAATTCCTGGCTGTAATTATCCCTATCTCCCTGCACCACACAACCTTTGAGATGTCAACAACCGAATCTGTTTCAGATTCCAACAATACATCTATTTATTGCTTCACCATTATTAGTTGTTTCTACAGATGCCAAGGTAACACGGTCTGGAATTCCCACCCTAAATCCCTCAGGTCTGCTTTCCTCTTTTAAGACATTCCTGAAAACCTGCTTATTTGGCAATGCTTTTGGTCACCTGACCTCATATCTCCATCTGTGGCCTCATGTCAAAAGTTCCTCAATGGTATTTTTGTGAAATTATAAATATGATTTAAAAAAAACTGCTGTTGATTTTAGCATTCTTTGTCAACTTTTCACTAATTGCAGGGTGAATGACCTGTAACTTCTTAGCTAACCGCATTATGGAAGCACCGTCACCACACAAACTGCAGCAGTATATGAAAGTTAAACATCACCTTCTCCACAGGCATCAAGGATTTTGGCAATGCTCGCTGGTACCTGTGGAGGAAGAAACATAGTTAATGTTTCAGGGAGTGAAAATGGTGCAGAATTTTATGGCCAGAAATAGAATGGAAATGCGCTCTCTTGCTGGAAAAAGAATTCCTGACTGTAAAAGATAGTGTGGGAAAATGAATCTTGTAAGACAGCAGCAGCACAAGGTCAGTATAAAATTCATTTCCAAAAGGTCTTTGAAAGTAACAGTAAAATACTGAACAGGGCTAAAATGTACCCATTATTTGAGACTGAAGCAGTTGGGTATTGACAAAAAAAAAGTGTTAGCTGTTACGATTTCACATTCTGGGAAAGAAATCCAGAAGAAACAAACATGTTTCTTGGTTTGAATCTGATTTGCGCTAATCCTCCCCAGACACTCCCTGCCGGGAAGGCTACGCATGCGTTGCGCTGAAACCTACCCCCGCTACAAATTTAGCGACCGCGCATGTGTGCCGCGGATCATTTCCCCCAACAAAGATGGTGGCGATCAGTCGGGCCTAACCCCACCGTTCGGAGGCAGGGTCATTGGACCCGAAACGTTAACTCTGATTTTCCCTTCACAGATGCTGCCAGACCTGCTGAGCTTTTCCAGCAACTTCTGTTTTTGTTCCTGTTTTACAGCATCCGCAGTTCTTTTGGTTTGGCGTCTTCCCGGTTGCTATAAACACGGGACTGGGTGCTTCAAACTTGTGTTTTCCGACGTGCACCTAGTTTTTGTAAAACCTCTCAGCTCATATTAATTCCATTTCCCTCCCACCTTTACCTGTTCTGCAGGCAACCAAACCTCAGCCACACCGCAACGCGCAGATGATCACGTGACTTATTCTAGTTCACTCCGATTGGTTGCAAGACGGCAGCCCCGTCTTCCAGACCGCCCCGTCCTCCTATTGGTTCCGCGCTGACATCAATCACCCGGGCCTCAAAGCGAGCTGTTACATGGGCAGTCTTCCGGTTTTTGCTGCAGTTCATCGGCGCCAATGCGTGTTCATTCTGAGTTGGGAAGAAACATGTAATTCCTGATTCTCCGAATATGCGGCAATAACAAAAACTATTTGTATTGCATAGAACCTTTCACATTGTCACATCTTCTAAGGTGCTTCACGGATGATCGAAATGTCGATTAGAGAGATCGATTTTAAAATACATCTTAAAGATGGATAGAGAGGGTTAGGGAGGGAATTTCAGAGGCTTATATCCTCGGCAGCTCCAATCATGGAGTAATGTGGGTGGGGTGAGTCGGAAAGGGAACATAGAGAAGGGAATTGCAGAGCGCAGGGACTGCATAAGGTCTTAAGGACAGAGGAGGGTCCAATCTGTCAGTAATAGAGTATGGCACTGCAATGCGTCCATGCAAGTCATGACTACAGGAGATTTCTGCTGTTTTGAAAGAGTGATAGGTGTCGTATCTGTAGGCTTACAAAACGTCACCGATCCCCACCAAACAGGTCTGAGGTAGATTTGGGGCAATGATGAGATACTGCTGCAGGAAGGGGGACAATTCTAGTCTCCTGCTGCTATAGAAAAGACGTTAAACCTGAAAGGACACAGAATAGACGTACAAGGATGTTATCGGGGCTAAAGGGTTTGGAGCTATTGGGAGGAATGAATAGGCTAGGGCTATTTTCCCCTGCAGTACTGGAGATTGAGGGGTGACCTCAGGTTTACAAAATCACTGAGGGGCATAAAAAGAGGTGAATATTCCAGGTTTTTTCCCCCCAGGGTAGGGGAATCTGAAATTCAAGGGCATAGATTTAATATGGGAGGGCAAAAATATAGAAGGGACTGAAGGGGAAGCTTTTTCACCCAAAGGTTGGTGTGTGTATGGAATGAGCTGCCAGGGGAAGTGGTGGAGGCTAGTACAATTATAACATTTAAAAAGGCATTTGGGTGGGTATATGAATAGGAAGAGTTGAGAGGGAATGTGGGTGAAATGCTGGCAAATAGGACTAATTAATTTAAGATATCTGATTGGCTTGGACAAGGTGGACTAAAGGTTCTGTTTCCATGCTGTACAGCTCGATGACTCTATAACTGCTCCACATATGGCAAGCCCTCCATCACTGGGGTCATTTGTGTAAATTTCCAGTGCCAACACATCTTTCTGTAAATACTGGGCTCAAAACTGCTCACAATATTCCAAATACAGTCTGAACAGAGTCTTATACAACTGAGGCTGTAAATCTCTGCTCTTCTATTTCACCCTCTTGAAATGAATGCTAACATCCCATTTGGCTTCCAAACTGCCAAGTGAACTTACATTTTAACCTTAAGAGAATCTTGAACTCAGACTCCTAAGTCCCTTTATGCTTCAGATTTCCAAAGCCTTTACCCATTTAGAAAATGCATCTAGTCTTCCTGCCAAAATGCACTTTGTCACATTTTATTTCACCTGCCACGTCTTCGCCCAATGCCCCACAGTTCCTTCATCCAGATCATTAACGTATAACATGAATGGTCGTAGTCCCAACAATAACCTCTATGGATCACTTAGTCACTCATCGCCAAAGGATAAAGACCCATTTATCCCCTATCCCTGCCTTCTACAGTCAGCCAATCCTCTATCCATGCTAACATTTTGCCCCTAACGCCATAGGCTCCTATCTTATTTAGCAGCTTCTTCTATTGCACCTTGTCAAAGGCCTTCTGGAAATCCAAATAGGTGACATCCACTAGATTTTCTTTGTTTAATTTATTTGTTAATTCTTCAAAGAATTCTAACAAATTTGTAGGCATGATCTATCTTTGCTGAAGCCGTGCTAACTCATCCCTGTTTTACCATGCACTTCCAAATACTTCACTATGCCATCCTTAATCATGAACTCTAAAATCTTACTAGCAACTGAGGTCAGGCTAATCAGCCTGTCATTTCTCTCACTTCGTAAACAGAGGGATTATATCAGCAATTTTCTAGTTTTCTGGAACCATCCCTCACTTCAGTGATGCCTGAAAGATCACCACTAACGCCCCTGCAACCATCTCAGCTACCTCCTTCCAAATCCTAGACCCTCCTTCAGAAATAAAGTTCTGGTATGCTTCCACCATGAAGACGGATGTAAAGCCATGGTTTAGCTCATTTGGCATTTCTTTGTTTCCCATTATTACTTCTCCAGCCTCATTTTCCAGCGGTAGAACGTTTAGTCTTACCTCTTCGTATACCGAAAAATCTCTTTTGTGTTGTTCAGTTGTGTAAGTAGCTAGCTTATTCTCATATTTCATTTCCCTTTTTTTAAGTCGTCCTCTGCTGGCGTTTAAACTCTTCTGGTTTCTGACTGATCTTCACCATATTGCACGCATTTTCTTTTGTTTTCATTAGGTTCCTGACTTCCCTTGTTTTTCCTAATTAACCTGTTCAGAGATGTTATTACGCTCCCCTGCTACAGGTGGAAATTGAACTCAAGCCTCTCAGTCCAAGAGTAGGCACACTATCACTGCATCACAAGAGAGCGACCCTAACTTCTCTTGTTAAGAAGGGCTGCCTCGTTCTCCCTTTAATGCGTTTCCGGTGCAGAGCTGCTGAATAGCGCCTGAACCAAACTGAGCCAATGGAGGAAGAAGCGGAACTGGAGGGCAGAGCTGCGGCCGGTCCTTCGACCTGAGGGAGTGAGGGGCGAGGCTTGATGGGGAGTGAAAAGGAAACAGCGAAAGATTTTCCAAGATCCGATCGTTCCCGCTACATAGTAAAACATTAAGCCTCTTTAATAAATCAATGGGAGATTTTAAGAAATAGTTGAGATGCACATCACGAAACTTTACATATTTCCAGTTAATTTACAGAACTCGAGTAAGAAACTTCGTCACAAGTCTCCAGAACGATTGTTAATGGCGGTCCTTTCAGCCAACGTTGCTTGCATTTACGAATATTCGCTTTGCACTCAAAAAAACATGTTGAGACGCAAGCGGAGATAGTAAGAACTGCCGATGCTGGAGTCAGAGATAACAGTATGCAGCTGGAGGAACACAGCAGGCCAGGCAGTATCAAAGGAGCAGGAAAGCTGACGTTTCGGGTCGGGACGCCTTGTGAAAAAGGGACCCGATACGCAAGCGGATCTTGGTTTGTACGTGGGGCATGCGCAGTGTCATTTTGATCAGGACAGTGAGAGACTTTCTCCGGCGGCAGAAAGGGCAGGTACGAAACCGTTGTGTAGGAGCCTCATTGGGAGAAAGGAGCTGAGACACTTCACAAACACCTCCTGTAGGTCGCAAATTCCGAATTAGACCCTCCAGGCCCGTGTTAGGAGATCCTTGTTTGTCCAAGGAAGAAGCCCAGCTTTACGGCCGCCATTTTTTTCAAGGAAGGAGCGCGGGATTCAGGGGCGCCATCTTTATAAGGTAAAGATGCAGAAATGCGCATGCGCGACTGTTTGAGAATACTTCGATGAATGGCTCAACAAGAGTTGGTGTGAGTGAGCAGACACGCAGCAGAGAATGACGGGTGATCTCAGTTCCAGGGAAGGTGTTCTGATTGATGTCTACAGATAATAATGGAATGGATGAGAGTTTCAGAAGCAGATGAGCTGAGTCTGGGGCGAAGTCAGTGATGATATTGAGGTGGAAATCGGTGGTTTTACTGATGATAGGGACATGTGGTTTGGGAATTTCAGTTTTGGGTGAAATATGTCACCAAGGTCCTGAAAAGCCTGTTTCAGCGCTTACAGTTACAGTTCCCAAGGACAGAGATTCAGTTGGCGGCTGCTGAATGGAATTCATAACGGGGACTGAAGGCACTGACGTTCATCCTCCTAATAATTGATTAAAGCAAGACTCTGTTCCTCCAGTATTGGATGTCAAACAGGTGAGTACAATGCATCTTGGAGGGTAACTTGCCGGTAGTGGCATTTACATAGATTTGCTACCCTGAGTCTTTGAGCTGGTGAAAATCCTGTCAAATCTCTGGACAAGTTTAGATATATAGTGTCCCGCTTTTTGCCCCTTACCTCTCCGACTTCCTAACTATGTCTCTTTTTTTTCTCTCTCACTCTGCTTCATAAAGTTCCTACTGTCTTGTGCAGGTTCAGAGCAGACACCAGGCCCCTTCCCTGATAGCCTCAGTTCAGTTTCTAAGGCAATCCAGCAGCTTTCATGGTCACTTGTCCAAAATGCTAGCCCCACGTATTACTAGGTTTACTCGGTATAATTTCACAACCTGAACCTAGTCTTCGTGGCTTCTTTCTCATTCCATTTTTCTGTTTAAATCAATTAATAGGATATGCAAAGAGGAAGATTTGAAGTCAGGATACTGAAACCAAACACCATGATCTGATGGAGTCACCTAATTTATCACAACCAGACTATCAACAGATTTTAAACATAGAAGGAAAAAGCACCATTCACGGTGGCAAGAACAGATACACATGTTCTGTGTGCAGAAAAGGCTTCACACCAATCAACTGGCCTACAGAACCATAAATGCAGTTACATTAGGGAGAAACCATGGAAATGCAGGACTATAAGAAAGGATTCAGTTGCCACTCTGGGCTGAACATTCACCAATGTGTTCACATTAGGGAGAGGCCATTCATCTGCTCCCTTTTTGGGAGGGGATTCACTCAGTTATCCACCCTGCGGAAACACCAGCGAGTTCACACTGAGGAGAGACCCTTTTAAATATACAGACTGTGCGAAGTGCTGTAAAAATTCTAGTGAGCTGATATCCCATCAGCGTGTTCGCACTGAAGAGAGATGGTTCAGGTGCACTGACTGTGGCTTCAAGTGATCATCTCAACTCACTGTTCACCAGTGCATCCACACTGGGGAGAGGCCATTCACCTGCTCGGAACGTGAATTCGATTCACTCAGTCATCCCACCCAAGTCACACCAGCAGGTTCATACTGAGGTGAGAACTTTTAAATGTAAAGATTGTGGGAAATACTTCAAAAGCTGTCACTATCTGTAGCCCCATCAATGTGTTCACACTGAGGACAGACCTTTTCAATGTTCAGGGTATGGGAAGTACTTTAAAAGCTCCTGGGAGCTGATCGCCCATCACCGTGTTCACACTGACGAGAGACTGTTCAGATGCTCTCTCTATGGAAATGGGTTCAAGAGATCATCCCAACTCACTGTACACCAGCATCTTCACAGAGGTCATTCATCTGTTCTGAATGTGGGCAGGTATTCGTTTAGTTCTCCAGCCTGTTGACACACCAGCCAGTTCATTCTGGGGAGAGACCATTTAGTGGCACTTAGTGTGAGAAAGGATTTTGTGAGTCATCCCAGCTCATGGTACACCATTGAGTTCACACTGAGAAGAGACCCTTCAAGTGTCCAGACTGAGAGATTTTATAAAAGCTCCTGGGAGCTGAAGTTTCACCAATGTCTTCACACTAACAATAGACCATTCAGGTACTTTCTTTGTGGGTCTAGGTTCAGATAGTCATCTCGTCTCACTGTACACCAGCGCACTCACACCGGAGAGAGACCGTTCACCCACTCCAAGTGTGGGAAGGGTTTCACTCAGAAAATCCACCTCCTGACACACCAGTGAATTCACACCTTCTAAATGCACAAAATACAGAATGTGCTATGCAAGATCCTGGGATTTGGTACACATCAATGTGTTCACTCTAATGAGAGGCTTTTTAAATGTCCAGACTGACAGAAGTGTTTTTAAAAGCTCTGGGGAACTGATGCTACATCAATGGTGTTCACGCCGATGAGAGACCATTCAGATGCACTCACTGTTGGATTAGGTTCAGATGACCATCTCAACTCACTGTGTACCAGTGAGTTCACACTGGACAGTGGCCGTTCATCTGCACTGAATGTTGTAAAGGATTCACTCAGAAATCCCACCTCATGGTACACCTGCAGAGACGGCTGCGAGTCCATGGGTGATTTCAGGAGCTGTAATTTGCTGTTATTTACATTCAGGTCATAAACATGTTAAAATCTCCAGCCCAGCTTTAGGATATAAAACTATGGATAAAGATAATTATTTGGATTTTGCATTGAACACATAGTCTGCTGAATCTATTTTAACATCCAGAACAATTTCTTGTGAATATAGATCAGAAAAACAAATGACCCTGTAATACACATACTACACTGACAATGGGTAACTTCAATTTCCATACAGACTGGGTGAACCAAATCAGCATGAATGCTGTGGAGTGTCAATTTCTGCAGTTTGTACTGAAGCATTTAAGGTATCAGCTTCAGGTTGAGAATTTTGTAAAGAGAAGAGTAGTTAATAACCTTGCTGTTAAGGAGCCTCCGTTAAATAGTGACCATAATGTGGAATTTTAATCAAGTTTAAAAGTGCTATAGAGACAAAAATAGAATTTGCTGGAAAAGCTCAGCAGGTCTGGCAGTATCTATGGAGAGAAATCAGAGTTCATGTTTCATATCGAGTGACCCTTTGTCAGTTCTGAGGAGTCCTCACATCTATTTTTGTCTCTGATCTACAGCATCTGCAGTTCTTTCAGTTTTGGAAGTGATATAGTTCATTCTGGAATTACGGTCTCGTCAGAACAATGGAAACTATGGAATGGCAAGTTGTCTGTGATTGGCAAAAAACAGAAAATGATTTGAAAGTACACAGGTATTAGCAAGTATGTGAATAAGTATTGCATTGTTTACAACAATTATGCATTTGTTGAAGACAGAAATATGCAGCGAGAAAAAATAAATCAGCTATGGCTGACAAAAGGACTGATAGGTTACATCAGATCAAAGGATGTGGTTTGTAAGGTTGCAAGAAAAAGCGATGAACCAGGGGATTGGGAGTAATTTATAATCCAACAAAGGATGACCCAAAAACTGATGGAAGGAGAAAAAAGAAGATGTATAGAAGCTCACAGCAAATGTAAAGGTGGACTGTAAAAATTGCCTTGGTATGTGAAATGTAAAAGCTGGTTGGTTTGGCACCCCCAACTATCAACTTCAACATTCACTCCCTCATCACTGATGCACAGTTGAAGACGTATGTGCCATCTCCAAGATGCACAACAGTAATTCCTCCAAAACAACCTGCTGATGACTTTGAAAATTGAGAAAGACAGTGGATGCATGGGAACAACACTTAATGCAACTTCTCTCTCAAAGCATATGCACTGTGACTTTGAACAAAATCACCTTCTTTCAGGATCACTGGGTCAATAATATGGAACTCTGTTCCTAATATCACAGTGGGTGCTCCAATACCCTATGGACAGCAAACATTCAAGAAGGCAGCTCCCCACCACTTTCTACTGGGCAATTATGGTTTGGCAATAAATGCTAGCAGAGCCAGCAACACCCCCATCCCATGAATAAATAAAAATTATAGGAGCAATACTTCACTGAAATTGAGCATTTGTAAAGGATATTGCTGGGAAAATGGATTCAGTAGCTGTTTATGTTAATATCTTTCAAAATTGTCACATACAGACAGAGCCTGTTTTCTCTTTACTGCAATAAACTTGTGTTGTTTTCGTGAACGAACATTGGCAGCCTTATATGAATATGTCCAGTGACTAGCTATTATCTGAACTAAATTTCAAAAATAAAGTGTGTGATTTATCAAGCCAGGTTTCACTCTGAGATTTAACTTGTGCAGTATTACCATCAACTGGGATAATATTATTTGGAGAATGAGCAATGATTTCAATGAAACCTCAGAAATTCTTACAGTATGGATGTTGATTGGACTTCTCTCTTTGCTGTTGAGTCTAGAACCAGGAGACATAGTCTCTAAATAAAGGGTATGCCATTTAAGACCAGGATGAGGAGGAACTTTTCACTCAGATGGAATTCTGGACCCAGAGGTTCATGGAAGCTCAATCATTGAAGATGTTCAGTCATAAAGCAATAGATTTCTGAAGGTGAATGACATAATGAGAAATGGGAATACTGCAGGAAAGAAATGATCAGCTATGATCTAATGGAATGGTGGAGCAGGCTCAGGGGCCAAATGGTCCATTCCTGTTCCAAGTTGAAGAGCTTTCCCCATCTCCTCCGTCCTCACGGCTGAAAACAAGTGAGGAGCTAATGGACTTAGTCATTCGAGTGAGAGCACCTGATCAGTTACCTCTGCCGCATCCCTCCCTTCCCCGAGTTTACCACGCAAAACTGCCTCTGAAGTTCTTCTATGAACCTCAACTCGTATCATTCTCCATTTCTCTCCTATCTAAATACTGCCATGTCAATGCTCAACTTCTGATTGCCTGAACTTGATTCCTAGGGTGTCCTTCAAGGATCTATCTATGGTCCCTCAAATTTTTTCATCCACTGGGCAACATCAGCTGAAAACAGTTCCAGATGAAGAATACGTGTTAACATATGGCAAAGCAAATGAAAACCTGTGCATCCCAGCTACTCACGACATCAAATACCACCTGCCTCGCCAATGTCAGGGATTGTGGAACCCATATTGAACTATTTAATCACTTCAGGACCCACAACACTAGAATGAAAGAAAATCATCCTCAATCCCCAGTGACTGTTCAAGAGAAGGGTAGGATTTTAAAAAAGGCATCATTGTAAGTCCAAAAAAGTCATTCAGGTTACAGAGGGTGTGCGTGGAGTTGCTGGGAGTGGGTCTGGAATCACATCTGCAGAAACATGAGCAAATTCACAAGTGAATACAGGAGTTTGATCGGAGTTAACCAGCAACAACATCCATGCTGTTAGCTGTTTCCAAACTCTCAAAGATTTCATTTGTACATGTGGAGAAATGTGCCCCACGAAATGGAATGCCTCTTTCCTGCACCACTCCTTTAGCCTCTTGTTTACTTCTCTGCTTTTCTAATTTCAATGCCAATTTGAACGCAGCTCAGGTAATAATGCGGAGGTTAATCCTTGGAGATTGTGCTATGTAATTCCCAATAATCCCCAAACAGAATCTCTTCCCTACTGTTGCCATTGTTGTCGGTCCTCACATGGGCGACAACATTGGAATCCCAACCACCCCGACTCCAACATCCTTTCATCTGGTTCAAGATTTTCCTTACCTTGGAACCAGACAAATGACGCATCATGCCTCTTATCCCTGACCGTAATCACTGGCCAAATTTGAACGACTTAACCTGCTGTGTATGACTCTCTCATGGAACACAATATCCAGATAACTCTCCCCTTCCCTGAAGTCATGTAGTGTCTGAAGCTCAGACTCAACTCATCACAGCACACATTGGATAGAGACCATTCACCTGCTGCGTGTGTGGGAAGGGATTCATCAAATCTTTTAACGCACCAGCAGATTCATGTTTGGATTTTACTGTTATTGCTGGTGTTAAGCAGACTCAGGGTTGATCTTCTGACGATTGTTTCTTCTGAAGTTAACAACCCTATAACTGGCTGGAATTTAATTTTCTGGAGACGTTGTTGATTTATGAAGCTGCAGTGTCCCCTTTAAAAAGCACCATCTGTGACATTTTTCCATGATTTAACCGTTCTCAAAATGAATGCGTTAACAATAAAATATTGAGCTTTTTCTTCTACGCTGAATTCATCTTGTTGTAAAATGCCGAACACAGTGTCTGAAAGATTTCACTGATTACCATCTCCAATCAAAGACCAACCTTCCAGATGTCTGGGCCCTCATCAGGACATTGGGGAGCACAAGAGTGAGTGTATACATGTGCAAGAGGCTGTGTGTAAGAGTGCATGTGTGCACCATTGTGAGAGTGTGAGAGAGACTATGTGAGAGAGAATGCCTGAGAGAATGTATGTCAGACAGAGTGTCCAAGAGAGCACATGTGTACGACTATGTGAATCTGTGTTTGTGTGCATGTGCAAGAGGGTGTGTGTGCATGCCTAAGAGTGTCCATGTAAGAGTCTCTGAGAGTGTTTGTGTGCGAGAGAGTGAGTGTAAGTGTGTGTGTGTACAAGTGCGAGAGAGAGTATGTACAAGAGAATGTGTAAAAGCATGAGAGTATATGAGAGAGAGGCTGTTCTAGAGAGAGAGTGTTTGAGAGAGTTGTAGAGATATACAGCAAGGAAACACAAAACTTCTTCGGTCCAACTCGTCCATGCCGACCAGATATTCTATATAAATCTAGGCCCATTTGCCAGCATTTGGCCCATATCTCTCTCAACTCTTCCTATTCAAATATCCAGCCAGATGCCTTTTAAATGTTGTAATTTTACCAGCCTCCTCAACTTCCCCTGATAGCTCATTCCATTGACACACAACCCTCTATGTGAAAAAGTTGCCCATTAGGTCCCCTTTATAGCTTTACCCTCTCACCTTAAACCTATGCCCTCTAGTTTTGGACTCCCCATCCTAGGAAAAAGACCTTGCCCATTTACCCTAACCATGCCCCTCGTGATTTTATAAACCTTTGTAAGGTCATCCTCAGCCTCCAACACTCCAGGGAGGATAAGCCCAGTCTATTCAGCCTCTCCCTATAGCTCAAAACTTCCAACCCTGGCAACATCTTCATAAACCTTTCCAGTTTTGCAACATCCTTCCTATAGCACAGAGACCAGAATTTCATGCAATACTGAAAAACTGGCTGAACCAATGTCCTGTACAGCTGCAACATGACCTCCTAACTCCTATACTCAGTGCACTGAACAATAAAGGCAAACATACCAAATGCCTTCTTCACTATCCTATCTACCTGCAACTCCACTTTCAAGGAATTATGAACCTACACTCCAAGGTCTCTTTGTTCAGCAAACTCCCTAGGGCCTTACTGTTAAGTGTATAAGTCCTGCCCTGATTTGCCTTTCCAAAATGCAGGACCTCACATTCATCAAAAGTAAACACTATCTGCCACACCTCGGCCCATTGGTCCTTCTGATCAAGATCCCATTGTACTCTGAGGTAATCTTCACTGTCCACTACACCTTCAATTTTAGTGTCATCTGCAAACTTACTAAGCATTACCTTGTGTGTTCACATCCAATCGTTTATATAAATGACAAAACGCAGTGGACCCAGTACCAATCCTTGTGGCACACCGCTGGTCACAGGCCTCCAGTCTGAAAATCAACCCTCCACCACCACCTTCTGTCTTCTACCTTTAAGCCAGTTCTGTATCCAATTAGCTATTTCTCCCTGTATTCCATGTGATCTAACCTTGCTAACTAGTCTAGCTTGAGGAACCTTGTCGGACGCCTTACTGAAGTCAATATTGATCACATCCACTGCTGTGCCCTAATCTATTCCCTTTGTTACTTCTTGAGAAAACTCAGTCAAGTTAGGAGAGAGGACGCCTGAGAGAGAGGGCATCCAACAGAGAAAGTGTCCGTGAGAGAGAAAGAGCGTCTGCAAGAGAGTGTGTACAAGTGTGTGTGCATGAGAGGCTGTGCACAAGTATGTATATGAGAGAATATGTGAGTATGAGTCAATGTGCACGAGAGATTGTATGTGAAAGCATGTGCAAGAGTGTGTACAAGAGTGAGTGAGTGTTGCAAGAGACAGAGTGCGTATGAGAGAATGTAAGTGAGTGTCTGACAGGGAGTGTGAGAGACAGAGTGAAAGAGAGTGTATAAGAGAGGTTGTGCCCCTGCGAGATTTTGAATGTATGTGCAAGATTGTATAAGGGTGTGCAAGAGAGAGAGTGTGTGTGCGAATGTGTGTCTGAGTGTGTACGAGTGTGTGATTTTGGAGTGTGAGAGTGTGTGTGAGTGAGAGTGTATGTGGGAGCGTGTGCAAACGTGTGTGAATATAGAGTATGAGTGAGTGATAATGTGTGCGCAAGAGTGGATGAGTGTGAGAGTATGAAGTGTGAGTGAGTGAGAATGTGTGTGCAAGAGTGTGAATGAGAGACTGTGACAGTCGGTATTCCTGATTCTGAGTGTATGTGCAGATAGTGTGTTTGTGTGTGAGCAACAATGTATGTATGTGTAAGGTAGTGTGACTCTGTGTGACAGACTTTCTAGGTATGTGTGCAGTCATGATATGAAATTGTTTGTGTGTGCATTTGTCCGTAAAAATGTGAGCCATGTATTGTGAGTTACTTTGTGTACGTGTAAATATGTGTGCATATCAGTGTGGATGTCTGCATTGTCAAGTGTGAGAGTATGCATGTGTGTGAAGGAATGAATGTAGAGTGCAAGATAATGTGTGATTGAGTTTGAGGGACTGAGTAAGTTTAAAGGATCATTACTGGAGCAGGGACATAAACACGTGGTTTATAGACAGTCACATTATGGAGTTATGACATCGAATCATTGAAACAAACTGGGCATTCCGATGGACACACACACACACACCGGTATAGAACGTAGAACATTACAGCGCAGTACAGGCCCTTTGGCCCTCAATGTTGCGCCGACCTGTGAAACCAATCTGAAGCCCATCTAACCTAAACTATTCCATTATCATCCATATGTTTATCCAATGACCATTTAAATGCCCTTAAAGTGGGCGAGTCTACTATTTTTGCAGGCAGGGCATTCCACGCCCTTACTACTCTCTGAGTAAAGAACCTACCTCTGACATCTGTCTTATATCTATCACCCCTCAATTTAAAGCTATGTCCCCTCGTGCTAGCCATCACCATCCGAGGAAAAAGGTTCCCACTGTCCACCCTATCTAATCCTCTGATCATCTTGTATGTCTCT
>NC_063345.1:70434359-70468382 GCF_021869965.1 Rhincodon typus
TCTTCTTAGCTCTCTCTTTAGGTCCTTCCTGGCTAACTTGTAACTCTTGTATGGTCTCTCTCACACACATACACAGGTATGGTCTATCTCTCTTTCACACACACACAGGCAGTTTCTCTCTCTCTCAACACAAACATACACACACAGGCACAGTGTCCCTCTCTCTTTCCCTCACACACACATCACACACAGTCATAGTGTCCATCTCGCTCTCTCTCACACACAGTCACGTACACACACACAAACACACTTCAGCCATAATACTTGAGCTCAGAACCTCACTGACTAGCACCCTGACAAAATCTGTGACCCCATGTTCTTCCCAGTCCTGTACTGGGGCGAATTGGGAGGGTAGTGGGGAAATGTGGGTATTTGAGAGGCAGGCCTGTGACAGTGTTTTAAATTCTCAAACTCTGCCGATATATTCGTCAGGAGAAGAGGAAATAAAGATTTGAAAGTCAAGCTAGAAATGGCTGCATGTAGTGCAGGGCATGGAGACATAGGGACAGACAGATTCAGAAGAGACAGAAAGAGAGAGAGAGAGAGTTGGATTCTCAGAGCCACACTGACAGCAGGAAAACCCAAGAGATCCTCAGCAAGTATCCTCACTATCTTTCCAGTCTTGTCTCTCAGGGTGTCCATGGTTGGGCTCTTATGTGCTAGAATGGGACCAATGTTTAATTTTCAAAGTGCACTGACAGAATTATAATAAGGCTTTAAAAAGATTTTAGATAAACAAGGAATGGTAAAGCTTTGCTGCCTTAGAATTAACATCTCAGTGGCCAGGAAGATCCAACAAGGCTCCTGTCCTGCAAGTAACATCACAATCACACAGAGGCCTCCCCAGGGAGCAGACTGAGACATTGCAATATGTCATAGGTGGAGTCAGCAAACCCCTCACAGAATAAATTTGGACAAAAAATTTATCATAGATCATAGAATCCCTACAGTGTAGAAACAGGCCCTCCAGCCCAACAAGTCCACACTGACCCACAGAGGAGCCCATCCAGAACTCCCCCCCCAATCTACACAGCCCTGAACAGTACAGACAATTTAACATGGTCAATACACCTAGCCTGAACATCTTTGGACTGTGGGAGGAAACCGGAGCACCTGTAGGAAACCCATGCAGACACGGGGAGAACGTGCAGACTCCACGCAGACAGTCACCCAAGGGTGGAATTGAACCCAAGTCCCTGGTGCTGTGAGGAAGCAGTGCTAACCACTGAGCCACTATGCTGCCCCAAATTTGTCAGATTCATTCTCAAACCTTGTTCTGTTTCTCTGTTGAGAGAGTGAGCAGTTCTCCCTGTCTGAACTGCTGTCGTATGATTTGTTCTGTATTTTGATGTTACTATGATGTTTTGTCACACATAGAGGTGGGGGCATGCAGATACTTCTGGGCTCTTGCTGTGTAATTTTGCTGAAAAATGCTCTCGGTCCCTCTTTCAACTGATCTTTTTTCTTTTATCCCAAGGAACTTTTGTTTAGAAAGCTGCAATGTGAAGATCCAAAATGTCTGGGGCCAGGAAAGCCTTGAACAAGAATAACCTCAACAGCAGGGGAGTATTGGACTGAGGCCTATTCGACTCTGCACTCTGTTGGCGGTTCACTGAATTGTATCTCTTTATGACCCTGAGGTTTAATGTGGGTTATGGAGTGGGGCAGGATGACAAAATGTGACTGTGAGAGAAAGATCTGAAGAATTGAGAGCAGGGGAAACAGGAGAGCGATAGAGAGGCATTTTAGATTGTGAATTAGCTGTAATGTCAGATTCTGAGTTCACCAGGAAATAATTAAACTGAACCAGCATCACAGAAGGAAAACAAAAGAATCAGATTATCTGGCTGCTAATACATTGTTGCATGTGAGATCTTGTTCTGTATCAATTGCTCTAGTGCCATCATTGCAGACAGTCACTGTTTTAATCAGCTAACCCGTCATTTCAAAGTTTTCCAAAGAGCCTGGCATGAAAACTCATCGCCAGATATGTTTGTGTTTGGATATTGCAGAGGAATTGTCTGTGTGACAGGAAAACCTAGAATCTTGCTATTCTATCTCTCCATTGACTTTTCCTCCTTTGCCTTTCAGCTAATGCTGTCTCTTTTTTCTCCCAAGGGATTTTTTTTGAAGATCCAAAGAGGGAGTGTTTAGGGCCCAGGAGACCCTAGAACAAGGGCTTTCTCCAGAGGGGAACACGATCCTGACGCCTGTTCGACAGGCTGCACCACCCAGGGCCCATGCGGGTTGTGTCTGTTTATTATCCTGAAGTTTGATTTCCTCTGGGGCCCTGGTTTTTAGGGGCCTTTGGTTAATTGGTCTTGCCAGATTGTGGTCCTGTTGTTTTTAAAAAAGATTTGAAGCCTGGGGTTAAAGTAACCGGGGCCTTGGGATTTGACACAAACATGTTAACCCTCCTCCCAGTGAGTATCTGATGGACAGGAGTCGCCAAAGAGGAAATTAAAGCCCTAAATGTGAAAATCTCTCCAAAGCTCATCCTCACGGCAGAGTAATATGTGATGTGTGTAGGCCACGATGATAAAATTTGGTAGTTGCACAAATAAGATGCAGGTTGGCCATTTGAATTCAATTCCCTGAGTACCTGGGAGGGGATCTCTTTGTCTCCTTTCCTGAACTCTCTGCAGCTTCCTTTTGTTGATTTTTCCTATAAATAGAAACATCTTACACACGACAATGTGACTCGTCATTATTTGAAGTAGGGACATAGAAATATTTTGCAGCATAAGGTGATTTTTTTGAGACAACAGGGTAAAAATCACAGATGTAGACAAAGAGAGAGAGAGTGTGTGGACGGGAGGGAGTGATAGAGGGACAAGATATATCTTTGTAGCTGGGCTAGAAAAGGAAGACAGGATCTGGGAGATGGTGGGGGAGAGAATGGTGGCCTCCAATATCTTGTCACTGCCCAGCTCCAATCACTTCCTTCTAGAAAGGGCCATCCACAAAAATTAAATCCTGGGACGGAGGGGGTGATTTGTTTTTAAAAAGGAGTCCCCTCATTTTAAAACATCAATCTTACAATGTGACAGAATTAGACAGAGGCTTAATTCAGAGAGAGTGTGGGGAGAAAAAAGAGATGGAGAAGGAAAAGGAGAGCGTGGAAAGGCAGGGATGGGAGTAAGGTCGGAGGGCTGAGGGGGTGGAGAGGTGCAGGGCAGGGAATATTTACACGGGTTGGGTGGGGGTGGGGTCTCCAGTCATTGAACATGAAATTGCAGGAGAAATAGTTCACAGCACAACTGAAGATGACACCCTTGGATAGAAATAACATGAAAGAGACAAGTCGAAGAGAAAGAGACATGAGGGAAGGGGGTAACAGTATCTCAACCTTTGAAGCCTCTGATTTCTAACTCTGTGTGTCGTGCTTCTATTGGAATGCGGTGAGACTGTGTGGGATCTTGCTGTGCAGTTGTTCCTTCATTCCAACTTTAGCTCCTTCTGGGAGTTATGTGTGTATGTGGGCTGCTGGGAGTGGAGGGTTGGTATGGGGAGGGGGAGATCAGTAGTCCTGAGGCTATGTGAAACTTTGAGAGTCATTGTGGAGAGTGGTATCCCTGTTTCAGGCATGGCCACGAGGCAGCAAGGGGTAAATGGAAGGTGCAGGCACCACTTGAATGTGGTTTATTGGTGAGTTGAGGTCAACGGAGTGGAGGGCTGGATTTCATTATCTCTCCATCCTGCCTTTTTCTTTCTGTATTTCATCTTGGGATATCTGGGAGAAGCTCTGCTGGGACTTGTCATCATTTTAATGGGGAGGTGGGTGTGTGGGTGGGGGTTGTCAGGATGTGGGAAGAGAGTGGGATCCCACCTCCTCTCCACGTCCCTCTCCTCCCACCGCACCACCTCCCCCCTCCCCCCCCAATCCCTGTCGGTCTGCCTGTGAGGATTTGGGGTGAACAGAGGGAATTGTTCCCGTTGACTGGGACCGCGTTCCTGTCTGGGTGGGGGAGGTGCGGGGTCAGAGCAGGCTCTGGGACTGGGACTGGGACTGGGACTGGGGAGGACGGGGCTCAGCATTTCAAACTGGCAGAAACACAGGGTCTGACCTCCCTCCAGTCCCCCTAGGCCAATGTTCAGGATGAAATTAATCCCCTCCATCAACGAGTGGCCACTTTCACGTTTTGCTGCTTATGGGATCCTGCACAGCGGGAAGGGTAGGGGTTGGGGAAGATGGGGGTGTTGGAGTGAGAAAGGAGACAGCTGAAAGAGGGGGAGTGGGGGTAGTGCAGGATTTGGGGGGAGGGGGAGAGAGGTTAACTCCAGTATTCAGTCTGAGCGCAGCTCCAAGTGGAAATGGGTGAGTTTAGTATTTGCTGGTGGACTCATTGGGGGAGGCCTGTTTTCACATTGCAGCCTGTGGGATCTTGCTGTGCGGGGACAGCCTTCCAGTAGCAGGGGGTCACACGTTCCACTTTCAGACGAGGCGGGATGGGACAGGCGTTCTGAACGTGGGCAGTGAAGGCTACAGAAACCTTCAGTGTCCTTCAGTGTGAGGGGGTGCTGGGGGGAACAGCCGGTAGGATCGTGCTGTGCAGAATGTCCTTCATTCCTATGTCAGCCCCTCTGTTTTGGGGGCAATGGAGTGGTGGGCTGTGACAGTGTGTTGAGGGAACCATATGGCTGTCTGTGGGATCTTGCTGTGCACTGTCTGGGCCTGCGGGTTACCCTCACACGCGATGCGAGCCTGTCTATGGGGTCCCGGGCTGAGTTTGCGGACGGTGTGGTGTACCGTCTCTCCTTTGCCCCACCCGCCCAGACCCCAACCATCCACCACCTCTTGTCACCCCGTCACCCTCACCCCAAGATGAACTGAAGAAACAGCATCAACCTCGGACGAAGTGGGCACGGGAGCTGTGCCCAATGAATGACAGTGGGACGGGGGCACTGGTCTTGTCTTTTGTGTTTTTACTCCACACCCCCCGCCCCGGAGTGTCAGTGAACAATTGGAGGGGGCAGGTTAAACACGGAGGGAGAGGAGAGAAAGCGAGGAAGACAGGGAGGGAGAGACACAAGGTCTAGGGAGTGACTCCCCACCACTGAGTCATTGTCCAGCCTCTCAGAAAGTAAATCCTGGGGGCAGTCAGAAAGCATTTCCCCGTTGATCCCAGTTGAAATCTGTTCCTATTTTCTGGGTTTAAAATCAGGGGAAAGTGCTGATAAATTGGGGACATCTTGGAAGTCAGTGAGTGATGGGATTTCATTTTGTTTCTCTTTATATTTGTTTCAAAACATCTGGGCTTTGATCTGATCAATTTCCGTCTCCCTCTCTCTCTCTTTCTCCGGGCGGATTTTTGAGCGACTGAAGCTTAGGCACACAGAGGGAGATGCACGACTCTGGCAGAGGGGATGGGGTGTTGTGGGGATGTGAATCCCAGCCTCTGGAGTAAATATTTCTCCCGCCCTTCTCTTCAAACAAAAACATTGGGATAGTCCTGAGACAGTTTTAGACACCTTTCTATTCCCCGTTCGGTGAATTTAACATCAGGGATGTACAGGGGTGGGAAGAGTGTCATATTGTGGAAATTCAAGCCAGCAGTGGGATCTTGCTGTGCTGGGGAGGGCGGAAGTTTCAGATTCTGGAAGTTCAGCCAGCAGTGGGACCTTGCTGTGTTTTTGGTGCTGGACTTTTAAAAAATTTTAATCAATTTTCATTTCTCTCTCAGTCTTTCCACACCCCTACCTCAGAGGAGATTTGATCCGGGAGCTGAAACTTGGGATGATGCAGAGACAGAGAATCAAATTGTTTCGCCGTGAGGAGTCCTCAGACAAGAGCTGGAACGAGAGAGAGAGAGAGAGAGACCGAGAGAATTATAATAAACCGTTCCATCTCCTTGTTGTTCATTTACAGACTCACGAACTCACGGGGAAAAGAATTGTGGAGCTCAGGCCATCTCTGGGGTTGGAACCACAAGGATGTGAGCTCTGGGCTGGGGAATGGGGGAGACAAAGGGGCAAAAAGGGGGCTGCTACACAGTCTGATCCCATAGATTTCATTGCCTCCCTCTCTCTGCCTCCATATTCCTAGCTGCCTGTCTCTCCCAGAAGGGTCTTGCTGTTCCTGCCTTAGGGGCATTTTGTCTGCAACCCCCTCTCTCTGTCTCTCCATCACTCTCTCTCCATGGTATCTGCTCTTCTCTCCTTCGATTTCTCTCTGTATTTCTGTCTCTCGCTCTCTCTCCATCTGTCCTTTTTTGTTCTCTCACTGGGATTTCTATCAGTCCTGTCCCTACCCCGGGTTTACATTTCCCCCCCCCCCCCTTTCTGCTCTTTTTCTTGTTCTTAATGGGATTTTTCTCTCTTTCTCTCAGTCCTTCTGCCTCTCCCCCGTGGGTTTATTGTTCTCTCACTCTCTGTCTCTCCCCCGGGTTTTCTCTTCAGGTCTCTCACCATGGGATCGTTCGCTCTTTACACCCTCTGTCTCTCTCCCCGACTGTTTTTCCCTCTCTCTTTCTATATCTGTCTCTGTCCATCCTGTCTCTCACCCCACCCTGGGTTTCACACTCTCTCTGTCACTGTTTCTCTCTTGTCTGTCCTTCCATCTCTGTCCGGGGTCTTTCTGTCCCCCTTTCTATCTGTCTGTCAACCAGCCTTTGTCCTGCATGGTCTCGCCCCCTGGGATCTTTCTGTCTCTCTCCCCTTCTACCCTTCTTTCTCTCTCCCGGAGGGTTTCACGCGCCGTCTGCCTGTGTTTCTCTATCCCTCTGTCACTTTCTCTGGGGGCAGATTTGGAGTCAGTGCCAGAGTGAGGGGAAGGGGCTGAGTACTTATTGCAGTGGGATCCTCCCTCTGTCCGTCCCTCTCTCCCCATGGCTTTTCTCTTCCTTGTTCTGTCTGTCCCTCTCGCTCTCTCCCCCTCTCTGTCCTTCACCCAGTCTCCAAGGGTAATACAGTGGGATCTTCCTGTTCCCCGACATGCCCGAGTTCTACCCCACCCTCTGCTCTCTCTAAACTGAAATGTGGATGGGTTTGTTAGATAAAGAACCTTTCTCGGTGAGGTAGGGGGTCTGCCTGGGGACTGGGATCTTGCTGTGCACTAAGGTAGTCAGTGAAAAGGCCAGTGAGACTCTGGCCGTGCTCCCTGTGCCTTCTAGCCCCTGGGTCTGGTGTCAGGAACTCAGTGAGGGTGAGGGGAGATAGAGGTATTATATACAGAGGAAGATACAGAAGGGCATTTATATACGGTGAGGGGTCACGGAGGAACTGGGAGGCTGAAGCTGCAAGGGCAGGCGGTTAGAAAGTGAGAGGCTGAAAAATTTGAGGGGCAAAATATTGGTTGGGTAAAACTCAGGGCAGGGAATGTTTAAAGGCAGCAAAATTTTGTGGGTGCAATAATTGGCAGGACACAAAGTGGGAGTTGTAAAATTGGGATGGAGGGTGAACTTTGGGGGCAATATTTGGGAGAATTGAAGTGGGAGAAACACAATATTCGAGAGAACAATGGTAGGTGGGGGGTAAAATATTTATGCAGAGGGAGTGCAATATCTGAGGGTGGGCAATATTGTTTTGGGGGTGCAAGTTTTGGGGATGGGATGCAATCATGTGAGGGTGGGACATACATCTGGGGGAGTAAAGAGAGGGGCAAAACTGGGAGGCAGTGAAAAGTGTTGGGTGAATATCTGGGGGGAGAGATAATGGGGGAGGGTGTGCAATGAGGGGGTATATGGGAGCTCAAAATTGGGTGACACAACATTCTAGGGGCATATTGGCGAGGGTCATTTTTGGCAATGGAGACCAAATTCTAGGGGTGAAGGGGACAAAAGAAAGAGGGCCAGAGAGAAAAGAGACAGAGAAAGATGGATGGAGGAAGAGAGACAGAGAGAGAGAGATGGAGTGGACAAAAAGAGAGGGAGAATGAAATAAAGAGATACAAGGGTTGACTGTGTGAGAGAGACAGAGACACAGAAAAAGAAAGAGACAAAGAGAAAGGGAGAAATACCAAAAGAGAAATAACAAGAGAGACTTTAAGAAAAAGAGATAGGGACACAAAGCGAGAAGAGAGAGCAAAAGGCAGAGAGAGTCAGTCAGAGACAGACAGGAGTTCAGGAAAGACACAGTCTGAAGCGATGATACTCACCATTGCTGTGGGCCCCAGCACTGTCTTCTCTCAATGATTTCTGATACTCTGCCTCTCCCATGCGAGACAGACCCTGCTCCTGGAGTTTACTTCAGCCTGGAGCTGCTTCAGGGAGCGAGTGGTAAAAATTCAAACCTGGCATTGAGATTCCAGCAATACCCATACACTCTGTCTGTCTGTCGGTCTCTCTCTCTCTCACTCACACACATACACAAACATACAGACAGCCAGAAACCCTGTGATACTCACCTCCTGGCTCCATCCACATGGCAAAAGGAAGTATGGCTGCCAAGACCTGGTTTATAAACCACCAGGTCTGTCACAAAAACCTTTCTCTCCTTCCAAATCCCAGTTCATCCAGTCAGTTCCCAGCTCTGACTACCTGGAACACACTTCCCTGGGTACGGAGCAAACCAAGAAGCTTCTTTTTGGAATTAAAGGAGGAAGGGAGCAGGTGTGAGAGAAAGCAGCAACTCAAAAGTACAGTCCAATGACTCCGATCTATCCCTTCCTTCCCCCTCACGCACCTTCTGTCTCACACTCCTTCACGCATACACACACACACACACTCTCACGCAGACTGCCTCTCTCGCTGTCTCTCTCATACATACACACACACACAGGCCCCAGGCCTGAAATCCAGACAGAGACAAAGCTGCAATTTCAAACCACTTTCAACACACTTTCATTCAGACAAGGGAACACAGTCTTCTGCAACCATGGAACACGGGTATATGCCACAAGGGAACACAATATTTTCACACAGACCAACCCAAGATGTGAGTGGGACTGAACTTAATCAGTAATGTTAGTGAGTTTACTTTTAATGAGTTTCTAAGAATGAACATCAATCAATTTCACAGATGGACATCAAGTGATTACATTGATCTGTTATATGAGTGGACATTTGTTCATTGTACAAATGATCATGAGTTTATTAAACACATTCACCTCCTCCCTGACAATAGCTGAGGGACATCATAGCACTATCCCACTTTCTCACTGACGTTTCATCAGGAAAAGGTGGGAATTATATGATTGTTGTTGTGTTTCTGTGTCTGTGTGTGTGTGTGTCAGTGTGTTTGTGTGTCTGTATGTGTGTGTGTCAGTGTCTGTTTGTATGTCTGTGCCTCAGTGTGTGTCTCTGTGTCTATCTGTGTGATTCCGTCTTTGTATGTCTGTGTGTATAAATGTATCTATGTGTGTCTCTATTACTGTGTATATATATAACGTGTGTGTATAAACATGTCTCTCTGTGTCTGTGTGTATAAATGTGTATAAATATGTGTGTACGTATGAGTGTATACATGTTTCTCTGTGTGTCTCCATGTCTGTGTGTATGTGTGTATAAATGTCTGTGTGTGTCTCTGTGTGTGTCTCTGTGTCCAACGTGTATGTGTGTGTACGTATAAATGTGTGTGTCTCTCTGTAACTGTGTGTATCTGTCTTTGTCGAACTACCTGTGTGTGTGTGTGTGTGGGAGCTACTGCGTATGAGTGTGTGTATTATTGTGTGTCTGTATGTCTGTGTGTGCCTTTGTGCCTGTGTCACTGTGCTGTGGGCTCTCTGTTGTTTTGGGGGTGACATTGAAATGGGGTTATCCCTCTTCCCCCTTTCTCTCTGCCTGTCCCACTTATGTTTAAAGTGATACAATGGTGTTGTTGATGTGTGTCGCCATATGTGTCTCTGTGTGTCTATCTCTGGCTGCAGTGGGACTCACTGGAGGGAAGTTTGAGTGAATGAATAAAGTAAAAAGTAATGAATCTAAGGCTCAGAGACTCTCTTGCCCTACATAAATGGCAGATTGTTTTTGGAGAAAGTATCACAGGCTGTGAATCTCTCAGGTTGTACAGTTGTTTCGTTCTTCAAACAATGTCTTTGGAGATGCAAAGCAATTTTCTCTGATCAATGTTGCCCATGAGATATGAGCAGAAGGCCCCACCAACCTCAACGTGACTTCCCAACTCATATACTCAAAGATTTGAACAATGAAAGCAAGCATGCTAAATGCCTTCCTAACCACCCTGTCTACTTGTGACAGAAACTTCAAAGAAACTTCACCCTGTTGCCCCTCTGTCCCACCTGAAGGCAGGGTCGCAGTCCTTCCGTTCTCCCATGGGTTTTGCTCGAAGAAAGGGAGCCGGTCGGTCGTGCATGCGGCGGTGTGTTCAGGGTGGTACAGTGCTTTGTGTGTGAGGCTGGCGCGTGCTTCGTGCCTCCCTCCGCCCGTAGCCTCCTGAGGTATTGCCCCTTCATCGTTGCCAGCTCTACCCACGACCACTGCACTGGTTTTCTCGCCCGGTCGTCTCTGCGTCGGTTCGGCTACCCAGTTGATCCTGCCAGTAGCATATGCTTGTCTCAACGATTAAGCTATGCATGTCTAAGTACACACAGCTGGTACAGTGAAACTGCGAATGGCTCATTAAATCTGTTATGGTTCCTTTGGTCACTCCAAACGTTACTTGGATAACTGTGGTAATTCTAGAGCTAATACATGCCATTGTAGCAGTCCTGCCCTTGTTTGTTTTAACGAAAATGCAATACCTTGCATTTATCCAAGTTAAACACCATCTGCCACACCACAGCCCAGTGAGTGATAGTACTGTCCCCAACACTCCGCTTTCCATTCTGTAAGAACCTCTCCTCTCCAGAATGCCTACAAAGTCTGGCCTTGATTTTCACAAAGACCCTGAGCTTGGTTTGTCTTGCACAGGCAGGAGGAAGTGGGGTGTAGATTGCAGACCCAGGCAGTGGTGAGGACAGGTTGGAAAGTAAACAGTTGCCTTGTACCGTTTAATGATTTTTGGAAGAGGGCAGTCACACATTAGAAGTGGGAAATAGTGATTGGTGTTTTTGGGTCAGAAATTATGCTCTTTCGTTGTCTCTGGTGTTCAGTATTAATATCTATTTGTGATCCTTCATAGCGCAGAGTGTATCTGCAGGATTTCTTTCCCTAATATTGCCGTCTACAGATAATAGGCATGTAAGCTGGAAATCATAGCCAAGAAATTAAAGATGTTAATAGTTTGTCTCGATAGCAGATCACATGCACTCAACATCCTATACTTGTGGCAAATACCTTGCATCTGTTTAACAATGAGAAATGTCCTCTGCGTAATTCAGTTTAGTTAACCAGAATTTAAGAAATCTGTACAGAGTGGAAATCTGGCCCTTAAAATGTGACTCAAATCTTGGCATGGCATAGCTCTTGTGTAGTGAGTAGTGCCAATACCTCTAGAGGTCTGGATTCAATTCCAGTCCCTGAAATTGTGGTAGTATCCCTAGCTCTGGACCAAAAGGTCTGGATTCAAGTCCTGCCTGTCACAGAGAGGTGTCACAGCATGTCAGAACAGGCTGATGAACAAACACATAGGAGAATAATGTGCAGCTTTAGGGGCTGAGTGGTGGCAGTGCCCCTATCTCTGGGCACAAAGGTTTAGATTCAAATTCCACAGAGATGTTTCATAATATGTATGAACAAGCTGATGAAAATTATTTTAGAATTGTGACTTGATTGAGAAGGAAGAGGTATCAGTATTGAATTTCAGAATTTAGGCCCAGGATGACAGAAAGCACAGCCATTCGTGTTGATTGGAGTAAAATTTTCACCTTGTAGTGGTTTATAATGATGAGGGGCAAGGATAGGGTGAATAGTCAATTTCTTTTCCCACGTTAGGGGAGTTCAAAACTAGAGGTCATAGGTTTAAGGTGAGAGGGGAAAGATTTAAACTGGACCTAATCAGCAACTTTTTCACGCAGAGGATGGTGCGTGTATGGAATGAGCTATCAGTGGACGTGGTGAAGGCTGGTACAATTACAACATTTAAAAGGCATCTGGATGGGTATATGAATAGGAGGGTTTATAACGATATGGACCAATTGTTGGCAGAGGGGAATAGATTAATTTAGGATATCTGGTTGGCATGGATGAGTTGGACCAAAAGGTCTGTTTCCATCCTGTGTGACTCTATGATTCATTGATCCAATTGATCAACATCTCTCTGTAAACTTAGATAACCTTCTTCACAGTCCACTATATAACCAATCTTGATGTCATTCACAAACTTACTAATCGTGCCTTCTGTAATTCTCATCTAAATCATTCATATAAATGACAAACAAAAGTGGATCCAGCACCGATCTCTGTGGCATACCACTGGTCACGGGCCTTCAGTCCGAAAAACAATCCTCCACAACAATCCTGTCTCTTGCTATTAAGCAGAAACACATACACACACACAAACATACAGAGACACAGACGCAGTACCATGTTTAGGACAGAGATAGAAAAGTTTTGATTAATAAGGGGATTAAGGATTACGGTGAGAAGGAAGGAAAAAGCGGTTGAAAAACATGTCAGCCATGATTGAACAGTAGTGCAGACTCGATGGGTTAAATGGCCTAATTCTGCTCCAATTTCTTACGCTCTATGGTCATAAGGTATCAGGAAAATTTTCCCAAGAGAGCAGTGGAAGCTGAGTTTGATTAATACATTACTTAACAGAGCTAATGAGAATGTGGGATAGGTTTGAGGGGCTGAATGGTCTACATCTCTTCCTACAAGTTGTGCCCTTATTTCTCAAAAGAGGACATGATTTGCTGTTAAAATTAATGGGTCTCCTATTGAGATAAGGATATTTTTTCTCCTTAGGGTTGTGCTGTCTGTGGTCTCATCCCCAGGAAACAGTGAATACTGTGTCATTGAAAATATTCAAGGCTGAGCTCAACTGATTTTTGATGGACAAGGGAATCAGTGTTTATTGGGAATAGGCAGGAAAGAGGTGTTCAGCCACAATCAGATCAGCCATGATCTTTCTCAAATGAACAGCAGGCCCACTGCTGCTCCTAACCCATGTGTTGTTTTCTCAATTCACTCCTTGAGGCTATTACACAGGTAAAGGAAGAGCCCATTCAGCCAGTCGGAATCACTAAATTGAGACAGAAGGAGACAATTCTGCCCCTCTAAGTATTTATGCAGGAATAGAATGAAGTATTCAACCCTTTAAGTACATTACACAGCACAGGAGGAGGCCACGTAAGCTTTCTAGTTTGCTATACAGGAACAAGAGACCAGGAAATACAGTGTTATTACTCATTTTCAGATTGGAAAACTGTAACTTAGTGGAATACCTCAAGGATCAGTGTGAGGTTATCAACTATTTACGATCTAGATAAATGATTTGGATGAGGGGCTGATTGGATTGGAGCTCAATTTGCTAAGACACCAGAATAATCATTCAATAAGATGTCAAGTGGAGGCAGAGAGTCTGCAATGTTATACAGACAGGGGAGGTTAGTGAGCAAAACTTCAGCAAAAAATAGTACAATGTGGGTGATGGGAAGTTTGTGTTTTGGGGAAAGGATAAAACAACAGTATTTTATATAACTTGAGAGAGAATGCAGAACTCGGTGGTACAGATGTATTTGAGTACCTGATACATGATCACATAAAGTTAGTCTGAAGATGCAGGAAGTGATTTGGAAAGTAAATGGATTGATGCTGTTTTTTTGCAAAGGGTTTTGGTATGATCTGAGGGATGTTTCTTTGCATCAGTACAGGGCATTGCTGAGACCACATCTGATACACTGTTTGCAGTTTTGATCCCCTAAACTTAAAAAAAAAACTTTTTAAAGATGTTACTTTCTACTCAGTGCTGGGATGAAGGCCTTATGTTATGAAGGGTTAACAGTTTAGGCCTGAGAACGAGAAATGTTCTTATTGTTCACATAATATCTTGAGGAGAATGTAGCTGGTGAATGCCTGATGGATATTTCCTCTTGCATGGGAGAATAAAACTGGGGAAGTAATTTAAGAATAAGACGCTTAATCTTAACACAGATATTGTGAAGATATTAAACTTTCTATTTTCAAATTACAATGGTGCATATAAACATATCTTCAAATCAACTGGTGCCATTTGTTGCTGAAGAAATGGCTTTGTGTACGACAGCAGCAATGATGCACCTACATGGAGCAGGGAATGTGATGGAGTCATACAGTTCGGACAATGTTCCAGGAGACCTCACATTGTCCAGTTGAGGGGTCTGATAACATGTGTGATTCAATTCAGAGGGGAAAACTGTAACTTTGCTGAGAAGGAACAGCTTATTTCTCCCTCTCTCTTTCCGTGTTCCTCCTCACAGCAATGTGTGTGAGCTGAAAACCCATCAGTCATCGTTACCACTCGTGGAGGACTCCTGACAAGAATTCATTGGAATCTTCTAGTGCCTGAAGCAAAGGGAAACTCAGCCAATTCCAAATATTCTGGGAAGAAATTCCATTCCCAGCTGCTTGTATGAACAGAATAACTTCAGAGGCAGAACGACAGTTGGGACAATCTCTCATTCTGTTCCTCTGTCATGAGTTCAAATATTATTTGGCCAAAGTTCTTTCAAGTTAACACTCTTCAGAGACTTGTTTTTCAGTTTGTCATCAGGTGTGCGTGTGTGTTTGTATGTGTGTGTGTGTGTCCATGTGTTCTCAGTATTTGTGAAAAGGGAAATATTGATGTCCATATTTGTAATTTCCAAACTGTTTGTCATTCATTTTTCCATCATAGCTTGAGTAACTTTGTTTTGGTCATAAATTTGTTATTTTAAGCAGATTAAATAAACCTGCCTGACTTGTTCCTAACACTGAACCTGACCCAGTGTGAGACCGATATCATTGGCCATGTCACCAAACTGGTTATGTTTAAAACTTGCTGTGACCAGTGGAGGAGTGGGATTAGAACATGAAATAGTGACCTGAAGACCCAGGAAACTATAGATTCAGTGAGACACAGTAGGAACTGTAGATGCTGGAGAATCTGAGATAACAAGGTGTAGAGCTGGATGAACACAGCAGACCAAGCAGCATCAGACGAGCAGGAAGGCTGACGTTTTGGACCTAGACCCATCTTCAGAAGGGTCTAGCCCTGAAATGTCAGCCTTCCTGCT
Source organism: Rhincodon typus (assembly GCF_021869965.1). Lineage (NCBI taxonomy): Eukaryota > Metazoa > Chordata > Chondrichthyes > Orectolobiformes > Rhincodontidae > Rhincodon > Rhincodon typus. Next base: position 70,449,394 of record NC_063345.1, read on the forward strand.
CCTCTGATGCTGCTTGGCCTGCTGTGTTCATCCAGCTCTACACCTTGTTATTATAGATTCAGTGAGCCTGACATCAGTGGTGCGTACGTTGTTACAGGAGATTCTAAGGGATAGGATTTGCATGCATTTGCAAAGGCAAGGGCTGATTAGGGATAGTCACCAGCTCTCTTCCCCCTAAGGGGAGGGGTGTGGTGGTATGACGCACTGACTTTTACATAGCCAAGGCCTGGCAGCAATTCTCTGACACCTCCTCCTACTGCCCCCTTGATCATGACCCCACCCCTGACCATCAAACCATCATCTCTCAAACCATTCATCACCTCATCACTTCAGACGACCTCCAACCCATAGCTTCCAACCTTATCGTTCCCCAACCCTGCACCGCCTGTTTCCATCTCCTTCCCAAAATCCACAAACCTGACTGCCGCGGCCGACCCATTGTCTCTGCCTGCTCCTGCCCCGCTGAACTCTGTTTCTTCCCCCCGGTCCAGGAACTCCCCACCTATGTCTGCGACACCACCTCCTCCAAGACTTCCAATTCCGTGGCCCCCAACACCTCATCTTCACTATGGACATCCAATCCCTGTACACTTGTATCCCCCACACAGCTGGCCAAAAAGCCCTCCGCTTTTCCTCTCCCGCAGGCCCAACCAGTCCTCTTCCACCGACACCCTCATCCACTTAACAGAACTCGTCCTTACCCTTAACAACTTCTCCTTCAACTCCGCCCACTTCCTACAGACTAAGGGGGTGGCCATGGGCACTCACATGGGCCCAAGCTATGCCTGCCTCTTTATAGGGGGATACACGGAACTGTCCCTTTTCCACTGTTACACTGGCACTATCCCCCACTTCTTCCTCCACTACATTGATGACTGTAATGGTGCTGCCTCATGCTCCCACAAGGAGCTCGAACAGTTCATCAACTTTACTAACACCTTTCACCCCCAAAGTCAAATTCATCTGGACCATCTCTGATACCTCCATCTCCTTCCTGGACCTCTCCATCTCCATCACTGGTAACTGCTTTGAAACTGACATCTATTTCAAGCCAACCGACTCCCATGGCTATCTGCATTATACCTCCTCTCACTCACCTTCCTGCAAGAATGCTATCCCTACTCCCAAATCCTCTGCCTCTGCCACATCTGCTCCCAAGATGGGGCAATCCACTCCTGCGCATCCCAGATGTCCTCCTATTTCAAGGACTGTAACGTCTCCCCTCCGGTGATCGAATTTTCCCTGTACAGCATCTCTTGCATTTCCCCCACTTCTGCCCTCACATCTGCTCTCCCCAACAAAAATAAGGGCAGAATCCCCCTACCAAGTGTAGACTCAGAGATGGTTTTGTAGACCATCAGCGCTCTGTACACAACAAATGACAACACCTTCCAGTCGCCAACTATTTCAACTCACTTTCCCACTCCCTGGGTGTCCATCCTGGGTCTCCTCCAGTGTCACAATGACACCACCTGCAAACTGGAGGAGCAACATCTCACATTCCGCCTCGGCAGCCTACAGCCTGATGACCTAAACATGGAATTCACCAGTTTTAAAATCTCCCCACCCCTGGCCTCATCCTATGTCCAAGCCTCCCTCTCATCCCTGCCTCCTTGACCTGACACAACTTGTCCATCTTCTCTCCCACCTATCCACCCCAGCCATCCCACTGACCAATCCCCACCACTCCCTACCTGCACTCACCTATGACCATCCCACCTGCTTTCCCCAGCCCCACCCCTCATCTCTCTATTTATTTCTGAGCTCCATTCCCCCTCCCCATTTCTGAAGAAGGATCCCAAAATGAAACGTCAACTTTTCTGCTCCTCTGATGCTGCTTAGCCTGCTTTGTTCCTCCAGCTCCATTTGTAAATGAGAAATCGTGTCTCACCAACTAGTTTGAGTTTTTTGAAGAGGTGACAATGAAGATTAATGAAGGCAGTGTGGTAGACGTTTTCTGTATGGACTTCAGCAAGGCATTCAACAAGATTCTGCATGGTAAACAAATAAGTAAGTATAGGTCCCATGGGAACCAGCGCGAGCTACCCAATTTAATACAAAAAATGACTTGAAGGTAGGAAATAGAGTGGTGGTACAGGGTTGCTTTTCAGACTGGAGGCCTTTGACCAGTGGTGTGCCGCAATGATCAGTGCTGAGTCCAATGCTTTTCATCAGTTACATAAATGATTTTGATGTGAATATGTGTACAGTTAGTACATTTGCAGATGACTTCAAAATAGGTGGTGTAGTGGACAATGAAGAAGATTATCTCAGAGTAAAACGGGACTTTGATCAGATGGGCCAATGTGCCAAGGAGTAGCAGATGGAGTTTATTTGCGATAAATGTGAGGTGTTGCATTTTGGAAAGACAAATCAGGGCAAGACCTATACAGTAAATGGTAAGGTCCTGGGGAGTGTTGCACAGCAAACAGACTTAGGGGTGCAGGTGCATAATTCCTTCAAAGTGGGCTTGTAGGTAAACAGGATGATCAAGAACTCATTTAGCATGCTTGCCCTTGTCTGTCAGAGCATTAAGAATAATGTGCTCATTGTCCTCACAATATTCAAAAGAAACTTGATGCATAGACTTTCCATTCTGTCAGGCAACGTTTATCCTATTTGTGATGAAGCGGTTTGGTTAAGTGCCATGACCGAGGGGCAGAAAGAAGCTCCATTCTGTACCATGGGAGCAAAATCATCCATTTCCTGTGTATCAGTGACAAACACAAACTGTTGTCTGTTCCTATTGGGCATTGATCATTCCAACCTCATCATTCACTGATGACCAATAGAAATAGGGGAGGCAATGGCCTAGTGGTATTATCGCTGGACTGTTAATCCAGAGACCCAGGTAATGTTCTGGGATCTGGGTTCGAATCCTGCCACAGCAGATGGTGGAATTTGCATTCAAAAGATAACTGGAATTAAGGGTCTAATGACGACCATGAATCCATTGCCGATTGTTGGCAAAACCCATCTGGTTCACTAATGTCCGTTAGGGCAAGAAACTGCCGTCCTTACCTGGTCTGGCCTACATGTGACTCCAGACCCACAGCAATGTGGTTGACTCTGAACTGCCCTCTAGGCAATTAGGGACAGATAATAAATGCTGACCTAACCAGTAACTGCCCTCATTCTGTGAATGAGTAAAGAATAAATCAGCAGCTTCCATGATCCTAGCTGAAGAGCAAAAAGGGAAAGGCAGGGTCGGGGAAATGGGAGTAACTGGGGAAGTGGTGTGGCATAAAGTGGGAGTGGCAGAAGAAGAATGTGAAGGGAGATGGTCAGTGGAAGGCTATGTAGAAGCAGAAGGTGCAGTGGAAAGGAAATAGGAATGTGAGGAAAGAAGGAGGGGGAGGGCCGATGAAGTATCAGTGATTTCGAGAAGAGACATTGATTGGCAGTCAAACATCACTGGTCAGGAAGATCGGGATCTGGTTTCTAATCAAAATTAAGAAAAGACTTCTTACACTTTTTTTTCCTAACACTTGATTCTTGTTTACATTGTGCATTCACTCTGCATTTCTGTACCTCCATCAAGTGCAGAGGACATGTTTTTCTCCCCTAGTGCATTGTGACATTTTTTCAGTTTTTTTTCCAATAAGAACAACAGTGGACGTTTGTTCTAATAATTTGCTACCAATTAAATATACACATGAAAATGTGATTTCAGCTCCTACAGTGTGTCTATAATGTAGAATTTAATTGAATCTTTATCATCATCGCCCCAGCTCTTTTAAACAAACTTAATGAATGAGTCTGTGTCAATCCGGCAGATGAAAAAAAAATCCTTCAGCTCAGACTATTTCAGTGAATGTTAAAAAGAACATGTTCCAGGCACACATAAAATACAAATGTTGCAATGCAAGCTGCCAAAACCTAATCCAACATTAATGATGTACAAGCTTAATGAATATAATATGCAGAAGGGCAGAATGTAAAAAGAGAATTTAGCTCCATGTCCAAAATACTATTTGTGGCTCCTTCATAAACGACCTTGATGGCATCGCTCTGTAAATTCATCAAAATAAGAAAAACAAGAGAGTGGAATTTTCAGTTCTTCCTCTGCAAGTAACTTCTGGAGAACAGGAAGAAAATCAAGGTTTGTATGTCATATGCACAAATGATGATGATGAGAATGTAGGGGATAGGGCAGTGGAATGATAAGTAATTTTATGGATGACACAAAGATTAGCCGGGTGAAAACAGTGAGGAGGAAAGTGTTAGGTTACAGGAGGATATAAACAGATTGTTCAGATGGCCACATCAATGGCCAATGAAATTTAACACTGATAAATGTGAATTGATGTACTACATAAGAAGTAACAAAACGTAAGAGTACTCAAACTATGAAGAGGGGCTAGATTTGCTTGATTTTTCTTTGGAGCAGAGAAGGTTGAGTGGTGAACCTGATAAAGCTGTTTAAAAGCATGAGGGGTATGGACAGGGTGAACAGACAGCAGCTGTACCCCTTATTCGAAGGGTCAAGACCAAGAGGACACACTTTTAAAGTGAAAGGCGAGAGTTTCTGGAATATATTTTGAGGCCAGAGGGTGAGATGTGTCTAAAATACACTGCCTAGGAAGGTGGTTGTGGCAGGTAACCTCAGAAACTTTAAAAAGTACTTGGATCAGCACTTGGTGGTGCAGACTCAATGGGTCTCTTCTCTACTGTATGATTCTACGTGGTGGCAGCCATGAAAGCTTTGATATATTCTGAAGCACTGACCAATGGCACTTGATGGCTGGTTCTGTCAGTGGCTACATTACAAATTATCATCACCTCATTGAGTATCAGCACTTCCACAACCTAGGACACCCCAGCCATCTCTGAAAACATCCAGGATAATTCACATGCTCTGTGAAAGACTCTTCCAACAACAGCACCAACATTGTTCTAGCTGTTCGTCACTGCTATTTTAACTACAGCAATGACAGGCATACAGCTTTTCCTTCATCATAGCACAGACTTTTAGCTGCAAGGGTGTTATTTCTCAAAATTTCTTAAACTCCTTCTTGCTAGGTACTCACTTTGAGAGTGGTTTAGTTTTCCTGCCAGTTGTTAACACTTCCATCTATCCTCCCCAAATTTGAACACACACAACAGCAGGTTCAAGAACAGTTTCTTCCCTGCTGTTATTCAAATAACATTGATCTTCAAATAACGTTGATCTTGTCATTGTTATTCTTGCCTTGTGCATATCCTGTGCAGTGTAACCTGTTTGTCTCACTCTGTCCAAGATTATTTTCAACTATGATCTGTATGTCCTTGCTTACTATGATCTGCTGTACTGCTTGCAAACAAAGCTTTTCACTGTATTAAGGTACACATGACAATAAATAAATCAAATTAAATCCCTCTCCCTCCTCCCAGCTGTCCCAGTGCTAATGATCGTGCTGAGTTTTTCCATGATCCGGTTCCATGTTCCTGTGATTGGAAGGTGTTTTTCCAAAGAGAATATCTGAGTCAGGATTGGAATGTTCACAAACTAACAGACCACATTCACAGAGGAGGAAAACACCAGCGAACCAACCAAACTGAAACCCATTCCTCAGCACCATTTCACAATCTCTGAAATATGTGGAAACCATTCAGGTTTAGCTGATAAGCGGCAAACAAGAATAGTTCTTCAATATGGCCAGGTAGTAATTATCTCCAACAGGAGAGAATCCAAAAGCACCCCCTTGATATTCAGTGGCATAATCAATCTCCAACGACAAATATCCTGTGCATAACTAATGACCAGAAATTCAAGCCATGTAAAAGAGCATGTCAGATGCTAGCAATTCTATGGCAAGTAACTCAGCTCCTAAAGCTCCCCAAAGTCTATACATTATCTATATGGCACCAGGCAGGAGTGTGATGGAAGATCCTTTGGTACCTGGCTGAGCACAGCTGCAACAACTTTTATTGAGGAGAAAGTAGGCGGCATGTTTAATACTCCATCCACCACCAGTAACCCTTATTCTCTGCAACACCAACACACAATATGCACTGTTGGGATTCCCTCCCAACAGCACGGTGGATGCATCTACACCAACTGGACTGGAACTTCTCAGAGGCAATTAATACTGGTCTATCTCTGTTAAAGTCCCAAATGAATTCAGAAGAAAATCTGATTTTCTGATAATTGTTGAACAATGTAGACATTTTTATTGATCTGATGAACTCCTCACTGTCTTTGAATTTGTGTGATTTATTTGCAGAATTTTGTGGGCAATTTGAAAGAAAAGACAGTCTGACAGCTTAAGTCACAGATAATACAAGATAACGCTGCAATTAAGAAGCAGCTGGATGAGCGCTTAAAATCCCAGAGCATTGTAGGCTATAGACCCCAAGGTAAATGGGATTAATGTAGCTTGGAGTTTTTTGGCTGTCACAGGGCTGAAGGACCTGTTTGTATGCTGTATGACTCCAAGTATGACGCTATGACATTCATTTTTAAAAACAGAAAATGTAGACAATTTCCATAGCTTGTGAGCATCAAGTGAAGAGAAATAAAATCTCCAAGGTCACACAGCATTCTGACTTGGATCTATATCATTGTCCCAAAATGTCACTTGTTCAGAATACTGTACCTCTCTTTGAAACATATCTGTTAGTGTCCCTGCACCATGAGGACTACTGGGGTTCACCACCATATTCTGAATGGAAATTAGACAGAGGCAGTAAATGCTGGCCTTGCTAATGAAACTCACCTCATAGGAACAAATGAAAGGAATCTGCACTATTAAAGACATTTATTCAACATGATTTGATTTCTAAACCAGTTTTAATGAGGTTTTCACTTTGCCCTATGTTTCTGATCTTTCTGCTAAACCATGAAACTTTCCCAAGTATTTGCCAGGTGCTGCTTAAAAATCTCATTTGGAAGTTGTGCCCATCATTCTGAAAGGGAGAGCCTTCATGGTAATGAGAATGCTCTCATTGTTTTTCAGTATCTAAAGATAACAGAAATGTAGAAACTAAGATCAGGAATAAGTGATTGGACAACACAAAGCAACTCTGCCAGGTGATAAGATAGAGTTCAAACTCACTGGTCTACAGTTTCCAACTTTTTGCCCATCTCCTTTTTTGAATAAGGTGTCACATTACTAAGTTTCCAATACACTCGAACCTTTGCAGAGTCCAACAAATTTTTAAATACCATAACTAATGCACTACTATCTCTGATGCCACCTCCTGTAATACCCTAGGGTGCAGGCCATCATGGCCCGGGGACTTACCTAACTTTAAGGCCATCAGTTTACTTAATACCTTCTCCCTAGTCATGGTAAGTCCACCAAGATCCTCTGTAGTAAAAGCAGTTTTTGGGGACAGATTATTATCTTGCACTGTAAAAAACAGAAAGTATTGGTTAAATGCTTTTGCCATTTCTGAGTTCCCCATTATTACCTTGCCATTTTCCTCCACTAAAGAAGCCAACACTTACTTTCATTCTTCTCTTCTTTTTTATATACCTGTAGAAACTTCAAGTTTCAGAGTTTTTGTTTTCTGCTCATTTCCTTTCGTAGTTCATCTTAGCTCATTTGATCTTGTTTTTAATGACGCTTTGCTCATATTTAAAGTTTTCTGTTTTATTCATTCACAGGATGCATGTGACTCTTGGTGGGTCAACATTTATTGCCCATTCCTAATTACCAAGAGAATAGTTAAGAGTCAACAGTAATGCTGTACATCTGGAGTCACATGTAGGCCAGACCAGGTAAGGATGGTAGTTTCCCTCCATAAAGGACCAGATTAGTTTTTCCCTGACAATGAATTCATGGTCACCATCGGTCTCTTAATTCCAGATTCAAGTTCAAACTCCACCATCTGTCATGGCAGGATTTGAACCCAGGTCCCGAGAACATTACCTGTGTCTCTGGATTAACAGTCCAACAATAATACCATTCTGCCATCGTCTTCCTCAATCCTCCACAACGCAATTACCTTGTGCAGTATGATATGCCCTAGTTTTTGCCTTCAATTATCATTGACTTCCTTGTGAAGACATGGATGATGATTTTTCACCTTCCTCTCAGGAATATAATTTAATTAAGACTTACTTAGCATCTCCCTAAGTATTTGCCACTGTACTTCAACTGTCCTGCCGTTTAATGTTTTTGCCCGTTCAACTCGGGCCAACTCCTTCCTCAGGCCTGTGTAATTATCTTTGTCCAACCCTAAGACTCTCACATGCGACTCTGTCCTCACTCTTTCAATCTGAATTTGAAATTCTAGCATGTTGTGGTCACTTATCCAAGAGGATCTTTAACAATAAGACTATTTATCAATCCTTCCTCATTACATCATACCAAATCTAAAGTAGTCCATTCTCTGGTTGGTCCATGACGAGCTGTTTTAAGAAATCCCTCATATGCTCTTTGAGCCTTTCTTCAAGGCTGCCCTTGCCAGATTGATTAATCGAGTCAATGTGCATGTTCAAACCACCCATATTACCCTAGTGCCCTTCTCACAAGCCCTCATTATTTCCTGCTTTATACAATGTACTACTTCAGATGTACCGTATGGTGGGCTGAAAATTACTCTGACCAAAGGGCTTCTTCCCTTGCTTTTTCTTTCCATGCAGACTGATTCCAACTCACATTTTGAACTTTTATGATTCGTTCCCTCACCACGGCCATTAGAGGTGTGTGAGGGATTTGAATCTAAGGAGGATGAGAGAAATTAGGCTTATTCTTCCTACAGCAGAAAAGAGTAAGATGTGAACTTATTGAGGTGCTTACAATTATGAAAAATTTTACAGGATAACAAAAGGATATTCTGTATCCATTAGCTGGCATTACACTAAATAGGGTTCCCAATTTCAAGATTGTCAACAAAAAAGCTAGCAGTGAGATGAGAAAAAACTTCTTTATTCAGAGAGTTGTTAGGATTTGGAATGCACTGCCTGGAAGATTTGTAGATGTGAATTCAAAAGGGAACTGGACATGCATTTGAAAGTTATGAATTTAAATGTCTACAGAGATAGGGCTGGTAAATGGGATGAGCTGGGTGAACATTTGTGGAGCTGATGCATACACTGTAGCCCAATTGCATCTTCTGTACTTTAAAGTTCTGTATTCTATCATGTACGAACTAGATGTTCTGTGAAGCGGCCACCCAGTCTATGCTTTGTTTCCCCAATGTAGAGGAGACCACATTGTGAGCAGCGAATGCAGTACACTAGATTCTGGGAGGTGCAGGTGAAGTGTTGCTTCACCTGGAAGCTATGTTTGGGCACTTGGATACTGGAGAGGGAGGAGGTAAATGGGCAGGTGTTGCACCTTTGCCAGTTGCAGGGGAAGGTGGTATGGGGTGGTGGGGGGTGTTGTAGGTGAAGGAAGAGTGGACCAGAGTGTCCTGGAGGGAACAGTCCCTGTGGAAGGCAGACGAGGGAGGGGTGTGGAATATGTGTCTGGTGGTGGCATCTCGCTGGAGGTCATGGAAATGGCGTCTGATGATGTTCTGCATGTAGATGCTGGTGGGATGGTAGGTAAGGATAAGGGGAACCCTATCGCTGTAGCGGGAGGGAAAAGGGACGAGGGTGGAAATACAGGAGATGGGTCTGACCCGGTTGACAGCCCTGTTGACAACGGTGCTGAGGAATCCTCAGTTGAGGAAGAAGGTGGACATTTCAGAGGCTCCCTTGTTGAAGTTTCCCTTATCTGAATATATGTCACCGAGAAAGGGAACTGAGAGAATGGGATGGAATCTTTACAGGAAGCAGGATGTGAGGATGTATAGTCCGGGTAGCTGGGTGCCAGTCTATCCCCAGAAATGGAAACAGAGATGTTGAGGAAGGGAAGGGAGGAGACAGGTAGACCAGGTGAAAGGGAGAGCAGGGTGGAAATTGGAAGCAAAGTTGATGAACTTTTCCAATTCCAGATGAGAGAGGGAAGCAGCACCGATGATATTGTCGATGTATCGGGGAAAGAGTTGTGGGTGGAGTCCGGAATAGGACTAGAACAAGGAATGATCCACGTACTCCACGAAGAGACAGGCATAACTGGGGCTCATGCAGGTACCCATGGCCACCCCTCTGATCTGATGAAAATGAGAGGAGTTAAAATAGAAGTTGCTGAACGTGAGGATGATCCCGCCAAGCGGAGGAGGGTGGTGGTGGGTGGGGATGGTTCAGGTCCTTACTCCAGGAAGAAGCGGACAGCCCTAATACCCTCCTGGTGGGGAATAGATGTCTAAAGGGATTGCACGTTCATGGTAAAGAGGAGGCGGCTGCAGCCTGCAAACTGGAAATTTTGAAAACGGCGTAAATCGTTGCAACCTGGGATCCACACTCAGTTCCATACAGCGTCACATGCACACTCTCAAACTTTCTCTCGAACAGCATCGCAACACGCTGGCTCAGCACTGCACCACTCTGCAATTCTACTTCATCCTCCAGCTCATTCGCCATGCTAATAAGAAACTTGTTCTTTTCCTTTCAGGCATCAAGGACCACAAGATGCAACATCTCAGAGATACTCATTAAATAAAAACTGAAAGAATTGCAGATGCTGTAAATCTGGAACAAAAACAGAAGTTGCTGGAATAGATCAGCAGGTCTGGCAGCGTCAGTGGAGAAAAAAATCAGTGTTAACGTTTTGGGACTGGTGACCCTTCTTCAGAAGTGATGATAGCTGGGAAAATGTTAGAAAAGAGGGAGGGGGATCGGGTAGGTAGTAAATGATCCTATGATAGAGCCTGAAGAGAGAGAAGAGCAGTTGGAATGACAAAGCAGTTGATAACGATCTGGCTGGGAGGGTGAATAGTTGTTATTGGGGACTGCGAGTGACTAACAATAGGTAGTGGCAGAACAAGGCCTGGTATGTGTGGTAGTGGACTAGGACATGGGAGAGTTTAGGCCCAAAAATTATTGAACTCGATATTCAGTCCAGAGGGCTACAATGTCCCCAAGCAGAAAATGAGGTGTTGTTCTTCCAGCTTATGTTGAGCTTCACTAGAACACTGCAGGAAGCCTGAGACAGAGATGTTCGCCAGGGAACAGGGTGGTGTGTTAAAGTGGCAGGCAACGGGCAGCTCGTGTTCTTTTTCGCAAGCAGAACACAGATGTTCTGCGAAACAGTCACCCAGTCTACACTCTGTTTCTCAAATGTGGAGAAGAACACATTGTGAGCAGCAAATGCAGTAGACTAGGTTCCGGGAAGTGCAGGTGAAGTGTTGCTTCACCTGGAAGGTATGTTTGGATGGTGGGGAGGGAGGAGGTCAATGGGCAGGTGTTGCACCTTCGCCAGTTGCAGGGGAAGGTGCTGTGGCGGGGGGGTGTTGGGGGTGAACAAAGAGTGGACCAGGGTGTCCTGGAGGGAACGGTTCCTGAGGAAGGCGGGCAAGGGAGGGGAATGTGTGTCTTGTAGTGGCATCTCACTGGAGGTGGTGGAAATGGCGTCTGATGATCTTCTGCATGTGGATGCTGGTGGCATGGTAGGTAAAGACAAGGAGAACCCTATCGCTATTGCAGGGGGGAAGAGAAGGGGTGAGGGCAGAAGTGTGGGAGATGGGTTGAATCTGGTTGAGGGTCCTGTTGACAACAGTTCTGGGGAATCCTCAGTTGAGGAAGAAGGTGGACAGTTCAGAGCTCCCTTGTCAAAGTTTGCCTCATCTGAACATATCTGATGGAGAATGGGATTAAGTCTTTACAGGAATCAGGGGTGAGGATATATAGTCCAGGTAGCTGTGGGACTCAGTGCATTTATAGTGGATATTAGTGGCTAGTCTATCCCCAGAAATGGGAACAGAGATGTTGAGGAAAGGAGGGGAGGAGTCAGAGATAGACCAGGTGAAAGTGAGAGCAGGGTGGAAATTGGAAGCAAAATCAATGAACTTTTACAATTCTGGACAAGAGAGGGAAGCAGCACTGACAATATCATCGATATATTGGAGAAAGAGTTGTGGATCAGGGCCAGAATAGGACTGGAACAAGGAATGTTCCACGTACCCCACGAAGAGACAGGCATAACTTGGGCCCATGCCGGTACCCAGGGCCACCCCTCTGACTTGAAGAAAATGACAGGAGTTAAAAGAGAAGTTGTTGAGGGTGAGGACAAGCTCAGTCAAGAATTGGAGGATGGTGGTGGGTGGGGATGGTTTAGGTTTTTGCTCCAGGAAGAAGTGGAGATCCCTAAGACTCTCCTGGTGGGGAAAGGACGTGTAAAGGGATTGCACATCCATGGTAAAGAGGAGGCGGCTGGAACCTGCAAACTGGAAGTTTTTAAACCAGCGTAAAGTGTCAGAAGAATCATGGATGTACGTGGGCAGGGATTGGAGCAGGGGAGAGAAGACGACTGAGTCAAGGTAGGAAGAGATGAGTTCTGTGGGGCAGGAGCAGGCTGAAACAATGGTTCTGCATGGGTAGTCCTGTTTGTGGATTTTTGGAAGCAGGTAGAAGCGAGCTGTGCGGGGCTGGGGGACTATCAGTTTGGAGGCAGTGGAGGGGAGGTCACTAAATGAAATGAGATCAGTTACAGTACTAGATACAATGGCATGATGCGTCATGGTGGGATCATGATCCAGGGGAAGATAAGAGTAGGTATCTGAGAATTGGCCCTCAGCCTCTGCAATCTAGAGGTCAGTACGCGAGATTACAACAGTACCACCCTTATCAGCAGGCTTAATAACAAAGTCGGGGTTAGATCTAAGTGCACAGAGTGCATTCAGTTCAGAGGGAGATAGGTTGGATTTGGTGAGGGGTGCAGAGAAATTGAGGTGATCTTGTCGACAGTTCTCAATGAACAGATCGATTGCAGGTAAAAGGCCAGAGGGAGGGCTCCGGGTAGAGGGAAGGTGTTGAAACTGGGTGAAGGGGTCTGTTGGACGGGGAGGGGACTCTGTCCAAAGAAATGGGCATGGAAGAGAAGATGGCGGAAGAAAAGTTCGACATCATGTCGTGTCCGAAATTCGTTAGGGTGGGGATGCAGAGGAATAAAGCTGAGGCCTTTGCTGAGTATGGAATGTTCAGCACCAGAGAGCGGAAGGTTGCTTATAAACCGATGTTTTCCCAGCTCCCTTCAGTTCTGAGGAAGGGTCACTGGACCCAAAACGTTAACTCTGATTTTTGCTCCACAGATGCTGCCATTCCTGCTGAACTTTTCCAGTAACTTCTGTTTTTGTCAGAGATACCCATGGCCCTCTGGAACCTTCCTCTCCTCCCGTTCCCCCTGACACCATCCCCTCCCCCAACCCCACCTCCTGTCGGCTATTCACTATCCATCCTACCTTCAGCTCTCCGATGCTGAATCTTCCAACTCAGCAAAGCCCTCAGCTTTATTCCTCTGCATCCCCATCTCAACGAATTTCAGGCACGACATGATGTCGAACTCTTCTCCCTTGGTCTTCACATCTGTGCTCATTTCTTTGGGAAAGAGTCCTCTCCCCATCCAACAGACCTCCTTCACCCCTGCAACTGACAAATGTGTGACACCTACCCATTTACCTCCTCCCTCCCCAGTATCCAAGGGCCCAAACATACCTTCCAGGTGAAGCAAAACTTCACCTGCACTTCCCAGAATCTAGTGTACTGCATTTGCTGCTCACAATGTGGTCTCTTTGACATTGGGGAAACAAAACGTAGACTGGGTGACCGCTTTGCTAACATCTACTTTCTTCTTGCCAAAAAGACCCTGAGCTTCCAGTTTCCTGCCACTTTACACACCACCTGGTTCCCTGGCCAACATCTCTGCCTCTGGCTTGCTGCAGTTGTTCAGCAGATCTCAACATAAGCTGGAAGAACAACAACTCATTTTCCACTTGGGGATCCTGCAGCCCTCCAGACTTAATACCGAGTTTATTAATTTTAGGGCCTAAATTCTCCCATGTCCTAGCCCCCTGCCCTACAGACCAGGCCTTGTTATCACACAGCCTGCCATTACACACTACTTATTGTTAGTCACTAACAGTCCCCTTTTACAGCTGTTCACCCTCCTCGCAAGATCGTTATCAACTCCTTTGTCTATCCAACTGCTCTTCACTCTCGTCAGGCTCTATGCTTTATCGTATTGTTTACTCCCTACCTCATTCCCCTCCCTCTTTTCTGCATATAAACTAACATTTTCCCAGCTACCATCAGTTCTGAGGAAGGGTCACTGGACCCAAAACATTAACTCTGATTTTTTCTTCACAGATGCTACCAGACCTGCTGAGTTTTTCCAGAAACTTCTGTTTTTGTTCCTGATTTACAGCATTCGCAGTGCTTTTGGTTTTTATTTAGATGTGATAAGGGAATGGATTGATATGAGGAATTGTGACATTGTTGCCATCACAGGGACATGGTTGAGGGAGATCAGGACTGGCTACTCAATATTCTGTGGTATAGGTACTATAGGCATGAGAGGAGTAGGTTTAAAAGAGGAGATAGTTTTGCATTATTAATTAAGGAGTCAGTTACTGTAGCAAGGAGGTTCACTATCTTGGAAGGGTCTTCAAATGGGGCTTTGTGGTTCGAGCTTAGGAACAAAAAGATGACAGACACACTGCTGGGGATATATTACAGACCCCCCAGGTAGAAGAAAATACAGGAAAAGAATTGTAACCAATTCACTGAGGTGTAGAAGAATAATAAAAGAGTAATTCCATTCAGGCATTTCAATTCCCAAAAATTTATATAGATTTTTTACAAGGGGTGAGAAGCCTTGAAATTTATTCCGGAAAGCTTTTTATATTAACATGTTGAAGACACAACAATGGATGTGCTGGGTCTTACTGTGGGAAACAAAGCCAGTCACGTGTTCTAGGCAAGATTGGGAGAGCATTTTAGGACAAGTGACCATAACATCATCCATTTTAAGTTTGCTGAGAAAAAGGCAAAAAAAAATCTGCAAAATGACAGGTTTATGGATCAAGGAGACAGACTTAATTAAAAATAAGTCAGGATCTTGCCAAAGTAGTTTGAGAAGAGGTCCTTCTGGGTAAAGCTGTAGTGGAACAATCAGCGGGGAGAGGGGTGGGTGGTCGCGCAACGGAGCGCATGCCCAGAATGGAATTGATGCGAGTTTCGGCCCAACATGTTACGTCTAAGATGAAATGTAAGTAAACAAGTCCAGAGAACCTTCAATGTCTACAAATACTCAGAGAAGCTTATAAGGTACAAAGTGGGCAGATCAACAGGGGCTTTAGTAGAGTATCGAATGTCCAGGGCTGAACTTAAGAAATTAAGAAGAGCAAAAAGGGGGCGTGAAAAACATCAGCGGGTAAGATTAGTAAGAATCCCAAGATATTCTATCAGTATATCAATGGGAAGAGGATAACAAGGAAAAGATTGGGGCCTGTTAGGGACCAAAGAGACACTTTGCGCATTGAGCCAGAGAACGTGTTAAACAAATACTTTAGACTGGTCTTCACTTTGGAAAAACAGTTACTGGATTCAGGGTGAAGGACAATGTAATTCTTGAGAAGATAGATAAAGAAGGTGAGGAACAATTGGAAGTTTTGGTGGAATAAAGAATGGGGAAATCACCAGATTCAGATGAGCTGTAATGTAGGCTGGTGTGGGAGATGAGTGAGCAAACTACCCACCATTTTTTTACTATTTTGCCTCTGGCCATAGAGGAGGTGCGAGAGGGCAGGACAACATCTAATGTAGGTTCAACTTTCACGCAGAGGGCTAGAAATAAACCAAGGGATTGAAGACCACCAAGTCTCACATCAGTGGCAGGGAAACAATTGTAGAAAATTCTGAAGGTTATTGAGGTTCGACTGTTAAGTACATTCAAGCCTGAGAGAGGCATATTTTTAATCAGTCAGGGCATCAAGTTCATGGAAAGTGGAGTTGAAGATTATCGGAACAAATATAGTTGAAATGATAAGCAGAGCAGATGCAGTGAGCTGTTGGGCATACTTTTGCTCCTATGTCTTATGGTATCCAGTCTGCAACTACCCTTGTATTCACAGGAACATCAACCTCTCTTCCTATGGAGTGAGACACAGTTTGAAATGCAACTGACGAATTCAAGTAATTTAGAAATGCGATATTGAAAGCCAGAAAAAAGTTACAGGCAGGGATCCAATCAGTATTTTGTAAACACAAATGAAATTAATCCTCATTCTTTGAAGCTCCTGGGAATACAGGCCCAGTTTGTCTGATCTCTTGATAACATAGTCCCTGGTAGAAGTCTAGCGAACCTTCCTTGCATTCTTTCTATGGCAATAATATATTTTCTCAGATAAAGAGTCAAAATTGCTCACAGTACTCCAGGTGCAGTCTAACCAGGCTCCAATAAAACTAAAGCAAGACTTCACTACTCTTGTGCTCAAATCCTCTGACAATAAAGGTTATCATTCGGCTAGCATTCTAAATATCTTGTTGCACTGTCTGTTAGACATCAGCAGCTACAGAAAATGAGACCTTGTTTCTTTCTTTACATCTACACTTTCCAACTTCTTATGATTTAAGAAATACACTGGGCATCAACTTCTTCAACAAAGTGGATAACCTCATATGTTTCCACACGTGATGTCATTTGTCCTGATCTTGCCCATGTAGAGGCCTGATTTCTCTTCACAGACGCTGCCAGATCTGCTGAGCTTTCTCCAGCAATTTCTGTTTTTGTTGTACATTCTAGAGCAGGTTAGAGAAATATGTTGGGTACATAGAGGTGGGAGTAAATTACAAAAATATGGAATGGTGTTGTGGTTGGAGGAAATTACAGATATAGGGAGTTATGCAGATGCTGGGGGAAGATACAGAGATAGGGAGTGATGCAGGGGCAGGAGGATTGTGGAGAGACAGGAAGGGCTGTAGGGGATAGAGGAGGTTATGGAAAAAAATGGAAGGAGGCAGATGCTGGAGAAGGTTACAGAGATAGGGAGAAGTGTTGTGGCTGGAAGAGGTTACATAGATAAGGAAGGATGTAGGTACTGGAGGAGGGTACACGGATGGGAATGCTGTAAGTATGGGGGATGTTAGAGAGATAGGGAGGGGTGTAGGAGATGGAGTAAGTTACAGAGACAGGGAAGTCTGGAATAACTGGTGGAGGTTAGAGATGAGGAGGGGTGCAGGGAATGGAGCAGGTCACAGAAATAGGTAAGGGTTTATGGGCTGAAGGAGATGACAAAGTTAGAGTGAAGTGAAATCTGGAGGAAGTTACAGAGATAATAGTATAGCATCCCTACGATGTAGAAACAGGCATTCGGCTGAACAAGTGCACACTGACACACACCCCGCTTACCCCATCCCTGCAATTCCCATAGCCAATCCACCTAGCCTACAAATCCCTGGACACCGTGGGCAATTTAGCATGGCCAACCCACCTAACTTGCACACCTTTGGACTGTAGGGCACTCAGATGAAACCCACACAAACATGGGGAGAATGTGCAAACTCCAAATAGACAGTCGCTGGAGTCTGGAATTGAACCGGGGAGCCTGGCACTGAGCCATCCGAGATAAGAAAGTTTCAAGGGCTGGAGGAAGTTACAGAGACAAGGACGTGTCCATGCTTGGGCAGGTGACAAAGATATGGAGGAGCAAAACAAAGTTGCTGGAAAAGTTCAGCAGGTCTGGCAGCATCTGTGAAGGTAAAAACAGAGTTAACATTTCACGTCCGGTGACCCTTCCTCTGAGTGTTGTGTGGTACTATCACCATGCGAAATGGGACAGACTTCAAACAGATCGAGCAACTCAAGACTAGGCATCCAGGAGGCACTGTGGGTCATCAACAGCAGCAGAATTGTACTCCAGCACAATCTGTAACCTCGTGGCTTGGCATATACCAGGCATACCTGACGATGAGGTGACCTGGTAAAACCTCCAAACAGGATTGCTTGCATGCCAAACAGAAAAAGCAGCAAGTGATAGACAGAGCTAAGCAATCCCGCCACCAATGGATCAGAGCTAAGCTCTGCAGCCGTGCCACATCCAATCATGAATGATGGTGGACAATTGAACAACTCACTGGAGGAGGAGGCTCCACCAATATCTCCATCCTCAATGATGGAAGAGTCCAGCACATTAGTGCAGAGATAAAGCTGAAGATTTTGCAGCAATCTACAGCCAGAAATGCCAACTGGATGATCCATCTCGGCCTCCACCAGTGTTCCGAGCATTACAGGTACCAATCCTCAGCCAATTCGATTCACTCCACATGATATCATGAAGCGATTGGAGGCACAGGATACTGCAAAGATTACGGGTCCTGACAACATTTTGGCAATAGTACTGAAGAACTGTGCTCCAGAATTTGCCACTCCCTTAGCCTAGTTGTTCCAGTGCAGTTACAACCCTGGCATCTACCAACATTGTGGAGGTGTGGCATTGTTAGTCAAGGACAGTATTACGGTGGCAGAAAGGACGTTTGATGACAACTCGTCTACTGACGTAGTATGGGCTGAGGTTAGAACCAGGAAAGGAGAGGTCACCCTGTTGGGAGTTTTCTATAGGCCTCTGAAAAGTTCCAGAGATGTAGAGGAAAAGATTGCAAAGATGATTCTGGATAGGAGCGAAAGTAACAGGGTAGTTGTTATGGGGGACTTTAACTTTCCAAATATTGACTGGAAACACTATAGTTCGAGTACTTCAGATGGGTCAGTTTTTGTCCAATGTGTGCAGGAGGGTTTCCTGACACAGTATGTAGATAGGCCAACAAGAGGCGAGGCCACATTGGATTTGGTACTGGGTAATGAACCAGGCCAGGTGTTAGATTTGGAGGTAGGAGAGCACTTTGGTGATAGTGACCACAATTCGGTTACGTTTACTTTAGCGATGGAAAGGGATCGGTATATAAAGCAGGGCAAGAGTTATAGCTGGGGGAAAGGCAATTATGAGGCGATGAGGCAAGATTTAGGATGCATAGGATGGAGAAGGAAACTGCAGGGGCTGGGCACAATTGAAATGTGGAGCTTGTTCAAGGAACAGCTACTGCGTGTCCTTGAGAAGTATGCACCTGTCAGGCAGGGAGGAAGTGGTCGAGCGAGGGAACCGTGGTTTACTAAAGAAGTTGAATCTCTTGTCAAGAGGAAGAAGGAGGCTTATGTAGAGATGAGGCGTGAAGGCTCAGT
>NC_063345.1:70488382-70509576 GCF_021869965.1 Rhincodon typus
GAAACAAACAGGTCGAAGAGGCGGGGATGGGGCCAGGAAAGGTGAGTGTAGGTAGGGAGTTAGGAAGGGGATAGGTCAGTCCAGGGAGGACGGACAGGTCAAGGGGGCGGGATGAGGTTGGTCGGTAGGAGATGGAGGTGCGGCTTGAGGTGGGAGGAGGGCATAGGTGGGAGGAAGAACAGATTAGGGAGGCAGGGACGAGCTGGACTGGTTTTGGGATGCGGTAGGGGGAGGGGAGATTTTGAAACTTGTGAAATCCACATTGATACCATTGGGCTGCAGGGTTCCCAAGCGGAATATGAGTTGCTGTTCCTGCAACCTTCGGGTGGCATCGTTGTGGCACTGCAGGAGGCCCAGGATGGACATGTCGTCTGAGGAATGGGAGGGGGAGTTGAAATGGTTCGCGACTGGGAGGTGCAGTCGTTTGTTGCGAACCGAGCGTAGGTGTTCTGCAAAGCGGTCCCCGAGCCTCCGCTTGGTTTCCCCGATGTAGAGGAAGCCACACCGGGTACAGCGGATGCAGTACACCACATTGGCAGATGTGCAGGTGAACATCTGCTTGATGTGGAAAGTCTTCTTGGGCCTGGGATGGGGGTGAGGGAGGAGGTATGGGGGCAGGTGTAGCACTTCCTGCGGTTGCAGGGAAAAGTGCCGGGTGTGGTGGAGCTGGAGGGGAGTGTGGAGCGGACAAGGGAGTCACGGAGAGAGTGGTCCCTCCGGAAAGCAGATAAGGGTGGGGAGGGAAAGATGTCTTTGGTGGTGGGGTCGGATTGCAGATGGCGGAAGTGTCGGAGGATGATGGGTTGGATCCGGAGGTTGGTGGGGTGGTACGTGAGGACGAGGTGGATTCTTTTTTGGTTCTTATTGCGTGGACAGGGTGTGAGGGATGAGGTGTGGGAGATGTGAGAGACACGGTTGAGGGCGTTCTCGACCACCGAGGGGGGGAAAGTACGGTCCTTGAAAAACGAGGACAACTGAGATGTACGGGAGTGGAATGCCTCATCCTGGGAGCAGATGCGGCGGAGGCGAAGGAATTGGGAATAGGGGATAGCATTTTTGCAGGAAGGTGGGTGGGAGGAGGAGTATTCTAGGTAGCTGTGGGAGTCGGTGGGCTTGAAATGAATATCGGTTTCGAGGTGGTTGCCCGAAATGGAGACAGAGAGGTCCAGGAAGGGGAGAGAGGTGTTAGAGATGGTCCAGGTAAACTTAAGGTTGGGGTGGAAGGTGTTAGTGAAGTGTATGAACTGTTCGAGCTCCTCGTGGGAGCACGAGGCGGCGCCGATACAGTCATCAATGTAACGGAGGAAGAGGTGGGGTTTAGGGCCGGTGTAGGTACGGAAGAGGGATTGTTCCACGTAACCTACAAAGAGGCAGGCGTAGCTTGGGCCCATGCGGGTACCCATGGCTACCCCCTTTGTCTGTAGGAAGTGGGAGGAATTGAAAGAGAAGTTGTTGAGTGTGAGGACGAGTTCGGCTAAGCGGATGAGGGTATCAGTGGAGGGGGACTGGTCGGGCCTGCGGGACAGGAAGAAGCCTTAAGGCCATCTGCATGGGGAATGCAGATGTCGAGGGACTGGACGTCCATGGTAAAGATGAGGTGTTGGGGACCGGGGAACTGGAAGTTCTGGAGGAGGTGGAGGGCGTGGGTGGTGTCACGGACATAGGTAGGGAGTTCCTGGACCAAAGGGGAGAAAATGGAGTCTAGATAGTTGGAGATCAGTTCGGTGGGGCAGGAGCAGGCGGAGACAATGGGTCGGCCAGGGCATTCAGGTTTGTGGATTTTGGGAAGGAGATAGAAGCGGGCAGTGCGAGGTTGGGGATCGATGAGGTTGGAGGCCGTGGGTGGGAGGTCACCTGAGGTGATGAGGTTGTGGATAGTTTGGGAGATGATGGTTTGGTGCTCAGGGGTGGGGTCATGATCAAGGGGGCGGTAGGAGGAGGTGTCGGAGAGTTGGCATCTGGCCTCGGCGATGTAGAGGTCAGTGTGCCATACTACAACTGCGCCTCCCTTGTCCGCGGGTTTTATGGTGAGGTTGGGATTGGAGCGGAGGGAGCGGAGGGCTGCACGTTCTGCGGGGGAGAGGTTGGAGTGGGTGAGAGGGGTGGAGAGGTTGAGGCAATTGATGTCTCGACGGCTGTTGGAGATGAAGAGGTCAAGGGAGGGTAGGAGGCCTGGGGTCGTGTCCAGGAGGAGGGGGTGTGTTGGAAGCGGGAGAAGGGGTCAGTGGAGGGACGGTTAGGTTCACGGTTAAAGAAGTAAGCGTGGAGGCGGAGGCGGCGGAAAAACTGCTCTATGTCCAAGCGTGAGCGGTATTTGTTGATCTGTGGGTGGAGGGGGACAAAGGTGAGCCCTTTACTGAGGACTGACCGTTCGCCCTCAGTAAGGGGTAGGTCTGGGGGGATGGTGAAGACTCGGCAGGGCTGGGTGCTGCTGTCTCCTCTGGGACTGCTGGCTGTGGAGGCTGTGGGTGGAGTTGCGTTGGCGTCGGCTGTGGGCGGAGTTGCGTCGTTGTCGTCGGTGGGCGGAGTTGCGTCGGCGGTGGGCGGAGTTGTGCCGGCGTCGGCGGTGGGCGGAGTTGCGCCGGCGGTGGGTGGAGTTGCGTCCGCGTCGGTGATGGGCGGAGCGGCGTCGGAGGTAGGAGGAGCGGGGTAGGCGGCGGCAGTAGCGGTGAGGGTGGTCGCGACTTCTGTGTCGGTGGCAACGGCAGCGATGGTGTTTGCTGTCCCGGAAGTGGGGAACCGGGCGGTGACGTCATCTGTGGGTTAAGTGGAGAAGGGTGGGGTGAGTTCGACAAAGGGACAGACAAAGAAAAGGTTTGGAGACAAGATAGAGAGAGCGGGGAGAAGAGCAATAGAAAGTGCACGACCTTTGGACCTCCTTTGTTAGCAATAATTTCTCGTTGGGGTGGGATCATTTCCCTTAATTCTACACAGCTGCTAGCTGTTGCTTGTGATGCATCAGTAGCGTGTCTGACTCCGGAGCAGAATTCAAATCATGTCAGGCTCATGATGTTTAGCACCGACTTAATTCCCTGGGTTTGCATCCGGGTGGAAGTTGTTTTGAGGTCCTGCTTCGTCGCGACTTTCTTTTCCAGCAGTTCTCGGTTGCATGCAATATCTTCCTGTCAGTTTGATGTGGGGAAAATGCTTCAAGGATGTGGTGTGCTCATTGTTGGGATAAATGCTCAGTTCCCCCAGTGTGAGAAGTAAAACACTAACTGTTTATCATCGGGTTTAAATACGGAACCGCCTCCCACTGGGTAGCCGCTTTGATCAGTTGGTGACAGCGCGATGTTAATAACATTATACAGATTTTTTTTTACTTAATCTATAGACATCCAATGTTATGTTTCAATCTATCAAGAGATTCCAGGTCCTCCTGTTATAGCAGAGTGAAGGTGCGTTCAGAAAGAAATGCTTCCAACCAACAGAAATTCCTTTCCTCTCATTTGACACAGAATAAAGTGATCTTTATTCAAAGGCAGGAGAGGAAACTTCAGCCCCAGAGCCCCTCTTCACATTAACGGTAAGGCTGAATTTTATAAAGTATGTTGGTAAAATCCAATTGAGGACAATGAGTTCAGTTCCAATGTTGGTTGATGCTTTCCGCTTTCTGACTGCTGTGTGAGTTCCAGGCAAAGTCTCCAGGAAATAAGTGTCATGTGGGTTTATTGCCAGGACATGAGTCTAAAGGCAAAAATCTGAAAATCTCCCAGTATTGGAATTCGAGAAACAGGTCGTTAAACCGAGTGAAGAAAAGTACTTTACAAACATTTGCCTTTGGGACACAGAAAAGAACGCATCGGGCTTCCGCTCTGTTCCTGCATTCTCTCGGGTTTGGCCTCAAAATGTCCTCAAATCACCCTCATGATCATACAAAGACAAAAGACTGGAGATGCTGGAAATGTGAAATTAAAACAAAACAATCACTGAAAACATAGCAGACCTGACAGCATCTGCAGCGAAAGAAACAAGAGATCATATTTCAGATTTGCAACATTTAATCAAAGCTGAAAGTGCTGCCGACCCGTTGTTCATTTCCGGAATGTTCTGTTTGTCTTCCCTCTGTTTCAGAGCGGTGCAGTGAAACAGCCCTGGGAGCAGTCTGCGTGAGGAAGTGTGTTGGTTGTAGTTTGAGAGAAAAGTGCAGGTCACTTTCTGACAGTTTCCGATGGATTGCCGAGATGTCTGCAAAGAGGCAGAGGATTCACTGTAGGTTTGACGTTGACACCGTTTAGTTTGTTTTACTGCCATCACTGTTAGTGTGGACACATTTCTCAATCTCACCAGAAGAAAACGAAAAATTAGGAGGAGCAGAAGGAAGCCATTCAGCCCATCGTGTCTGCTCAGCCATTCGATGAGATAATCACTGATCTGAAAAACCTTAAACTCCACTTTCCTGCCTTTGCTCCATAACAGGAGATAGCACTTAAGCCTGACCACAACATCTATTCCCGTGAAATATCGAAGGTTTAGGTTGCAGTAATGATCTGTGAGAGTTTGCATGAAATTGAACAATACGAAATAAGCTTTAAAAAAGGCAAAGATAACAAAGATAAATCAGTTCGCTGAGTGTTTGTGGGATGACATTGATGATGAGTCTTACTATGAATGACTTTTCAGTCCAGTAGGTAGAAGGTACAAGAGAGAAACTGAAGTAATGATGAATCAAGTTTAAATGTGGATGTGAATGTGTTGGAATTTCTTGTTCGATGGTTCATTCTGACTGAATTAAACTACACACATTGATGAGAGAGATTGGATGGGAACACTATCTCCCAGCAGCCTCCTCCATTCTGATCAAACACAGGAAATATTAGGGTTGTGTCACGGATAGGAAAAGCCACATATGCACCCTTCCGGTTGGAACCATTCCATGAGAAATATTTAGCCTGAGATCGGGACCTTTAGTTGTGGCCGAGTGGCGATGGATTAGAAGTCCATTGGAGCTTCCCCACACAAGTTCGCAATCCTGCTAACTACGTTTCTGCAATTTGCAGATTGTAAATGACTTCCTGCTATATGAGTTTATAGCTCGAACTCCAGGAACACCATCTACACAAACTGTTGGCAGGTGGGGAAAAACGTTGAAGAAAGGAAAATCTTTGGGAAGCAGCATCAGAGGGAGAATGAAGGGTGAACTAGCCGACTGAGCAGAGACGCTGTTCTTTAAGAGGTCAGCACATTGACTAATGTTCAAGGGGCAAGAACTGATCTGAGACATTGAAAAGATTCTCATTCCAGCACATCAGGTATTCAAAACTCATCTCAGCTCCGGGATAATGAGAAAACTCGGGAATGGACAAAACACTAAAAGGCTCGAAGGGAGATGGCCCCAGTTGTAGGAAAGCTAGCTCCCGGTGACATGGATGCCTCTGCAGAGGGTGCAATCAGACTGTTACCAGGACGCCACAATGCATGTCCTAGGCTTTATTTTGGAAAAGTAAAACTGATAGAGGACAATTGTCATTCCGAGAGAGACACTCTGAATCTTGAATTCACTAACGGCCTGCTTTAGGGGATTGTGCAAGCCACTCAGGTTATGAGTTCTGAGGAAGGGTCACCAGACCCGAAACGTTAACTCTGTTTCCTCTTCACAGATGCTGCCAGACCTGCTGAGCTTTTCCAGCAACTTTGTTTTTGTTCCTGATTTACAGCATCCGCAGTTCTTTTGCTTTTTTACTCACTTGTCAGATGCCGTGGTGCAATTGGTCAGCGCTTTCGGCTATTAACCAAAAGGTTGGTGGTTCGAAATCACCCAGGGACATAGCGGTCATTGTCTCACTCCATCAGCTTTCCTTGATGCACAGTTCTGATTTTTTAATGGGGTCAGCAAAATGTTTCCAAAATGGAAACCTTATTCAGTGAATAACCACAAATGTGTTTCGGGCTAATGTGAAGAACTGCGGATACTGGAAATCTGAAACAAAAACAGAAACTACTGGAGAATCTCAACAGGTTTGGGAATCCTGTGGGAGAAATCAGAGTTCTGATAAAGTTGTGAATAAGTTCTGAAACATTGACTCTGATTCTGTCTCCAGATGCTGCCTGAGTTTTTTCCTGCAATTTCTGCTTATGTTTTTAACTGAATGTTCATTTCATCTATTGGGATGAAACAACCAGATCCACCATGCACCAAATTTAACCCTTTAGGAATCTGTGAAGGGTTGGATTCAAACAAACACAGCAATGATACCCTTTTTGTGTGAGAGAGAGAGCAAGAGAGACCTGAAAAGGCAAGCTGGTGGTGTGGTTCTGCAGTTGTGGCTGAGTGGTCAAGGCGATGGACTTGCAATCTGTTGGGGTGTTCCCCCATGCAGGTACAAAGAATCACAGGAGGACCAAAAAATAAAAATCACCTAGGTTGCAAATGGTGGGAATCTGCATGATACAACTCACCGTACCAGACCGGACAGTATAAATTCCAAGTGGAGTAGAACAATATTGCTTCATCGGAGGCCTGACTGATGATGATGCTTAGCATGGTGATGAAACGTCTGAACAAAAATGAGCCAGCTCGGTGAGCAAGTCAACAACCTCATCCCTTTACCCAGCCGTGTGCGTGCCCATTGCTCCTCGATACATTGTGCCTTACATTCCCTGGCCCTGCTTTCCAGGTAAAGATTGGCTTCATGATCTGCCTGTGTTGGTATCAAGGAGCTTATTGACCTCTGAGCTGGATGGTCAGAGGGAGCTGGAGGTGAGAAAGGGACAGAAGCAGAAAGAGACGTGACATGAAAATGTTTTCTGTGTGTCAGTTGTGGGGATGTCTGCTGGACACTGTCCTGTCAGATTCCCAGGTGCTGCAGGGACAGGGTCACGGGTTTTGGGAAATTGGAAGTTGTACATGAGCAGCTTGTGGGACTATTTCAGCTAACTGTCCCTTTCATGTCCCAGCTCACAACAACTGTTCTCTTTGTCTGGAGAAGTAGCTTGTGGCCCACCTACAGCTGCCTTTTGTTGGAGACATCTGTGTCTGGAAGTGTACAGTGGATGTGAAGCACATGGAGCAGGTATAATCCTGAGGCCAGAGATAGGGCCCCGGTCTGAAGCGTCAATGTTCCTACTCCTCTGATGCAGCCTGGCCTGCTGTGTTCCTCCACATTGTATTAATTGCTCTTTGTTCTAAATGTTAAAACTCTCGCACCTGAGTCACCTCCATGTCTGTGGTTGCTGACTAAGGAAGAAGGTGTTTCACCAGAGCTGCACGCACCTCGCTTTCCTCTCCTCACTGTTTAGATTTTCCTGCCCCTCTGTTGTATAAAGACAAAACAGATGCAATGTGATTTGGCAGCGCTCTGTCATTTCCTCAGTTCAATTATGGTATGACTTGGCTCTGTCTTTCGGAGCACACGTTGATATTAGTGACTCTGAGTGCGCGTCAAGAGTTTCATCTGCGACTGTAAATCCGTTCATTCCTGAAGTTGACTGAATGAGCCGCTAATGGGTCCGGCACTTAGAAATGCTCATACGATTGAAGTCTTTTGATTTTGATTTAAACATTTTGAGACAAGGCGGAAAGCAATGGAATTAGGCCTTGCGGAGACTACTTTGAGATAATATTTGACGTATAGAGTAAACCAGGGATTTGTAGCCTACTCTCACAGCAGCAATTCACCAAATGTCTCTTTCTGGGCGGGGAACCACTCGCATGTAAAGCAAGTATGCTAACCACTACACCACAGAAACACAGTGGAAGGGCTAGCTTCTTATCCAGAAAGATGGTCTGTGCAGGACAATTCCGCTGATAATCAGAACCAGGGAGGGGAGAATTCAACAAAATTTCACACTGCAATAAATTGAAATTGTCTTCTTTTTATTCAGAAACAGTAAATATAGCCTCCAGTTCTGAGGAAGTGTCAGCGTGGACCCGAAACGTTAACTTTGATTTCCCATCACAGATGCTATCAGACCTGCTGAGCTTTTCCAACAATTTCTGTTTTTTGTTTTCCATCTCTCTCTTTTTGCCGAGTTCTGACTGGAGGTCATCGAGCTGAGCAATTCACTGTTTCTATCTCCATAGATAGCAGAAAACCATAGACCGTAAAATATGGGAGCAGGATTAGGCCTTTTTGGCTCATATAGTCTGCTCCACCATTCGACCATGGTTGGTATGGTTCTCAACTCCATTCTCTAGCCTTCTCCCTGGAGCACTTGATCTTCCTGGATTTAGGATCCAGTCTCGTTTCTAGCGTGGGTTCGAATCCCGCCGACTCCATATGTGCTGGTAGCTTGTTACACCGTCCCTTTGTGCGACCGAGCTCGATTCAAGGTGCGCATGACAAAACTGATTTTAAGCAAAGCAATCCAGGATGGGTGACAGCTCGATGGGGTCATTGGCTGTGTTATGTTTCTTTAGTGCAGTGGTTACCTCTTTCTCTTCACATGCGTAAGTCCTCAGTTTGATCCCAGGTACAAATAGCGATGCTCCCTCATTATCTAGGCAAGGTGCGTTGTCCCCCCACAACCACCACGCCCACCTCCCCGCTCTCCCCCCCCACCCCACCGCTGGCCCCTTTTCAATAAATTTAAATAAAGTTAGTTTTTACATTACTGTTCTCGTCACAAAATCTTGAACTTCTAATTTGAGGACAGGGGTTTGGGTAAAAAGTTTTAAGGACAGGGAGAATCTGTGGCAGCCGTTGGCAAATTTAAAAGAAAGATTTCTTTTCACACGCTTCCACAAGTTGTGTCCCAGTAAAGGGCAGGAAAGCCACTGATTGAAGCTGCAATGGCTGCTTTCTGCTAGCAGTGGGGGATTGGAGAGTGTGGGGTCAGAACTTGCTACTTGTCCCTGTCTCACTCCATGTGGAGCCGAGGAAGAGAGAATAATTGATGGGGTTGTTTGCATCCAATTTCTTTATTGATTTTTAGTGGGTTAAATATAGGTACATGGTCGGTCTAGTTGTTCATTCTGAAATAACTGAAGCTCCTGGATAGTAAGCGGGAATTTGAAGCGATGTTGTACAGGTGGAGCTCGCACTGTTTTCAGAAGCTGCCACCAATTTTACCGTTTTCATCACCGACAGTGCCAGAGGCCTGAAGAGCGACAGTTACCCAGAAGAAAAGTAAACATCATCAACTTAAAGCCCCTTTTGCGACTGCCTGGGGTACATCACTAGCCACTCTGGTAACGGTGGGATTCAAACCCATGACTCGACAGAGACTGTAACTCGGGACTTCTGGCTGAAGATTGCTGTGAATTCTTCAGCCTGACCTTTTGCACTGCTGTGCTGAGCTCTTCCATCGTTGAGGATGGTGATATTTGTGGAGTTTCCACCTCCAGTGAGTTGTTTAATTGTCCACCAAAATTCACGGCTGGATGTGGCAGGACTGCAGAGCTTAGATCTGATCCGTTGGTCGTGGGATTGCTTAGCTCTGTCTGTCACTTGCTGCTTTTGCTGTTTGGCTTGCAAGAAGTCCTATTTGGTGGCTTCACCAGGTTGGCACCTCGTCTTCAGACATGCCTGGTGCTGCTCCTGACATGCCCTCCTGCACTGTCCATTGAACCAGGGTTGATCCCCTGGCTTGATGGTAATGGTTGAGTGGGGGATATGCCGGGCCATGAGGCTACAGATTGTGCTGGAGTACAATTCTGTTGCTCTTCATGGGCCACAGCGCCTCATGGATGCCCAGTGCTGGGTTGCTAGATCAATGCGAAGTCTGTCCCATTTAGCACAGTGATAGTGCCACACAACACGATGGAAGTTAGTCTCAATGTGAAGGTGGGACTTCATCTCCACAAGGACTGTGTGATGGTCACTCTTACCGATACTGTCATGGACAGGTGCAACTGCAGCTGGCAGATTGGTAAGGATGAGGTTAAGTATGTTTTTCCCTCTTGTTGGTTCCCTCAGCACCTGCCACTGACCCAGTCTAGCAGCAATGTCATTTAGGACCTGACCAGCTCAAGCAGTAGTACTGCTGCTGAGCCACTCTTGGTGGTGGACATTGAAATCCCTCACCCAGAGTACGTATTGTTGGTATTACTTCCAGTTCTGATTTTCTGTACTTTGTGTCAACGACCCCAGGAAACCGAGGCATATAAGTAACAAATGGGACAGAACATCAACGCTTCACTGGAGGCACACTGACGATGTTATCGATCAGGGTGATGATACGTCTGCAACCAAACACAGCAGCTTGGCGAGCAAGTCTACAACCTATGGAGGGATTGTCGTATGAGGAGAGATTGGGTAATTTAGGCCTGTACACGTTCTGGAATGAGAGGACACCATATTGAAACATTTAATATTCTGAGAGAGCTTGATGGGGTAAATGGACTGGATAGGCTGAATGGCACCATTCCACAGTGTGGGATTCTATGATTCTTTCAAAAAGTAAGTTCTCGAGAGACCCAGTAGGAGTGGCCATCGTGATGGCAACAATGTTAACATTTAAAACCTGATATTTCTGTATTTTATCCTGGACTGATAGTGATAGATTTTGGAAACTTCTTTCGCTGAGGCTTGGAAGGTGGATATAAACAGAAAACATAAAGAACAAAGAAAATTACAGCACAGGAACAGGCCCTTCGGCCCGCCCAGCCTGCACCGATCCAGATCCTCTATCTAAAGCTGTCGCCTATTTCCCAAGGATCTGTATCCCTCTGCTCCCTGCCCATTCATGTATCTGTCTAGATACATCTTTAACTGATGCTATTGTGCTCGTCTGTACCACCTCTGCTGGCAACGCGTTCCAGGCACCCACCACCCTCTGCGAAAAGAACTTTCCACGAAAATCTCCCTTAAACTTTTCCCCTCTCACCTTGAAATTGTGACCCCTAGTAATTGAGTCCCCCACTCTGGGAAAAAGCTTCTTGCTATCCATCCTGTCTATACCTCTCATGATTTTGTAGGCCTCAATCAGGTCCCCCCTCAACCTCCATCTTTCTAATGTAAATAATCCTAATCTACTCAACCTCCCTTCATAACTAGTGCCCTCCATACCAGGCAACATCCTGGTGAACCTCCTCTGCACCCCCTCCAAAGCATCCACATCCTTTTGGTAATGTGGCGACCAGAACTGTACGCAGTATTCCAAATGTGGTCGAACCAAAGTCCTACACAACTGTAACATGACCTGTCAACTCTTGTACTCAATATGCCGTCTGATGAATGAAAGCATGCCGTACACCTTCTTGACCACTCTATCGACCTGTGTTGCCACCTTCAGGGTACAATGGACCTGAACACCCAGATCTCTCTGTGCATCAATTTTCCCCGGGGCTTTTCCATTTACCGTATAGTTTGCTCTTGAATTGGATCTTCCAAAATGCATCACCTCGCATTTGCCTGGATTGAACTCCATCTGCTATTTCTCCACCCAACTCTCCAATCTATCTATATTCTGCTGCATTCTCCGACAGTCCCCTTCACTATCTGCTACTCCACCAATCTTAGTGTCATCTGCAAACTTGCCAATCAGACCATCTGTACCTTCCTCCAGATCATTTATGTATCTCACAAACAACAGTGGTCCCAACACGGATCCCTGTGGAACACCACTGGTCTCAGTTCTCCATTTTGAGAAACTCCCTTCCACTACAACTCTCTGTCTCCTGTTGCCCAGCCAGTTCTCTATCCATCTAGCTTGTACATCCTGGACCCCATGCGACTTCACTTTCTCCATCAGCCTACCATGGGGAACCTTATCAAACACCTTACTGAAATCCATGTATATGACATCTACAGCCCTTCCCTCATCTAGCAACTTTGTCACTTCCTCAAAGAATTCTATCAAGTTGGTAAGACATGACCTTCCCTGCACAAAACCATGCTGCCTGTCACTAATAAGCCCATTTCCTTCCAAATGTAAATAGACCCTATCCCTCAGTATCTTCTCCAGCAGCTTCCCCACCACTGACGTCAGGCTCACCGGTCTATAATTACCTGGATTAACTTTGCTAACCTTCTTAAACAAGGGGACAACATTAGCAATTCTCCATTTCTCCGGGACCTCACCCATGCTCAAGGATGCTGCAAAGATATCTGCTAAGACCCCAGCTATTTCCTGTCTCGCTTCCCTCAGAAACCTGGGTTAGATCCCGTCTAGACCTGGGGACTTGTCCACCCTAATACCTTTT
The DNA here is from genome assembly GCF_021869965.1 of Rhincodon typus. Taxonomy (NCBI): domain Eukaryota; kingdom Metazoa; phylum Chordata; class Chondrichthyes; order Orectolobiformes; family Rhincodontidae; genus Rhincodon; species Rhincodon typus. The sequence continues at coordinate 70,500,468 of NC_063345.1, forward strand.
AGAATACCCAACACTTCCCCGCTCCTTATGCTGACTTTACCGAGAGTAATCAAACATCTATCCCTAATCTCAACATCCATCATGTCCCTCACCTCAGTGAATACCGACACAAAGTACTCATTAAGAATCTCACTCATTTTCTCTGACTGCTTGCACAACTTCCTTCCTTTGTCCTTGAGTGGGCCAACCCTTTCTCTGGTTACCCTCTTGCTCCTTATGTACGAATAAAAGGCTTTGGGATTTTCCTGAACCCTGTTTGCTAAAGATATTTCATGACCCCTTTTAGCCTTCTTGATTCCTCGTTTCAGATTGGTCCTACTTTCCCGATATTCTTCCAAAGCTTTGTCTGTTTTCAGTCGCCTAGACCTTATGTATGCTTCCTTTTTCCTCTTTGCTAGTCTCACAATTTCACCTGTCATCCACGGTTGCCTAATCTTGCCCTTTCTATCCCTCATTTTTACAGGGACATGTCTATCCGGCACTCTAATCAACCTCTCTTTAAAAGCCTCCCACATATCATGTGGACACTTCTAAAGATATCACTATTTATTCACCCAAGTTCTCTAGCTCCCATATTCTTCTCCACAGTAAATACTGACACAAAATGCTCATTTAGAGTCTCACCCGTCTCCTGTGTTTCAACACATAGGCAGCCTTGCTGGTTTTTCATGGACCCTATTCAGTTCCTCGTTTCTCTTTTTTTCCCTTAATGTATTTGTAGAATCTCTTTGGATTCTCTGTAACCCTATTTGCCAATACTATCACATGTCCCATTTTTTTCCCTCCTTCTTTCCTTCTTAAGTATACTCCAACTGCCCTTATACTCTTCTAGGGATTCTTTCAATCCCAGCTTTCTATACTTGACATGTGTTTCCTTCTTTTTCTTGACGAGAGCCTCAATTTCTTAGTCATCCAGCATTCCCTTCACCTACCAGCCTTGCTCTTCACCCTAACAGGAAACTACTATATCTGGACTCTCATAATCTCATTTTTGAAGACAAGCTGCATTCCAACCTTTACCTTCTCCCAATCAGCTTTACAAAGAGCATGTCTAATACATTCAAAATTTGCCTGACTCCAATTTAGAACAATGTTTGCATCAGGTCTATTCTTTTCCACAATGATTTTGAAATTAATAATTAATGCGTCACAAGCTCGAGAAGCAGAATGACTTCTTCCTGTTCCTGTGTAACAGGCTCAAGATGCTGAATGGCCTCCTCCTGTTCCTGAACAGACCCAGGAGGCCAAATAACCTCCTCCTGTCTGTCGGTAACATGCTCAACAGGCTGAATGGCATTCTCCTGTCTCTCTAACAGGCTCAAGACATTAAATGACACAACAACCCATTGATTAGGAGCAGCCATTAAACTATATTTGATGGAGTTCCCTCCCTTCGAGGTTACAGAGATGCAAAACAACATAATGTACTCCAGGTGTACTCTTTGTAACACTTTGTACAGCTGCAGTAACATTTCTGTATGCTTTGAATGATTCCCTTTGCAAAATGCACCAATATTCCAGCTTTCCATTTCTTCAAGTGGTATTAGGCTAGTGTAGACTGAATGGCTTCCTCCTATCCTTGTCTAACGGACACACTGGTACAGAATTGCTTCTTCCTGTTCCTGAGCAGCAGTCTCAATGCTCTGAGTCATATGTCTCAAGGTCATGAAAGGATTTGATAACAGGACACTTAAATATAGGAGCAGCATTACACAAAGTCAATGAGCAATAAATAATGTTACCCTGGTTTATTGTCTCTAGAAGTTTCTGTGATAGTCATTTTATGCAGCTGGTCTGGTCTTTTTTATATCCTTGTCTCCTTATATAAACAGGGTGGGACATATACAGTGTTCTGGTACAAGTCTGCATACAAGGAAGAAAGATTAAAAAGATTGAAAACATATATGGTCCATCTCTCAGCAACCCTCATCCATTTCATCCAGACTAAGTAAATGTTCCCTTTTATTGTGATATGAAAAGTGATGTAAGGAATGGTTAACTGAACCAGTTTGTTTGGTGACTGTGATTAATGTCAGTCTCCATGGATTCTCATTATGCCAGTGGAGGGTTTCCATCATTTCACGACAAATGAGCTCTGTTCAATGTGATATCCCATAGTATGAGCAGGAGCATCACCTACAGCACTAACAGGGATCAGCAACTCCAGACAGAGGGTAAATCAGAATCTGAGAACATTACACTGGAATGCTCCAACAATGGATCAGAATCTGAGAGCAATCGACTGGAATGTTACAACAATGGGCAGGGGTTTCTCCTGGACTGTTTGGCTTTTTTCAAAATATTATGATCATGGCAGATATATTATACTGTTTTGATAATTCAATATTTTTGTTATCCTATCCTGGCTATAGTTGGTGTCCCTGGTAAGTCTCACTGTCCAGTTATTATTTCTATAAATCATGTGTGTCTGTATTACTGTTCTTTTCATTCTCTCTACTCTCTTTGTCTCTGGTATTGTTCCTGCTGAGAATCTGAATCCAGACATTCACTCTACAAAACTGTACTAACTACAGCAGTGCACCTGTTCATTCACCCTCTCTCTCTTTGCTTCTGGCAAGGTCCGTCATGGGTCTCAATGCTGACCTACTCAGTTTCAGCTGTGAACCACGACTCATTGTATCACTGCCCTTGTTACTTAAATATTGGGAGCTTGGAGGTCATTGTCTTCTGTTCTGGTTCCAGCTCCATTTCCTTCCTCTGACTGCATCTCATCCCTGACCAATATCTGAGGGGAAAACAGACAAATCACTACGGTGGTGATCCCTTTGGCCATGAGCTGATTCCTGACAACATACCCTGACCATTCCTAATATTCACTACTGACACCTCCAGAATATAATTCATCCCATCTGCTACTTGAATATTGGGCTATAAATTACAGTCTTAATGTTGTCAGTAATCTGCTGCTGACACTCCCAGCTTTAAACCTGCAGAAGGAAATCTGATTTGATAGTCCATGGCTCATGTCAGAACTCACATGGCCATCCCATCTATCCATCATTCTTGTGCGGATTGATCTATGGTGTTATTGTGTCTGGCAATGACTTTATGTTAATATTCTCAAGTATGCCATCACATCACTCCATCAAATGTCCCTCATACTTTCTGTCAATTACCCAAACCTCTGCCAGTCATTCATATTTAAACTCATTTCCTCCATGTGTCTTCTGTCTTAAGCTGATTTTCACATCTACCACCCCCCCCCCCCCCCCCCCACCCCCATCACACCCATCACACACACACAATACCCCTTGCTTTATTCTGCTGCAGTGGTGATATAGACATAAATTTGCAGGAGCAGATTATATGTCTGGACTGGTTCTGTGAAACAGATTCAGAATTTGATGTAATGAACCATTTCAGTTGATCTGGCAATTGCTTAATTTAGTGTTCTCATTCTTTTGATTGCACCCTCCAAGGTCTCACTCCTCCAGTTAGTCCCATTCCCCTGTCTTTTCCCTCATGTTTCCAAAACATATTCTCATTTAATTAATTGCCTGTTTCTATCTTCAATGTGAATTTTCGGTCCTCTGTACCTTTTCCAAGTGTCAGTCTTTGGCTCCTTAGGGTATTGAGTGTTGGTTGTGAAGCTCGGAATCAATAAAATGGTGTGTGTTGGGCGGTCATTCACTTCCCGTTGTGTCCCATGTGGTGCACCATGTTGGACAGGGCGTTTCAGCAGCTTTGAGCCACGTCTTTAAAACTTCTTTCGTGCTTGTTCATTGAACACCTGTGTTTGCCCTGTCAGCTGATCATGCAGTCAGTAACACGAGGAAGCCGCTCGAGTATAATTCAAAAATACCAGGCATCTAACTTGTAGCCCAGTGGTCTGTGACTGACTCTTGTTATTTTAAAATTAGTGTAGATGCTGGGGATGGTTTGCTGGACGTTGTGCTGTTAGCCGCCTCAGGACAGAGCATTGGGATGTAGTTGCAGCACCTAGTCTGCAATATGAACAACAAATGGAGCAGAGGCTGCAGAGATGGGAACCTATGAAACCATGAAGTCAGTGTATGTGGGAAAAAGGATCTGCTGTATCCACACTGGGTTTTCCAAGAACAGCATCCCAAGAAACATTTAACCCAGGAGCAGAGTGTGAGGGGACCCTGATTGAACAAGGAGCTGGCCACAGAGTGGTGTCACCTCCTTCAGCACGATCTGCAGCTTCACACCAGGGTGAGGGTAGTGCTGTCAGTGTCTGTTAGGTACACAGTTAAATTGAGGTTTGATGATCCGGAACATTCCAGGGAGGAGTGGGTGACATATCCATCATCTCCCAGTATGTCTACATCACTGTCACCATTCAGTGACAGAGGACATCTGTGGTGGATGAGTGAATACCATGTTTTCTCCCTCAGCAGGGAGTTACCAGGTCTCCACCTTGTCTCAAAAATTAAATGTCCTGCTTATCTTAGTGTCAACGCCAAACGTAGTTGCAGGACATTTGTTCCACTCCTCCAAATCATTGATATAGATTGTAAATAGTTAAAGACCCAGTGAGTACTAGTCACAGTGTGACTCCACTGGTTACGTTCTGTCAAACGGATTAAGACTGATTTATCCCGAGTGTCTGCTTCCTGTATGATAAGCAGTCCTCCCCCATTCTTGTGTGGCACAATCGAAGGGCTGAATAAGAATGAGGAGCGTCAGTTGCCAATTCAGCCCCTCGAGCCTGCTCCACCATTTAATACGATCTTGGCTGATGTCATCTCGGCGTCAGTCCCACTTTCCTCATCACTCTCCATCACCCTTTATTTACTCAATGTTGCAGCATCCACTATGCTCTGGGGTAGTGAATTGCACAGATGCATAACCCCTTTGGGAGAAGTAAGTTGCCCTCACCCCTGTTTTAAATCCACCCTGCCTTATCCGAAAACTGTAATCTCTTGTTCTAGATTGGCCCACATGAGGAAATATCCACTCCACATCTACATTCTCAGTCACCTTTAGCATCTTACTGACCATGTTGAGATCTCCTCTCATTCTTTTAAACTCCAGGGAGTATAGGCCAGAACTGCCCAATCTCTCCTCATAAGGCAAACTCCTCATCTTTGAATCAATCTAGTAAACCTCTTCTGAACTGCCTCCAATGCAACTACATCGCTCCTACAGTCAGGACACCAAAACTGTACTCAGTACTCTAGTTGCTGGTTCATTAAAGGCTTGCATAGTTGCAGCAACACTTCCCTATTTTTATACTCTGTGCTTTTTTTTTGAACTAAATGCTGAAATTGCACTTGCTTTGCTCTTTACCTGCTATACTTGCATACAGGTTTTCTGTCATGTGTACAATAACACCCAGACCCCTTGCACCCGAGCACTCCAAAGTTTCTCTCCAGTTAGGTAATAAGTCATCTTTCCATTTCTCTGGCTAAAATGAATAACACCGTACTTATCCACATTAAATTTTATCTGCCACATGTTGGCCCATTCACCACATCCATCCATATCCATGTACACATTTTGTACATCTTCATCCTACTTTTCACCTATTTTAGTGTCATCTGAAAATGTGGCTATAGTATTTTCTATCCCCTTATCCCTGTAGTAATATAGATTGTAAATAGTTCCAGCCTGTGAGCCGAACTGTATGGCACCCCAAAAGCAGTCAACCAGAAAGCAACCCATCTATTCAATCTCTGCCCATTTTGTTGGTTCACCAATCCTCTATCAAAGCTAATGAATTACTCCTAACCCCATGTGCACTTATTTTATGGATTAATCATTTGTCCTGCACCTTATTCAATGCCTTCTGGAAGTCCAGATGTATTACATCTCCAGGATCCCCATTATCCACCTTGCTTGCAGTCCTAACCATCAAGCCACCATGCTGCCATCTTGAAAGAACTCGAGAAAATAATTCAAACTCTATTTATGCTTCATGAAACCATGCTGACTGTGATGGATTTTGGTTTGGCTTTGCAAATCTCCTGTTATTAATGCCTTGACATTGGATTCTAACAATTTATCTTGAACCCCAATATTTTGCTCACTACCTTTTATTCCCTCATGAAGATAATTATTCTAAGTTCTTCCCTTTTTATAACCTCTATCTCAATTCCTGTGTAACAGACACAAAGCTGTAAAAGGTCTCCTCAGATTGCTGTGTAAGAGACATGAGTGACTGAATGGATTCATTCCATGTAAAAACAAGATCATCTTTCATTCTCGTAAGCTCCGATGGGTTTTGGGTCAACCTGATGACCCTTATAAGTGTTGCGAAGTTGGGTAGAGTATTTGTGGACTGTGAGGCAGAACTTTAGAATTTGGTGTTTGTAAAATATTGGTGTTTGTAAAGCGCTGGGTTGTGGTGGGGGGGTGGTGGCAGAAGCAGTAGGTGGTCCGTTTAAAAGTTGATGTGCTTTTTCTATGCTTCAGGATTCAAAACTGACCTCTGTGGGTGGCAGCCTGTGGGTTTGCAGATGCACAGAGCACCTGAATGAAAACATTTGTATCAGAGTTGTATAATTAGCAGGCCAAGCAGCAGTTTTGTTTGGTTATCAAGACAACAAGTTTTGTCTTTCGCCAATTAATTTGAACCAGGCACTTACATACAAAAAAAAATTTAAATCTGACCGTTTTGACAACATAGGGCCAATCCTATTGTAAGAATTTGATATGTCATCAAGAGTATAAAAGAACAAAAATGGACAAAGACAGGAGAGCAAACTGCCATCTGCTAGAGTTAACAGCCATCAGCTCTAAAGAGAGAATCACTGGTTCTCACAGAGTTCTCTCAGACTTAGAGAAATCACCATCTCAATCAAAGATACCTATGGCACAAATAGTTAATATTTATGACATAACATTTGACACAGAAGGCATTCCTGACAGAACACTTGACAGAGGAGGCACAGAACATTCCGGAAGACGTAACCTGGCTGTAATTTCAAGAGATTAAATTCTATTTTGTATTTTACTTTATATAAGTGGGATTTGTATTTATGGGAACAGCATACCATTATAATTATGTTTTATTTAGGAATAGGTAGTAGTTATAGGGGGTTTATTCAGTTTGTGAATTGTTTAATTAATTTGTTACTATTACAGTTGGATAAATGAATTGTTTCTTGTTGATTGTAAAGTGAGTGTCAGGGGTTTCATTTGTTTTACCATTAGAAGTTGCTAAAACAAAAGATTACACCACTTTTCATACTCACTTTAACAGATTGTAGGGCGAGGCACTTCTCTCTGGGTGTTTAGGTCTTAGTTCTAAATGGTGAAGGGCAATCTCTGCTTTATAACACCTTCATTGAAGAAATCAGTTGAGGTAACCATCTCTGAGCTGCTTCCAATGCAACAATATCCTTTCTTCAGTGAGGAGGCTAACTCTGTACACACTACTGCAGATGTGATCTCACTAAGGCCCTGTACAGTGGCAGCAACACTTTTCCAGCCTGCTCTAAGATTTCCACCCCAGGTTAGAGCAGTCTCAACTGGTTGGACACACAACATTGTTGAAAGATCATTGTCCTTCTGTATGGGAGATCTGATTAAAATGTCACAATGAAACTTGTGAAGAATGAATTACATGTGGCGAAATGGTCTCAATGTCAAGATAGGCTGCGCCAAATATATCGCCTGAATCTTCAATTATTCTCCCCAGAGCCCATATCACTCAGATTCCTTAATCTGGTAAAGTGGAGCTTACAAACGGTAAGGAGAAGCAAACATTGATGGGAGTTACATTTCAGAGTAAAAACTGCAATATTAATGTTGCAAATGTTGTAAAGCAGGAAGTGAGATATCCAGGTTTGTGGGTATTGCAGTAATAATGGACAGATTTTCATCTAAACTGTGTTAATCCAAGTGAATGTTGATGCTGGAAAAAATGGATTTCATGAGCGTGTATGAAATAGTTTGCTTTAACAATATGTCGAGTACCAAGCGAGAGATCAGGCTTTTTAGGAACTCGTATTGTGCGATCAGAACTGTGAATTGAAAACCTTGCTGTAAAGGAGCTTTTGGGAGTAGTGATGATAGTATCTTGAATATTCTATGACATCTGAAAACAATTTTTTTTCTAAATTACAGTTGTAAACCTGAGTCAGGCAAGCCATGGAAGTATGAGGGACATGTTGGCTTCAGTGAGTTGGAAAAGTATATGGAAAAGATTTATTGGAAAACACGCAATGTCTATGATTTATTGAAACTCAGCAAGATGCATAATGTACATGTATCCCCCAAGTGCAAACAGCAAACGGGAAAGGTGACTGTGAATGATGGTTAATGAAAGAAGTTAAAGATTGCCTTAGATCAAAGGAAGTGACTTATGAAAATGTCAGATATTGTGGTAAGCCATGGATTCGCAGAAATTTAGGACCCAGCTAAGGAGGACCAAAAAACTGATTAAAAAAAAGAAAAAGAGAACAAAAATACAAACTAATAAGAAACATAAAAATGTCCAGAAAGCTTCTATCGATATTTGAAAGCAAAAATGAAAACAACATCAAATATGGAACAGTGAATGTGCAGACAGGATAATTTACTGTAGAGAACAGACACATTACAGGGCAACTAAACAGTTACTTTGTGTCTGTCTTCATGGAGGAAGATCCAGGAAATCTCCCAGAAGTACCAAATGACCATGAGACTTGTGTAACTAAAGACTAAAATCCTTCATATCAGTAACCAGGTAGTATTTAAAAACATAGCTGTATTGAGCATTGATAAGTCTAACGGACCAGATATGCTTCATACCAGAATTTCAGAGCAAGCAGCAACAGACATATTGATTGCATTGGGGATCACTGTGTTATTTTTCTATATCTTCTGCCACGGCAGGAAGCCAATCTGGATAACTAGAAGGTTATAAACAAAATCCAATGGTTTAAGAGGGGAGGAAGAGGGAGAGTGGAGAACTACAGACCAGTTAACAACAAGAGTACATGAACACCAACTGGCTACAAAAAGACACGACCAATACTCACTCATCTCAATCCACATGAACAAGGAGAACCACGACTTCGACTGGGACAACACCAAGATCCTGGGACAGGCTAGGCAGAGACAAGCACGAGAATTCCTGGAAGCATGGCACTCCACGAAGCATGCTATTAATAAACACATTGAACTCGACCCCATATAC
>NC_063345.1:70509976-70591583 GCF_021869965.1 Rhincodon typus
GCAGAAAGGCTGACGTTTCGGGCCTAGACCCTTCATCAGAAAAAGGGTCTGATGAAGGGTCTAGGCCCGAAACGTCAGCCTTTCTGCTCCTATGATGCTGCTTGGCCTGCTGTGTTCATCCAGCCCTGCACCTTGTTGTCTCGGATTCTCCAGCATCTGCAGTTCCTACTATCTCTGATTCAATTTCAACCTCAAGACCAGTTAACTTGCCATCCACAGTAGGGAATCTGTTGAAATCTATTATAAAGGAAATAATACTGGATATTTAGAAAGTAATAGCAAAATTGCAAAGAATACAAATGAATTTATGAAATGAAAATCACAATTGGCAAGCATTTGTTTTTCAAATTATTTGAAGATATTTCTTGTAGGGATGGACAACGGAGAACCAGCAAATGTGGTATAGTTGAATATTCAAGAGAATTTTTTAAGATCTCACACAGTGGGTTAGCAAATAAAATTAAAACGAAGGGTATAGGAGAAACATTTACAAATGGAAAGGTGAAAGTAAGGTTTACCTTCATTAAAAGGGAACCAGAATACAGAAGTAAAGACATCCTGCAGCAGTTGCATGGAGTGTTGATGAGACTGTACCTGGAGTATTGTATACAGTTTTCTAAGAAAGAATATACTGACCACAGAGGAAGTGCAGTGGATATTTTCCAGATTAATCCCACAGATGGCAAGATTGTCTGATGAGGAAACTCGGCCTGTGTTCTCTTGAGTTTCAAAGAGTGAGAGTGATCACAGTGAAAACATAGAAATTCACACAGCGAGGACTGACTAACACAGGGGCAGGCAACATTAGGGAGAATGCCAAGACATTCTTCACGTATGACCAGCGGAACAGAATAACCAGGGAACAATTAGGGCCCATCAGAAACCAAGGAGCTATCTGTGTGTGAAGCTGGAGAACCTTGGCAGATTGTTACTTGAGTATTTTGCAACTGTTTTACTTGGGAAAAGGAAGATGCAGGGACAGAATTCGATAGATGGACTGTGAAGCTCTTGAGCAGATTGATATAAGATGCGAGCAGGGATTGATGGTTTTGGCTGGTATAAAATTGGACAAATCCCCAAGTCTAATTGAGTTGCATCACAGGATGCTGTGGGAGACAAGAGAGGAAAGGCCCTGACCGAAATTTGTAAGAACCTCCTCAGGGGAGGTGCTAGAAGAATGTGGTTCCTCTTTACAGGCGAAGCATGGTAGACATAGACCAGGGAACTATAGACCAGTGAATATCAGATTAGTGTTAGGGAAACCATGGGAGAAAATAAAAAAGGAGAAAATTGATCTCCATTTAGAGAGGCAAGGTTTGGTCAGGAATAGTCAGCATGACTTTATCAGAGTGAAGTCACGCCTAACAAATTAGATTTTTTTTGAGGTGGTTGTTTATGCAGTTTTTCAGCAAGGCCTTTTGACAAAGCCCCACATGGGAAATTGATAAAGAAAGTAAAATCCCATGGTAACTTGGCAAGTTAAATCCAAAATTGTCTTAGTGGAAGGAAGCAGAGGATGGTGATAGAAGACTGTTTGTGTAACTGGAAACAAGGTCTTGATGAGACCTCATCTTGAACATTGTGCAGCATTGTGCGCAGTTTTGGCCACCTTACCTAATAAGGGACAAACCTGACAATGAGGGAGTGCACCAAAGGATGACTAATCTGATCTCTGGGATGACAAGCTTGTTGTTTGAGCAGAGTTCAAGTCAACTGGGCCTATATTCCATGAGGTTTAGGAAAATTAGTAGAGATCTCAGTGAAACACACAAATCTCTGACAGGGCGAGATAGATTGGAAACGGGATTAATAATTCTCCTGGTTAGGGAGAAATAAGAGACCACAGCATAAGGTAAAGACAGACCACTGTGCATTGAGGTGAGTATAATGTCTGCACTCAGAGACTAGTGAACCTAGAGAATTCTCTACCGCGCGAGGCCGTGGATGCCAGGCACTGAATACAAATAAGGATTTCTAGACACTGAATGGATGGGGTGAGAACAGGAGTATGGGATGGAGATAAAAGATCAGCAAACATTATGTTCAATGGGGGAGCGAGATCAATGGACCGAAGGGACTTTTGCAGTTCCTACTTTGTATTTTTCCAATGATTAATCACATTAAGGGATATGTACATTGCATGGGAAAAGTGCATTGAAGAGATGTTCGGCCATGAACTAGAATGGGGAAGGCTCAATGTGTTGAATGGCTTACTCCTTTCCCGGTGTTTCTGTGCAGTTTGTGGGAAAGCTCTGTAAATGTTGTCACAAGCTCTCAGATATCAGGAAGGAGGCCTCTGCAGGGATGAAAGGACAGCTTCTCCCATTCCCTTTTCCGATACTGAGGCTGGTGCCAGGTGTTCTGTCCGGTTTTATCCTTTAAGACATCAGAGCAGTTTGATACAATTGAGTGTCTGGCTTGGCCATTTCAGAGACCGTTGAAGAGTTCATCACATGTCTGTGTGTCTGGAGTCACTTTTAGGCCAGACCAGGAAAGCACGGTAGATTTGCATTCTGTAAGTACATTGATGAAGCAAATAGGTGTTTACAATTGACATTGGCTTCAAGGTAATTATTACTGACACCATATTTTAGATCTCGATATTTTACAAGTTGTTTTTAACTTCCCCCCAGCTGCCAAATCATTAGCCTGGTGTGGATTAGTAATCCAGTGACATTTCCACAACAGCACCTTCACCACATGGGGACCTATTGGAAACCACACTGAGCAGGTTATTTTTGTGCTGCTTGACAGCTCTGTTAAAAGGAACTTCCATCAATTTGACTATCGTGATGAGACTGGGGTGTGGTAATTGGTCAGACTGTAATTATTCTCCTCTTCAGGAACTGGACATAGTTGACCGATTTTCCACATTGTCAGGTAGATGTCAGAGTTGGAACTGGAATGAAACAGCTTCCATGGGGGCACAGCTTGTTGTGCAGCACAAGTCTACTGCAGGAATGGTGTCAGGGCCCATCACCTTTGTTGTATCTACTGTGTTCAGCTGTTTCCTGATGTCCCATGCAGCAAATTGAATTGGTTGAAAACTGGCATCTGTGATTCTCTAGACATCATGACAAGAGTGAGGTGGATCATTGACTCAACATTTCTGGCTGAGAACGGTGCAGATACTCATAGAATCATAGAATCCCTACAGTGTGGAAACAGGCTCTTCGGCCCAACAAGTCCACACCAAACCTCAGAGCATCCCACCCAGACCCATCCCCCTATAACTCACCTAACCTACACCTCCCTGAACACTATGGGCAATTTAGCATGGCCAATCCACCTAACCTGCACATCTTTGGACTGTGGGAGGAAACCGGAGCACCCGGAGGAAACCCACACAGACACGGGGAAAATGTGCAAACTCCTCACAGACAGTCGCCCAAGGCTGAGAATCGAACCCGGGTCCCTGGCACTGTGAGGCAGCAGTGCTAACCACTGTGCCACCCTGCATTTTTTTTTAACAAAACCTTTTATTGACATTTTTTAATTAAAAAGGAATATAAAAAGTCAGAGTTAAATGCAGCTTAGGCAATTTTCTTGAAATGGAAATAAACCTAATTTATACATAGTGAAAAAGTAGATATCCCTTTCAGCAAGAGGCTACGCACTAACATGACAAATCAACAATATATAAAGTCTGAAACATTGTGCAAAGAACCTGATCTGTACAGAAACAGATGGAATCTAATCATTGCTGCTACATTAAGGCAACCCCATGAATAATACATTTTGGAAATTCCTTAATAAAGTAACACTGTAGATTATTCCTAGCGCGCGCGCACACACACATGCAAACACAGTCTCCGCATTTGAAAGATATATTGACCATACGCTTCAGGGTGGAGAATTTCAGTAACAAACCTGGTTTTTAAAACAACAACTCCTTGTAGTCATACTTCAGCATTTTTGTCATGTCTTTTTGGTGGGTGTAGGAGTAGGCAGGGAGAAGTTGTACAGAACAACTGGATTTGCATATTGCAGAATTAATAAGTATTTCTGCTGTAGACAATGTTCAGAATTTAAAAACAGGTTTAACATACAATATTTTCCACCCTGCAATATGTTTAAGGATAAATAAAGCTATTATATACTGCAAATAATTCTGCTCCATTGCACCAATGCTGTTAATTTTGGTGTCATTTACATGTGAAATTACTAAAAGGTTTAAAAATAAACTTATTTTTAAAAAGCATGTCAAAACATAAAAGTTCTAACACTATGGATGAATAATCCAAGAAACAAAATAAGATTCAGCTAAAGATACTACTTCCTTGTCTTTTACACAGATGTGCAGGGCTGTTCCACTTACTTAGGATGGGGTTATTTGTGGAGCCTCTTCCTCCAGTGAGTTGTTTAATAGTCCATCACCATTTATGATTGGATGTGGCAGGACTGCAGAGCTTCAATCTGATCTGTTAGTCTTGGGATCATTTCACCCTCTCTATCAGATGTTAGTTCTTCTGTTTGGAATACAAGCAGCCAAGTGTGGTAACGTTAAGGAGTTGTTTAGGTACACATGGTTCTGACCCTGACATGCTCATCTGTACTAATCACTGAACCATAGATCATCTTGATGTAATGAGGGATTGTCCTGGGTGAAACATTACAGATTGTGGTTGAATACAATTCTGCTTCTGCTGTTGCGGTGTTCTGCAGCACCACATCAATGTCAGAAATTCTCTTTTCAAGAAAGTTCAGACAGCTAGATCACTAAAAGTATTTAAAGAGGATTTTTGACTTGGAAATGAATTGAGAGCTACAAATAATTGGTCATAGAAGAGGAGTGAGAGTCACAGAGTCTTAGAGACAGACACTATGGCAACAGACCTTTCGACCCATGCCAAACAGGTTTCTTAAACTGAACTAGTCCCATATGCCTGTGTTTGATCCATATCCCTCTAAATCCTTCTTATCCATGTACCTGTCCAAATGTCTTTTAAATGTTGAAATTGTACTTACCCCTACCACTTCCTCTAACAGCTTGTTCTGTATACACTTCAACCTCTGTGTGAAAGAGTTGCCGCTCAGATCCTTTTGACATCTTCCGCCTCACCTTAATCCTATGGACTTCAGTTCTGGATTCCTCTATCCTGGGGAAAGACCTTGGCTATTCATCTTATCCATGTACCTCACAATTTTATGAACTGCTATAAAGTACTCATGAGCCTCCAATGCAAGAGGGAATAAAGTTCCATCCTGTCCTTATACCTCAAAACCTTCAGTCTCATTTGATAACATCATTTTCAGTATTTTCATGCTATTTCCAGTTTATAAATACCCTTCAGAAAACAGGGCAACAGTACTCCAAGTGTGGCCTTACTATTGTCTTGTACAGCTGTAACACGATGTTTCAATGCCTGTACTCAATGCTTTGACGGATAAAGGCAAGCATGCCAACTCTTTCTCCACTGCCCTGTCTACCTGTGACTCCACTTTCAAGGAACTATGTACCTGTGATCCTGGGTCTCTCTGTTCAACAACACCCCCAGTTCCCTACCACTAATGGTGTAAATCCTGCCCTGGTTTGTCTAACAAAGTGCAACACCTTACATTTATCTGCATTAAACTCCATTTACCATTCCTCAGCCCACTGGCCCTATTGGTCAAGACCTCATTGTACTCTTAGATAAACTTATTCACTGTCAACTCTACCACCAATTTTGATGCTGTCTGCCTATTCATGCTTCCTATATTCTCATCCAAATCATTTTTATGAATTGCAAACAACAGTGGACCCAGCACTGGTCCTTGTAGAACACCGCTAGTCACAGGCCTCCGGTTGGAACCCTCTACCACCACCCTCTATCTCTACCATCAAGACAATTTTGTATCCAATTGATCAGCTCTTCCTGATCCCATATGATCTACCCTTGCTAATTAGTCTACCATGTGGAACCTTTTTGAAGGCCTTGCTAAAGTCCATGTAGGCAATATCTACCACTCTGCCTTCGATTGTCTATTGGTCACCTCCTCAAAAACTCAGTCGGGTTTGCCACAAATGATTTCTCACACACAAAGCCATGCTGACTCTCCAAAATCAGTCCTCGCCTTTCCAAATGCATCTAAATCCTATCTCTCAGAATTCTCTCCAACAACTTACCCACCACTGATGTCAGGCTCATCGGTCTGTAGTTTCTTGGCTTTCCATTTCAACCTTTCTTAAATAATGACACAACATTTGCCACTTCCCAGTCTTCTAGCACCTCACCTACGGCTGTCGATGATGAAATATCTCTGGTAAGGACTCTTTTCAAGCCATCAGTGTTTATTTCCTGAAGTTCCTGAGTTTCTATGTCTTTCTCCACAGTAAATACTGATATGAAATATCCGATTATGGTCTCACCATCTCCTCACACATAGATGAAATAAGTGGTCCTATTCTCTCCTTAGTTACTGTTTGGTTCTTAATATACTTGTAGAATCTCACTGGATGCCCCTTTATCTACCAAAGCTATCTCATGTCCCCTTTTTGCCTTTCTGATTTCCCTCTTAAGCATATTCCCGTATACCCTGTATTCTTTATGGGATTGACTGATCCTGTTGCCTATACCTAATACATGCCTCTTTTTTTTTGTTGTTGACTGAAGCCCCAATATCTCCAGTCAACAATTTTCCCTATTCCTGCCAGCCTTGCCCTTCACACAAACCAGTATGCTCCTGATACACTCTCCTCAGGTCTTATATGAATCAATAGAAGCATCATTCTCAGGTCAAAACTGTCAATCTTATGAAATTTATGGCCTTTATGTTTGGAACAAGTAAAGTGAAACATCTTTGGAAAGCTTCAAAAACAATCTTATCTTTCATTGTTCAATTTAGGAGTCAAAACTGAACACAATTCATTTGGTGAGGTCTCAGTAATTCCATGTATAGATGCATTAAAATGTTCCTATTGTTAGAACTGATAAACATTGCAAAACAAAAATCATTCAATATATCCTCCGAATGACCTGCTGCACCTGCAGACTAACTTTACTTGAATCATATGCCAGGAGACTCAAATCCCGCTGTACCGCGGAATTCTGCAATCTCTCTTCATGTTTGCTGTTATTTTGTCATCCATTAAAGCACAAACTTCCCAGAACCCATATTATACAATTTCAGATGAACACTAACCTTCCCTGTCTGTAACCTATTGCAGACTCTCTGCCTCTACTTGACAATGTATTGAATGCCTATCTTGGTGTATGATCTAATTGAGCTCTAATAAATTCTGCCCCTCTTCCAAACTATTAAAATAGGTTGTAAATCATTGATGACCTCGCACTGATCCCAGAAGCACTCTATTAGTTCCAACTTTACAGCCTCAATATAAACATTTATCTCTACTCTCCATTTTCTGTTAACTAACTAGGGCTTCCCTGTTCCTGAGTAGCAACCTAGACAGGTTACATAGCCTTGTACAATGCTGTGTAATGCACTCAAAGCACTGAATGACTTCATTCTATTCCTGCATAAATACTTAGAGCAGCAGAATGGTCTCCTCCTGTCTCGTTGTAATGGTCCTGACTGGCTGAATAGAAATTTCCTCTACCTCTGTAACAGTGTTTAGGGGTTAAATGAGGGAACAATAGTTTCCCATTCGGCCCCTCAAGTTTGCTGCACCATTCAGAATGCTCATTATTAATGTGATTGTGGCTGAACACGCCTTTCCCAAGATTTCCAAATAAATATTGACTCCAATGTCCATCAAAAGTCATTGGAGCTCAGCCTTGAACATCTTCCATAACCGAAACTTCACTGCTCCCTGGGAATGAGAACATCACAGATAGCACAACCCATATAAAGGACAAAGGGACCTCCTTATCTCAATGCAGGACTCAATATTTTTGAAGTGTGTTAACCTCACACCAAATCATCACCTCATTTGAGACATAAGGGCAAAGCAATTAGAAATAGACATTGGCCATTCAGGCCCTCAAACTTATTCCATATTACCATTGACTCACCAATCAAATATTCATCAACCTTAGCCTACACTGAACTCTTGGGACATATTTCAAGATACCATAACACGATAAGAGCTTTAAACATTGGAGCAGAATTCGGCCATTTGGCCCAGCAGTTCTGCTGTGCTGTTTGATCATGGCTGATATTTTTCTCAACACCATTTTTCTGCCTTCTCCCCATAACCCTTGAACTGCTTAGAAAGCAACAACATTTCTCTTTCTGTCTTAAAGACACTACAGTCTCTGTTTCTATGTGTATGTGTGTGCATATGTCTATGCGTTAATGTTTGTACTATTTTCACCCACCGCTGCTGTCGATGCAGCTGGGTGCAGAATCCAACAGAAGGAGACATTGCATCACTTTAAACGTCACAGTCTCAGACCTGCCACTCACTCTCACAACATAGAGATACACACTAACACACAAATACACACACAAATACACTGACACTAATACAGATAAGGGGAGCCTATCAGTATTTCTCTTGCTCTGTGTTAAGTTTGACAATATTTCACTTGCTCTGTCTATTGTGTGTCAGTATCTCTGGTGCTCAGTTAGCAACATGTCATTCTTTGACTGGCTCTGTGGGGAGCGTGTCAATGTTTCAGTCTGTCCGTGAGGAGTGTGTCAGTATTTTACTTGCTCACACCAGTTAGTATGTCAGTACTTCAGTTGTTCCTTGTAGAGTGTGACTCTATTACAACTTCAATTCTTGCAGATACTAATCCTGGAAGAATTGTAAAGTGCATGGAACTCCAAAAGAACAACGATAAGTTGGTGTAGTGTTCAGGTATATGGCAGATAAGGATCAATGCAGAGCAGTGTGACGTAATGCACTTTGGTAGGAAGCACATTGAAGGACAATATAAAATAGCCTGCCATGTTATAAAGGGGGTACAGGAGAAGGTGGTCCTGGGTGTATATAAGCACAGATTATTGAAGATGTCAGGACGAGTGGGGAGAGCTATAAATATCACAGATTAGTTTCAATATCTAAGCTGTTTGAAGGAGGAGGTGTAGGAGGGAGCCTCCGTGCTCTCTACCTGGGAGGTGGGGGAGACGATGTGTTGTGAGCCCACCTTTCGCCCACCAACAGCATGGAGATTCCATTTGTACTGGCATAATATAAAAGGGAGATGACCTCAGGGCCACGGCTTCTAAGTTGTGCCAATTGGAAATGGAAATATCAGTGGGCTTAAAGCAAGATTTGCCCTTCACTGAACATTGTTCCTTACTCAGTAGATGGGACGTGGATGTTTTGGAATGTCCACATGAGTTATCTGGCTTGTGCTAGGGACTTCTCCACATGGCGGGGGCAGGGGGTATGGGGGAACGGACATCAGGCACTCTGCCACTCACTTGGCCCTTTCTGTCCTATTCCAGGCTGTTTCTCTGGACTGTGAGAAAGGGAGGTAATGAGTGAAGGTGAAAGTGGATGGCCCTGATGTTAGTGCTGGTGTAGGTTGGTGGGGGAATGGCGAGGTATCTGAAGTGAGTCAGTTGACAGTGTTGAATCCATGCGTTTTACAGTACAGGGGTATAGTGGAGATGAGAGAGAGAGAGGGAATGTACTGCATGCAGTAGTGAGAGTGGTGGACCATGAGCCTTGTTCAGGGGTAGGTGCTGTAACAGATATACAATGAATGTGAAGGAGCAGAGAGAATTTGGTTGTACTTATCCTGACAGAGTGGGGAAGGTTATCGATGATTGTCCTATATTTCTGTACATTTCTCCAGACCGCAGATACTGCACTGAGCTGGTTGGTGAGCTGAGAACGTGCTTGGTGGGTTTGGTAGTGTGGCCTCTTCTGGGAAGAAAATAGTCCTCCTCTGTACTAGCTCATCCACTAGGACATCCTTGCCCCTGTCGACAATTGTGGTGCAATTGCCCCTTACCTACCAAGCTCAGGATAAACTGTGCAGGGCAGCTCTGAACTGAGAAAGCTCAACCATGTGCCCATTGGTATTTGAAGATGGAACCAATGCCAGGGATCACAAAATATCTGAGGCATCTGGGCGATGGCCATGTTAAATGGGAGAATTGGGCTGGCATTGAATGAGAGGGACTCCATGGGGTGGGGTATATAGTTAATGATGTGAGTTCGATCAGATAACAACAGAAAACTAGTTCAGCCTCGTTCAGATGATACCTCTATCAAACTCAATGAAAAAGGCACGGCGACAAATTATTGTAAAATTCAGCTAATGAGTCAACGTCACTGCTGACTCCATTCCCAGTTACAAAGCTGCAGAACAAATACCGATACTCTCCATCATCTAAACTCATACCAAAACCCTATTCACTCACCATTCCTAGAATTACTGGCCCATGTTGCAAGATGCTATTGAAATCTCTTTATTTCAGCATTCTGAAACCTGTGAACACATCCTTCAATGACACTGTCTCTCAATCTCCCCTGTTTGTCTATTTCCCAAAACCCTTCCCATTTATTGGTATTTAAACTTATTCCCTGATGTCTCTCTCTGGCAGTGATTTTCACACCCACAGCACCCCTTGTCCTGGCACCATGGAGCTGTAAATGAATGAGAACCGCACATCCTGTCACTTCCAGCATGGGCTGCAAGTAGAACAAACAAAGAAAATTACAGCACAGGAACAGGCCCTTCGGCCCTCCAAGCCTGCGCCGATCCAGGTCCTCTATCTAAACCTGTCACCTATTTTCCAAGGATCTGTATCCTTCTGCTCCCTGCCCATTCATGTATCTGTCTAGATACAACTTAAATGACACTATCGTGCCCGCCTCTACCACCTCCGCTGCCAATGCGTTCCAGGCACCCACCACCCTCTGCATAAAGAACTTTCCATGCATATCTCCCTTAAACTTTTCCCCTCTCACCTTGAAATAATGACCCCTAGTAATTGAGTCCCCCACTCTGGGAAAAAAGCTTCTTGCTATCCACCCTGTCTATACCTCTCATGATTTTGTAGACCTCAATCAGGTCCCCCCTCAACCTCCGTCTTTCTAATGTAAATAATCCTAATCTACTCAACCTCTCTTCATAGCTAGCGCCCTCCATACCAGGCAACATCCTGGTGAACCTCCTCTGCACCCTCTCCAAAGCATCCACGTCCTTTTGGTAATCTGGTGACCAGAACAGTGCTCCATGCTAAGCAGATATCTCATCTGGGTTTATGGTGCCAGGGCTCATTCTGTGAGGGGGATTGAGAATGTGATGTAACTAACCATTTCAGCTGATCTGGCAATGCTTTTATTTTATGTTCTCATTCTTATGATCAGACCCGCCAAAGTCTGACTCCTCCGGCTAGTCCCATTCCTCCACATTACTGCAACTTGTTGTCCATTAAGTAATTGTCCAATTTTAATGTTAATAACTGTCCTATATCTTTCCCTGGCCTTTGGTGTTGCCCACCCTGGAGCATCAGGTTCCCCCGTTAAGATGCTCAGAAACAATAAAAACAAAATGTGACATGCACTTTCTTTCACTTCTCAGTGTCCTGCGTGGTGTTCCATGTTGGACAGGGGTTTCAGCAGCTGTGAGACTCGTCTTTGTAATTTGTTCTGTGCCTGTCCACTGAATGCCTGCATTAGTCACTCTCTGCTGATCATGTATTCAGTAAGATGGGGAATCCCCTCGACTGTTATTGAGTCAGACCAGGCTTCTAAGTTGGAGTTGAATGGTGTTTGACTTAATTCTGGTATTGGAAAGTTAGTGGCAATGCTGGCGATGGTTTCCTGGAGATTGTGGACATTCAGGAAGACCAGAGGCTTTGGTGACCCACTTTGGATGAGTTGTGGTGACTGTAGTTTCAACATCTGTGTCTGCAATATGACCAACAAAAGGAGCAGAGGCTACAGAGAGGGCAATCTCTGTAAAATGGAATGAGGTGTCGCAATGAGTTCAGCCAAGATCTTATTGAATGGTGGAGCAGGATTGAGTGGCCCACTGTTGCAACTTTTTCATACATTTCTATTTGTAATAAGACAATTCTCCTTCTCTCCCAGTGTAGCATACTGGTGAAGAGTGAGTTGCCTTCACCTGTTTCTTCAGACTTTCCTGTGTACAAGTCTCAAGCAGTTGAATGACTATCTTCTATTCCTGTGTGCCACAATTGTGAAAATAGATTACCTTCTCCTGCTGCTGAGTAATAGGCTCAAATACCTGTGTGTTCTCCTGCTGGTCCTGTGGAATAGAGTTGAGGGATTGAATGGCCTCTTCTCTTTCCTTACAGCTTCTATTGACTGAAAACCTTTCCCTGTTTCTGTAAAGCACCCTCAAAATTTGAATGATGTATTTGTGTTTTTTTTGCTCTCAGTCATTGAGTAATGAAGCTGATTGGCTGTGCTTTTATATAATAGAATTCAGAAGCTGAATGAACTCCTTCTATTCCCCTGTAACAGGCTTGAAAGGCTGAATGGCCTCCTCCTGTTCCTCTGTAATAGGCTTGAGAGGGTGAGTGGCCTTCTTCTCTTTCCCTGTAACAGGCTCAAGAGGCCAAATAGCCTCGTCCTGGTTCTGTGTGACAGACTTGAGAGGCTGTATGGCCTCCTCCTGTTCCCCTGTGTAACAGGCTCGAGATGCTGAATGGCCTCCTCCAGTTCCTGTGTAACGAATGTGAGAGGCTGAATGGCCTCCTCCTGTCCCTCTGTAACAGGCTCAAGGGGCTGAATGACCTCTTCCTGTTACCCTATAACAAACTCAAGAGGCTGAATGGCTTTCTCCTGTTCCACTTTAATAGGCTCAAGAGGCTGAATGGCCTCCATCTGTCCCTCTGTAACAGGCCTGAGACATTAAATGACACAGCAACCCATGGATTATGAGCAGACATTAAACTGTATCTGATGGAGTTCCCTCCCTTCTCAGTTAAAGAAACACAAACAACACAATGTACTCCAGGTTTCCTCTCAATAAGACGTTGTACAGCTGCAGTAACACTTCTCTATGTTATGAGTGATTCCTTTTGCAAAATGTGCCAACATTCCAGCCTTCCACCTCTTCAAGTAGTAATAGGCTAGTGTGGGCTGAATGGCCTCCCCTATCCCTTTGTAACAGGCACATGGAGACAGAATTGTTTCCTTCTGTTCCTGATCAGCAGTCTCAATGCTCTGAATGATGTCTCAAGGTTATGAAAGGATTTGATAACAGGGCACTTTAAATAGGAACAACGTTATACAAAGGCAATGGGCAGTAAATATTAAATAAAAACCAAAGGAACTGTGAATGTTGTAAACAGAAGTTGCTGGAAAAGCTCAGCAGGTCTGGCAGCATCTGTGAAGAGAAATGAGAGTTAACTTTTTGGGTCCGGTGACCCTTCATTAGAACTGATGGTAGCCAGGAAAATGTTGGTTTATATGCAGAAGATAGGGTGGGGGAAGGGATAAGGAATAAACAGTAGGTGGGGATAGAGCCCGAAGAGACAGAAGAACAGTTGGGTGGATAATGATCTGGCTGGGAGGGTGAATAGCTATTAATGGAGACTGTTAGTGGCTAACAATAGATAGTGTGTAATGGCAGACTATGTGATAACAAGGCCTAGTGTGTGTGATAGGGAATTAGGAAATAGGAGAGATCAGGCGCTAAAATGATTGAACTTGATATTGAGTCTGGAGGGCTGCAGGATACCCAAGTGGAAAATGATGTGTCGTTCTTCCACCTTGCACTGAGCTTCGTTGGAAAACTGCAACAGGCCTGAGACAGAGATGTTGGCCAAGGAACAGGGTGGTGTGTTAAAGTGGCAGGCAACTGGAAGCTCAGGTTTTCTTTTGTGGGCAGAATGTAGATGTTCTGAAAAGTGGTCACCCAGTCTATGCTTCTTTTCCTCAATGTACAGGAGACCACATTGTGAGCAGTGAATGCAGTACACTGGATTGTGGGAACTGCAGGTAAAGTGCTGCTTCTCTTGGAAGGTATGATTGGGCCTTTGGATACTTAGAAGGGATAAAGTAAATGGGCAGTTGTTGTACTGATTTCCTCCCTGTATTTTCTTTCTCAAACGATGATTTTCACATTTGCCACTGCCCACCCACTATACCCATCACAGACACAAGAACCACTTGCCTTGTTCTCGTGCAATGGAGACGTAGAGACATAAATTTGTGGGAGCCCCATTTACTGTCACTCA
Source organism: Rhincodon typus (assembly GCF_021869965.1). Taxonomy (NCBI): domain Eukaryota; kingdom Metazoa; phylum Chordata; class Chondrichthyes; order Orectolobiformes; family Rhincodontidae; genus Rhincodon; species Rhincodon typus. The sequence goes on from NC_063345.1 coordinate 70,524,038, forward strand.
CAGCATGGGCTGCAAATTTCCACATGCTAGGCAGTTACCTAGTGCAAGTCTTGCACCAATATACTTGCAAAGGTTTGCAATGCTGTTCATGCTGGGCAGACAGCCCAGTTTACTGAGCAGTACACTAGCTTAGTCTGCACAGCTCTCCATGCTGGGCTGTCATCTTGTCCCAGCTTATAGCGTCTGGGCTAGTTCTGTGAGGCAGATTCAGAATTTGACGTAACTAATCACTTCAACTAATCTGGCCATCTCTTTATTCCATGTTCTCATTCTTGTGAATTGGACTCTCTTCAGATCACTCTCCTCCAGTTAGTCCCATTCCCCTCTCTTTTTCCCCATATCTCCACAATAACTTCTCAGTTAATTAATTGTCTGTTTCTATCTTTAATGTAAGTCTTTCTGTCCCTCTGTATCCTTGGTTTTTAGCTCCCTAGTGTATCGAGTGCTGGCATTGTGAAGTTCAGAAACAATGAAATGGTGTGTGTTGGGCTGTTGTTCACTTCCCGGTGTGTCCCATGTGGTGCTCCATGTTGGACAGGGGGTTTCAGCAGCTTTGAGTCACGTCTTTTAAACTTGGTGTGTGCCTGTCCACTGAACGCCCATGTTTGTCCCTCTCAGCTGATTGTGCAATCAGTAACACAAGGCCCCTTGAGTATTATTGTCAAGGACCAGGCTTAGAACATAGAACAAAGAACAAAGAACAATACAGAACAGGAACAGGCCCTAAGGATGAAAATGCTACAGATAGCACAACATTAAAGAGAAAGGAACATCCTTTTCTCAATCTTAAATGGGACAGCTGTATTTTAAAAGCGTGTTCTCTCACTTCAAGGGACCTCCCCTTTGTGACACAAGGACACTACAATAAGGAAAACACATAGAGCATTCAGCCTCTCAAACCTGTCCAACGTAAGCTTTGACTCTCTATTCAATCAAATATCTGTGAAGGTCAGCCCTCACTGCTCTTTGGGGAAGATATTTTCAAATATTTCTTTATCACTGCCTGAAACGAGAAAGTCCACATTTTTAAACGGTGTCTGCTAGATCTAGACAACACACATCCACCCTGTCAAGTCCTCTCAGGGTTGGTTATGTCCAAATAGGATTACCTCTCAGCCAGTAGGTATTGGCCCAACTGCTCAACATTTTCACAGAGGATAAATCATTTATCCCAAGGATCAGTTCAGTGAATGTTCTGTGAACTGCTTCTAATGTAATTAATGTTTTTCTTAAATTTCAGTGATTCATACAGTGCAGAAAAGGCTGTTCAGCCCATTGCATCTGAAACTACATATCACCACTAAATGTGGACTAATCCGAATTTCCTGCACTTATCCAATATCATTGAATGTCATGACATTTGAAGTAGTTATCCAAATATTTTTGAAACATTGTAATGTTTCCAACCTCCATTACCTTCCCAGGCAGTGCATTCCAGATTCCCACCACCCATTGAGTGAAAACGTTTTTTTTCCCAAATGTCCTCTGAACCACCTGGCCCTTAACCTAAAGCTATGCTTTCTCGTGATTGATGCCTCAACCTAGGGGATAGCTGCTTTTTATCCATCCTGTCCATACTCTTCATAATCTTATACACCTCAGTTATGTCTCCCCCCAGTTGTCTCTATTCTCAAGAAAACAATCCAAACCTATCTAGTCTGTCCTTATAGCTCAGTTTCGCCATCCCAGGCAGCATCCTGACGACTTCCTCTGTGTATTTTTGAAGTGTAGAGAGATAGATTCTGTGAATGACAACAGAGTGAGGTGTTAATGGGGAGTGAGCAGAAATGTTGATTGTGGGGGCTAATGTTGGCAGTGTTGGTACAAAATGAAACTGCTGATTACCAGAACACCCAGGAATACAATGTAAAATTAAATGAAATGTAAGCAAAGTAAAAACAAAACAAATGTGAACAATGATAGAATAAAGTCACTATAGTCCCTGAGGCTGTTCTCTCATTACAGAGAGAGACAGACCACTTGTGCTCGATTAACATGAGCATCATCACACCACGGGTGAGGGGCGAGGTTGAGAAAGCGAGACCTTCATGGTAACCTCTGTTGGTGTGGGGAATTGAACCTGCACTGTTGGCCTCCCTCTGCATCACAAACTGCCCAGCCAATTGTGTAGGAGACTATGAAACTGCTATAGACAAATAGTCAAAGACAAGGACTGTAGAAAATTTGTTAACAAGGACGAAGCTACAAGTCAGATAATGGTCAAGATAACGGCTGAGGGCAAAAAGGTTCTCCACTAGAAATTGTATTTTATAGTGAGACAAGTGTTTAGATGCTGTCTTTAGCTGAATACGATAAGGTGAGACAAGCAAAATCATCAGAAATACTAATTATGATTGGATATCGATAACCATAAAGTAAGTGTATACTTTTGATTGATCTGTGTAAAGTATGCTTGCAATTACATAAAAGTATGAAGCTGATTGAATATTTTGTTTGGAGACTGCGTTCTCATGGGAAATGATTCCCGAACACATGCTTGGAGAAATCTGATGTAAAAATATGCCCAAATATCGTCTGGTTAGTGACAGGAACCCAGGGAGTTCAATGACTGAAAGTTCCTGTAACACGGAGATCATGACACCATCAGATCAGTCCCGAACTTATTGAATGGCGGAGCAGGTTTGAAGGGCTGAATGGCCTCATGATTGCATTTTAATCAAATGTGATTTCAAAAAATATTACTCTACTCCTTCCCCTCATGTGGGGAGAACAGATGATTTCCTGAACTTGGGAATTATTTGGAAAATTATCTGGAACATTCATAAACGACATCATCCTGAAAATTGTAGAAGTGGAATTCTCTGGAACATAGCTATAAGGAGGCATGAGAAAACCTTGGCAGATAGGATCAAGGAAAACTCCAAAGCTTTTTACACGTACGTGAGGAATAAGAGAATGACCAGAGAAAGGGTAGGGCTGATCAACGATTGTAAAGGGAATTTGTGCACAGAGCCTAAAGAGAGGTCCTTAATGAATACTTTTCTTCGGTATTAACAACTGAGAGGGACCTAGTTGTAGAGGAGGACAGTGTGAAACAGGCTGGTAGGCTAGAGGAGGTTGATGTTAGTAAGGAAGATGTACTAGGAATTTTGAGGAAGTTGAAGATAGATAAGTCCCCCTGGCCTGATGGGATTTATCGCAGGATTCTATGGGAAGTGAGGGAAGAGATCGCAGGGCTTTTGGGGATGATCTTTTCGTCCTCACTGTCCATGGGTATAGTGCCGGAAGATTGGAGAGAGGCAAACATCATTCCATTGTTCAAAAAAAGGAATAGGGATAACCCCAGAAATTACAGGCCAGTTAGTCTTATGTCAATGGTGGGCAAATTATTGGAAAGGGCTCTGAGAGATAGGATTTACGATCACTTGGATAGGCACAGTTTGATTCGTGATAGTCAACATGGATTTGTGAGGGGTAGATCATACCTCACAAATCTTATTGAATTCTTTGAAGAGGTGACCAACACGTGGATCAAGGTAGAGCAGTGGATGTGGTATACATGGATTTAGGTAAGGCGTTTGATAAGGTTCTCCATGGTAGGCTTATGCAGAAGGTAAGGAGGCATGGGATAGGGGGAAATGTGGCAGATTGGATTCAGAATTGGCTGACCCTTAGAAGACAAAGGGTGGTAGTGGACGGAAAATATTCAACATGGTGCTCAGTTACAGGTGGTGTACCACAAGGATCTGTTCTGGGTCCTCTTCTATTTGTGATTTTTGTAAATGATTTGGATGTAGGAGTGGAATGGTGGATTGGTCAGTTCGCAGACGATACGAAGGTGGGTCGAGTTGTGAATAGTGAGAAGGGCTGTTCTAGGTTACAAAGGGACATTGATAGGATGCAGAGCTGGGCTGAGAAGTTGCAGATGGAATTTAACCCTGAAAAGTGTGAGGTGATTCATTTTGGAAGGACAAATTTGAAAGCAGAATACAGGGTTAACGGAAAGATTCTTGGCAGTGTGGAGGAGCAGAGGGAACTCGGGATTCATATCCACAGTTCCCTGAAAGCTGCCACCCAGGTGGATAGAGTTGTTAAGAAGGCGTATGGTGTGTTAGCTTTCATTAATAGAGGGATTGAGTTCAAGAGCCGTGAAGTTATGCTCCAGCTGTACAAAAGCCTGGTTCGGCCATATCTGGAGTATTGTGTCCAGTTCTGGTCGCCTCATTACAGGAAAGATGTGGAAGCATTGGAAAAGGTGCAGAGGAGATTTACCAGGATGTTGCCTGGAATGGAGGGAAGGTCTTACGAGGAAAGGTTGAGAAAGCTAGGGCTTTTCTATTTAGAACGACAAAGAATGAGAGGTGACTTGATAGAGGTGTTCAAAATGATCAGAAGTATAAATAGAGTGGACAGCCAGAGACTTTTCTTAGGGTGGAGGTAGCTATTATGAAGGGGCATAGTTTTAAAGTGAGTGGAATTAGATATAGGGGAGATGTCAGAGGTAGGTTCTTTACTCAAAGAGTGGTCAGGGCGTGGAATGCATTACCAGAGAGGGTAGTGGAGTCGGCCTCATTAGGGGCATTTAAGCGGCTATTAGATTGGCATATGGATGATAGTATGAGGTAGGGGTGATGGTTAGATGGACCTTAGGATTAGGGTAGAAGTTCGGTACAACATTGTGGGCCGAAGGGCCTGTACTATGCTGTACTGTTCTATGTTCTATGTTCTATTCTGTAACCATGTTGGGGTATTGTATGGGCAAGAGAGGGAGAGAGAGAAAGGGAAGGTGCTGCAGTAGTGAGAGTGGTGGAGCATGAGCCTTTTTCAGGAGTAGATGCTATAACAGATATACAGTGAGTGTGAGGGAGCAGAGAGAATATGATGGTACTTATCCTGGCAGTGTGGGGAAGGTTATTGATGCTTGTCCTGTATTGGTGGACATTTCTTCAGACCACAGATACTTCACTGAGCTGGGTGGTGTGCTCAGACCATGCTGGGTGGGTCTGGTGGTGTGGACTGCTCTGTACTAGCCCATACACCAGGAGGTGCATACATCCAGGCCCCTGTTGACAAATTGTGGTGCAATTGCCCCTTATCTGCCAAGCTCAGGGTAAACTGTGTAGGGCACTCTGAACTGAGAAAGCTCAACAATGTGCCCATTGGCGTTTTAAAGATAGCACCTGCACCATGGATCATGGAATATCAAGGGGCATCAGGGCAATGGCGAGTACCTCCAGGCATGATGAATGGGAGAATCGGATTGGCATTGAATGAGAAAGGCACCATGGGGTGGGGTAGGTAGTTAATGAAGTGAGTTCAATTAAGATAGCACGAGAAAACTAGCTTGGCCTTGGGCTGACGATCCCTGTCAAACTCAATGAAAAAGACACCAAGGCAAATTATTATTAGATTCAGCCCAATGAGTCAAATGCTCTGCTGACCCCACTCCCAGTTACAAAGCTGCAGAATAAAACCTCATCCAATATTCTCGATCATCTGAACTCACACCAAAATCCCATTCATCCATCATTTCTGGAAATATTGGTACATGTTGCAAGGTGCTATCGAAATGTCTTCATTTCAGCATTCTGAGACTTGTTAAATCATCTTTCCATGACATTCTCAATTGTCCCATCTGTCTGTATCCCAAACCCCTTCCATTTGTTGGTATTTAAACTGATTCCCCGACATCTCTCGCTGGCAGTGATTTTTCACTCCCACAGCACGCCTTGCCATGGCACAATGGAGATATGGAGGTGTAAATGGATGGGAGCCACACATCCTATCACTTCCAACATGGGCTGCAAGGTTCCACACGCTGGGTAGTGATCTAACACAGTGTTACCAAACGATGCACTGGGGTGGTCTGTGCAGATCTACATGCTGGATGGATAACTGCTCCAGGTTTACAGATGAATTCAGTGGCGTTCACTTCACAGCTCCCCATGCTGGATAGATATCTAGTCTGGGTTTATAGAACAATGCACTTGTGTGGTCTGCAGAGTGTTCCACTCTGGACAGATTGTTGGGTTGTATTGAGCAGTGCACTAGCCGGATCTGCACTGTGCTCCATGCTGCACAGAGATCTCATCTGGGTTTATGGTGTCTGGGTTTGTCCTATGAGGTGGATTGAGAATGTGATATTACTAACAGCTGATCTTGCAATGCCTTTATTTTTTGTTCTCATTCTTGTGATTGCTCTCTCCGTCTTTCACTCCATTAATGTTGCAGTGTGACCATACACAGTACATCATGTGGGTGAATACAACTGTGCTGGCAACAGTCACAGCTTCTTCATTCAGAAGCAGTCAGCCATTCCCATCGTCTTCGGGTCTCGATATAGAATAAAGGCTGCTCCCTTGATATATGGCTCAAAACATTCCAACTCATTACTCCCCACTGCCAACCAATAACATCAAAATATCCTGTGTGTACTAGGGCCACTGGGAGCATCAGGGAGCAGACCATCAGGGAGATGGAGCAACACCTCCGATGTCTGAACGGGTCAGAGTGAACCTTCAAGTACAGACTACATCACTAAGTCCAGTAATCTCTCTCCATTCAGATAATATATAGACTTTTATTTTTCCTGAAAAATTCACAGGTTCACAGTTAGTCATCTGCCAAATTGCTGTCCATTGCTTATCCATTTACAGATTCCCTACCTCATCTTGATAACTTTGTTTCCTGCCTATCTTAGTGTCATCGACAAATTTAGCTAGGATACATTTGTTCCACTTGTCTAATCCATTCATATAGGTTGCAAATACTCGAGGACCAGCACTGGTCCTTGAAGTCATTAATTCTGTTAAAGTGATAAAGACTAATTTATCCCAGTGGTCAGTGTGTTCAGTATGAGGCTGAGAATTTCCCTCTGCCAGGACTGTGTGCTGGGAGCTCCTACAGATACTGTTAGGGACAGATCCATCTGTGACAAGTTGTTTGGTGAGAATATTTCCCTCTTGTTGGTTCACTCATCACTTCCCACTGGCCGCTGTGTATTTTAGGCCTCGCCCTGCTCAGTCAATGGTGGGCCTGTGGAGACACTCTTGGTGATGGACGTTGAAGTACCACACCCAGAGTATGTTCTGTGTCCTTGTCACCCTCGGTGCTTCCTCCGATTTGTTTTCAATATTGAGGGGAACTGATTTATCACCGAGCGGTGGTGTGGAGGACAGTAGGTGTCCATCTTCAGGCAATTTCCTTGACCATGTTTGACCTGTTAGCATGAGATTTCTCAGGTTCTGGAGTCAAAGGTAGGGAATTCCAGGGCAACTCCTTGCCTGACTGTATACCATGGTGTCACCACTACTGGTGGGTTTGCCCTGCCGGTTTGACAGGATATACCTGGGGATGGTGATGGTGCTTCATGAAATATTACCTATCACATCTGATTCTGTGAGTATGACGATGTCAGACGTTTCCTGACCGGTCAAAATGAGGAATAAAAGTGACAATGGAGCAGGGAGTAATGGCTTAAAACACTGAATGAAACGCACTCTGTCTGAATGTGTGCTGTACTCTCAAAAAAGATTGAGGAATTCAATGTATACATTGAAGTAAATTGATATGGTTTAATGGCATTACAGAGACATGTCAACAGGGTGACTGATATTGGGATCTGAATATCCAGGATGTTTTACATTTAGGAGTGTTATACAAAAATTAAAAGGAGGTGGGGGAGATCATCGAATAAGGGATAGCATCTGTTTGATTGTAAAAGAGGATCTTACATGAAATGATCAAGGTATTGTCTAAATCTTATTGTTTTCGTGTGCAAAGTGCCAGTTGAGTCATGTTTGGGGAGAGATTTCCACCGTGAGGCTGAGTGGATTTCATTAAAACTGATGAACAGAACGGCCTTTGTGATGTAGATCTTTGTGACTCCATCACATTCCCCTGAACATTCTATATCTGACATTCCTCAGAACATTCTGTAACCAACATTCCCCGGAACATTGTATAACCAACATTATCTGTGAATGGCTGGACGTCAGTAATTTGAACACAAGATATGATCCTTAAGGAAGAGATCCATTCCAGGGAGAAGGAGACACTGTTTCGAAGTCCCTTCAGACAGTTAAAGGGGCGAATATGTTTTCCCTGTGTTTATTTTTATGACAGAGGATTGAACACAATTTAGACTAAAACACAGAAATTTCCAAGCTCTGTTTCTGTTCAAGGAACTGGGAGAGAATCCTTCAGAACGGCAACATTTACACCCTCTGTATCAGGAACTGTGTCTGCTCTCGAGTGATCGAGTGTGTGGATTTTCTAGAAATCATCTGTTCTTTTGGATTTATGTCAGTGTTTGGGAAGGAGTGTTTCTTGTGTTTTATGTCATATTTAACAAGTAATTGAGACCTTACCATTTGTTACTTCATGTCCAATTATTTCAATAAATCCCTGAATATAATGACACATTTGAAAATCTCACTCTGTCCTCAACCAAACTGGTAACTTTGTCTTGGGGCTGATGTATAATTTCTTTGTTTTCCTTCCTCACAGTTAACGTAGTGATGATCTATGTCCTGCTTTATAAAGATTGTGGAATGTCTCCATGTGTCAGACGTTACCTGGGCGCCATGGTAGTGGTGGATCTACTGGTCATTATCCTCGACCTGATAGTGAGACATATTCCCGTTGTTTATTGGGAACAGTTTTACTTCCTGAGGTACATCCCCGTGTGTAATATCCACGCTGTCCTGCTTTATGCAGCCACTGACTGTTCTGTCTGGCTCATTGTCACTTTCACCTTTGATTGATTTGTGGCCATTTGTTGCCAGAAGCTGAAATGTAAATATTGCAGTGAGAAAACGGCAGCTGTGGTTCTGGGAACAGTGATTGTGCTGCGATGTGTAAAGAACATTCTCTGGTATTTTATGCTCTCAGGTTGCTTTTGGCTGAGGAACCGCCCCTGGTTTTGTTCTGTAACAGGCAGTGTTTATGACTCACGTGCCTGGGCCATAATCGAGTTCCTCCACAACATTCTAACCCCGGCTCTCCCATTTCTCCTGATTCAGCTGCTCAATGTTTTCACCGTCAGACACATTTTAGTGACCAGCAGAGCCCGCAGGAGACTCCGGGGTCACACCAATGGGGACACTCAGTGTGACACAGAAATGCAAAATTGGAAAAAATCCATCATTTTACTGTTTGTGATCTCAGCCAATTTCATCTTGTTATGGTCAGCATTAATGGTGTATTCTGAGTGGAGCTGGATGTGATATTTGGGGTATAAGTCTGTGTACTTCGATTACTTTGTGCAGGAATTGAGCTTCATGCTGCAGCTCCTCAGTTGCTGCACAAACACCGCGATTTATGCCATAACCCAGACTAAGTTCAGACAGCAACTGAAGAATGTGCTGAAATATCCCTTTATCCAAATTCATTAATCAATCAAATTCACTCATTAATCAATCCATCCAGGATTTTCTCATTTCAGTTCAATGTTTCAGCAATGAAGCAGCCTGTTGCTATGATAACAGACGGAGGGTAGTGTTGGTTTATCCAACCTTATCCCACAGGAGTTTACAGGGACACATTTCAATGTTTCTCTCAAATCAGGGTCCAGTGAGAAAAGGCACCATTCCACTGACTGTATCTATAACTTCAATTTTTAATAAATAAAAATGTTCATTGAAAAGTGCCAAGCAGCAGAGCGAACTATTTTGTTGTTTGCCTTTGTGTTGAAGAAGCTGAGCTGGAGAGACACAGACTGGGCCCCATGTCCTGGTCCTCAGGCAAGGGGAGGGGACTGGGACTGAGCTCAGGAGTTGGGTTTAAGTCACTCTATCTTTGCTTTCACTCCGACCTGGCCTCAACAGTTTTCATCTCTTCCCCCTTGTTCCATCTCCCTTCATATCTCCCTCTGAATCTCACCATGATGTCCCTCTCTCTCTGTCTCCTCATCTTCTTTTCTCCCTCTTTTTCTCTGTTTCTCTCTCCCGCATTCTCCTTCCCTCTCTCTGCCTTTTGCACTCCCTCTACTTCCCAATCTCCTTCTCTCTATTCTCTCATACCCTCCATCCCTCTCTTCATCTAATCCTCTCTCATCTTCTATTGCCAGGGGAACAGTTTGGTTTGGGGTGACAGGGTGTTGCTAGGGACCATCGTGTGGGTGAAGACACAGCCTGTTGTTAAGGGAACAGTGCAGTGGTGGTGTAGCAGGCAGGTGGTAGGGAAACAAAGTCAGTGTAGGATCCCTTGCCTTTGTCAGGGGAACAGTGTAGTGGTGGGGCTGAAGTTCAGTTTCTGTGGAACAATGTGGGATGGGACCACAGGCCGCTGCTGGGGGAAACATCTAGGTATGGGTCCATAGGCCATTGCCATGGGCAAAGTTTGAGTGTGTCAATCTGGTGGTGTTAAACATACCAGTAACTGAACGACAAACAGTGAAAGCAATTTGTGATTGACACAGCTAACTGATGACTCAAACAGCAGATCAGGTCTGAGCTGTGCAGTCCTGCCGAGGGGGGCTAGGAATGGATATGGGCAGTTGGAGCAATAATAGGAGGAGGCAGCTCCATAAATATTCCCAGACTCAAGGCTGAGGGAATACAGGACATCATTTCACCGACAAGGCAGAACTATTTGTTCCCCCCGATAGGGGGAAATGTGGCAGATTGGATTCAGCATTGGCTGACCCTTAGAAGACAAAGGGTGGTAGTGGACGGAAAATATTCAACATGGTGCTCAGTTACGAGTGGTGTACCACAAGGATCTGTTCTGGGTCCTCTTCTATTTGTGATTTATGTAAATGATTTGGATGAAGGAGTGGAAGGGTGGATTAGCAAGTTCGTGGACGATACGAAGGTGGGTCATGTTGTTGCCAGCGCGGAGGGCTATTCTAGTTTACAAAGGGACATTGATAAAATGCAGAGCTGGGCTGAGAAGTGGCAGATGGAGTTTAACCCTGAAAAGTGTGAGGTGATTCATTTTGGAAGGGCAAACTTGAAAGCAGAGTACAGCGTTAACGGAAAGATTCTTGGCAGTGTGGAGGAGCAGAGGGATCTTGGGGCTCATGTTCACAGTTCCCTGAGAGCTGCCACCCAGGTGGATAGAGTTGTTAAGAAGGCGTATGGTGTGTTAGCTTTCATTAGTAGAGGGATTGTGTTCAAGAGCCGTGAAGTTATGCTCCAGCTATACAAAAGCCTGGCTCGGCCACATCTGGAGTATTGTGTCCAGTTCTGGTCACCTCATTATGTGGAAAGATGTGGAAGCGTTAGAAAAGGTGCAGAGGAGATTTACCAGGCTGTTGCCTGGAATGGAGGGAAGGTCTTACGAGGAAAGGTTGAGAGAACTACGGCTTTTCTCTTTAGAACGACAAAGGATAAGAGGTGACTTGATAGAGGTGTACAAAATGATCAGAGGTATAGATAGAGTAGACAGGCAGAGACTTTTTCCTAGGGTGGAGGTAGCTTTTACGAGGGGACATAGTTTTAAAGTGAAAGGAGGTAGATATCGGGGAGACGTCAGAGGTAGGTTCTTTACTCAGAGAGTGGTAGGGGCGTGGAATGCATTGCCAGAGAGGGTAGTGGAGTCGGCCTCATTAGGGGCATTTAAGCAGCTATTAGATAAGCATATGGATATAGTATAAGGTAGCGGTGGAGGTTAGATAGACCTTAGGTTTTGGGTAAAATTTCGGCACAACATCGTGGGCCGAAGGGCCTGTACTGTGCTGTACTGTTCTATGTTCTATTTGCTTCCATTCTCAACAAGAAGTATTGAGTTTATGACCTATCGTTTCAATTTGGTTTGATTTATTATTGTCACATGTATCTAGACACAGTGACATGTTTGTTTTGCGTGCAGTACAGGCAGATCACACAGGCGTACCTTTTGTATCTTCTTATTGTGGCCTCTTTCTGAGGACCTCAGTGTCACAGATGTCAGTCTTGAACTAATTTGACTCACTCCATGTGAGGCCATGGCAACCTTCTAGCAATAATACTGAAGGGTTGTGTTCCAAGACTGGCCAGGTCACCAGCCAAGCTGTGTCAGGATCGCTACAACATTGGCTTCTCCCCAGCAATGTGGGAAATTGTCCAGCAATGCCTGAACACAGAAGGCAGGAAAAAGTCCAGTCGAGTTAATTTGCATCCAATCAGTTATCTCTTAATCATCAGTGAAGTGATGGAAGGGAGGTGGACAGTACTCTCAAGCAACACATTCTCAACAATAAGATGCTCACTGACACTCAATATCTTCCAATGTTAGCTGTGTTTGTTCATAGTCCCAATTTGCTTCTTGTATTCGATTTATCACTTTCCTTCCGGACGTTCTGGCAGGAAGGTGGCGTTCAACCACAGTCACATCAAACATGATATTTCCGAATGGTGGACCAGACTTGGGAGAAGAGAGAGAGAGAGAGAGCAAGAAATAGGTCAAGGGAGTGGGAGAGAGGGGGAGAAGGAGGGAGAGAGATCGAGAGGGTGACAGACAGAGAGAGACAGAGAGAGGCAGAGAGAAGGAGGTTGAGAGAGAAAGAAATGCCTCGCGTCTCGCTCCCGATTGCTCCCTTGTATTTAAAGTGATACAATGCCACCCTCTGCTGCCCACCCCACACTACTGCAAAGGGAATGGCGGTGGGTGAAAACCATCAATGGTTCAGTCAGAGAGAGAAGAATAGCTCACAGCGGCATCAACGCACACACGCACACACTACTAGTGTGAAGAGGATTGCACCTGTACTGACGCTCGTCCAAGTGAATATGCTCATGTTCAGAAATGTGGAAATGATTTGACTTTGAGCAGTTTTCCTGACATTATACTCATTAAATAGAGTATTTCTGTTGCAACTGTATTCAGGTAACTCCGTGTGAACCATTTTGTAAGGAGACATGGTGAATCTTATTGCACTTTCTGCAATTTGTCATGGTTGTAATTTACTCTCTCAGATCCGAAGCGGGAAAACAATTCAAAAGTGGAGGGAGTGGGACCAGCAGTGGGTTTGTTCATCTCTCCTTCTGCTCATATCTCAGGGGCAACATTGATCAGACAAAACTGCTCTGTGTCTTCAAATACATTGTTTGAAGAGCGAAACAACTGTGTAACCTGAGAGATTCACAGGCTGTGATGCTTTCTCCAAAAACAAATAAAAACCGGAAACGTCAGCTTTTCTGCTCCTCTGATGCTGCCTGGTCTGCTGTGTTCCTCCAGCTCCGCACCTTGTATCTCTGCCTCTTATGTAATGGCGTGCGAAGGCCACCAGAAGGTGGCATTGTATCACTTTAAACACAAGAGGGAGCAAGATAGACTCTGAATCTTTGATTCATCACTTTTTAATTCATTGATTCATTCAAAACTTCCATCCAGTAAGCCCCATTGCAGCCAGAGATAGATACACAGACTGAAACACACAGACACACATATGGAGACACATATCAACATAACAATTGTATCATTTTAAACAGAAGAGGGACAGGCAAAGAGAATGGGGGCAACGGAAGGGGGATAAACCCATTTCAATGGATTCACCCCCTAAACAACAGAGAACCCACTGCATAAAGACACAGGCGCAGAAACACACACAGATATAGAGACACACGCTAATACACACACTCAGATACACTAGACCTCACACACACACAACTAACTACAAACACACGGATAATTCGACAGAGATAGACACACAGTTACAGACATACACATTTATATATACACACATATACACATCAGACATATTTATACACACACACACATATATATATAGACAGAGACACACAGATACATTTATACACACAAATATGCGCACAGAGACACACTCATTTATACACACAAACATACATGCAGACACATTTATACACACATACACACACAGATACAGAGAGACAGACATACACACATTTGTACACACACATATACATACAGACATAGGGGCATACACAGGTATTTTTATACACAGACATATGTACATGCAGACACAGACATAAAAAACACAGAAACACAGATAGGCACAGAGACACACACTCAGGCATAGATATACAAACAGATACTGACACACACAGGCACTGACACACAAACATACACACAAACATACAGACACACAGAAACACCATATGCGATGGCCTAGTGGTATTATTGCTAGACTATTAATCCAGAAACCCAGCTGATGCTCTGGGGACTGGGGTTCAAATCCCACCATGGCAGATGGTGGAATTGGAATTCAAAAAATAGTCTGTAATTAAGAATTTATTGATCACCATGAAATCATTGCCAATTGTTAGGAAAAACCCATCTGGTTCGCTAATGCCCTTCAGGGGAGGAAATCCGCCACCATCACCTGGTGGGGCCTACATGTGACTCCAGACCCATAGCAAAGTGGTTGACTCTCAACTGCCATCTGAAATGGCCTAGCAAGCCATTCACTTGTATCAATTGCTACAAAGACTCAAAGGAATGAAACTGGACAGATCATCCGGCATCGACCTAGGCACTGGAAAAGACAATGGCAGAAACAGCCCTGTTGACTGTGCAAAGTCCTCCTCACGAACATCTGGGGGTTAGTGCCAAAATTAGGAGAGCTGTCTCACAGACTAGTCAAGCAACAGCCTGACATAGTCATACTCACAAAATCATACCTTACAAACAATGTCCCAGACACCACCATCACCATCCATGGATAAGTCCTGTCTCACCAGCAGGACAGACCCAGCAGAGGGGACGGCACAGTGGTAAACAGTTGGGATGGAGTTGACTCCGGACCTCGTGAAGTCTCATGGCTTCAATTTAAACATGGGCAAGGAAACCTCCTCCTGAACGATACCACATACCGCCCTCTCTCAGCTGATAAATCAGTACTCCTCAATGTTGAGCAACACTTGGAGGAAGCACTGAGGGTGGCAAGGGCACAAAATGTACTCTGGATGGGGTTTTCAATGTCCACCACCAAGAGTGGCTCGGCAGCAGTACTACTGATCAAGCTGGTCGGGTCCTAAAGGACATAGCTGCTAGACTGTGTCTGCAGCAAGTGGTGAGGGAACTAACAAGAGGGAAAAACATACTTGGCCTCATCCTTACCAATCTGCCTGCTGCAATTGCATCTGTCCATGACAGTATCGGTAAGAGTGACCATCGCACAGTCCTTGTGGAGGCAAAGTCCCGCCTTCACATTGAGAACAACCTCCATCGTGTTGTGTGGCACTATAATCGTGCTAAATGGGACAACTTCACACAGATCTAGCAACTCAAGACTGGGCATCCATGAGGCGCTGTGGGCCATCAACAGCAGCAGAATTGTACTCCAACACGTGTAACCTCATGGCCTGGCATATCCCCACTCAACCATTACCATCAAGCCAGGGATCAACCCTGGTTCAATGAAAAGTGCAGGAGGGCATGCCAGGAGCAGTGCCAGGCATACCTGAAAATGAGGTATCAACCTGGTGAAGCCACCAAACAGGACTACTTGCACCCCAAACAGCAAAAGCAGCAAGTGATAAACAGAGCTAAGCGGTCCCACAACCAACGGATCAGATCCAAGCTCTGCAGTCCTGCCACATCCAATAGTGAATGGTGGTGGGCAATTAAACAACTCACTGGCAGAGGAGGCTCCACAAATATCCCCATCCTCAATGATGAAGAGCTCAGCACATCAGTGCAAAAGATAAAGCTGAAGCACTCGCAGCAATCTTTAGCCAGAAGTGCCGAATGGACGATCCATCTCGGCCTTCTCCAGTGGTCCCCAGCATTACAGATACCAGTCTTCAGCCAATTTGATTCACTCCACATGATATCAAGAAACAGGTGGAGACACTGGATACTGCAAAGGTTACGGGCCCTGACAACATTCCAGCAATAGTGTTGAAGGCTTGTGCTACAGAACTTGCTGCTCCCATAGCCTAGCTGTTCCAGTACAGTTACAACACTGGTATCTACTCGACAATGTGGAAAATTGCCCAAGTATGTCCTGTACATAAAAAGCAGGACAAATCCAACCAGGGCAATTATTGCCCCATCAGTCTCCTCTCGATCATCAGTAAAGTGATGGAAGGTGTCATCAACAGTGCCAACAAGCAGCACCTGCTCAGTGACGCCCGGTTTGGGTTCCACCAGGGCCACTCAGCTCCTGACTTCATTTACAGCCTCGGTTCAAACATGGACAAAAGAGCTAAATTTCAGCGGTCAGGTGAGAATGACAGCCCTTGGTATCAAGGCTACATTTGACCGAGTGTGGCATCAAGGAGCCCTAGCAAAACTGGAATCAATGGGTATCGGGGGCAAACGCTCCGGTGGTTGGAATCATACCTGACATATAGGAAGATGGTCGTGGTTGTGGGAGGTCAATCATCTCAGCTCCAGGACATCTCTGCAGGAGTTCCTCAGGGTAGTGTCCTAGGCCCAACCATCTTCAGCCGCTTCATCAATGACCTTCCCTCCATCATAAGGTCAGAGGTGGGGATATTCGCCGATGATTGCACAATGTTCAGCACCATTTGTGACTTCTTAGATACTGAAGCAGTCCATGTTCACATGCAACAAAATCTGGACAATATCCAGGCTTGGGCTGACAAGTGGCAAGTGACATTCACGCCACACAAATGCCAGGCTATGACCATCACCAATAAGAGACAATCTAACCACCGCCTCTTGACATTCAATGGTGTTACCATCACTGAATCCCCCACTATCAACAGCCTGGGGGTTACCATTGACCAGAAACTCAGCTGGACTCACCACATTAACAGAATGGCTACAAGAACAGGCCAGAAGCTGGGAATACTGCGGCGAGTAACTCATCTCCTGACTCCTCAAAGCCTGTCCACCATCTACAAGGCACAAGTCAGGAGTGAGATGGAATACTCCCCACTTGCCTGGATGAGTGCAGCCCCAACAACACTCAAGAAGCTTGACACCATCCAGGACAAAGCAGCCCGCTTGATTGGCACTACACCCACAAGCATTCACTCCCTCCACCACCGACGCTCAGTAGCAGCAGTGTGTACTATCTACAAGATGCACTGCAGAAATTCACCGAAGATCCTCAGACGGCACCTTCCAAACCCACGACAACTTCCGTCTAGAAGGACAAGGGCAGCAGATATATGGGAACACCACCACCTCCAAGTTCCTTTCCAAGTCACTCACCATCCTAATTTGGAAATATATCGCCGTTCCTTCACTGTTGCTGGGTCAAAGTCCTGGAATTCCCTCCCTAATAGCATTGTGGGTCAACCCACAGCAGGAGGAATGCAATGGTTCAAGAAGACAGCTCACCACCAGCTTCTCAAGGGCAACTAGGGATGGGCAAGAAATGCTGGCCAGCCAGTGACGCCCACATCCCACGAAATGAATAAAAAAAACATACAGGCTGTGTGTGCAGTAACTGACACTGCCCTGAGTTTAACCATCTTTAACATAGTTTGTTGCAATCCAATAATTCCCAGCTTCTACTGATGAAATGTCAATGAGAAAATGGGACAGTGCTTTGATGTCCCTCAGCTATTGTCAGGGAGGAGGTGAATGTGTTTAATAAACTCATGATCATTTGTACAATGAATAAACGTTCACTCATACAACAGATCCATGTAATCGCTTAATGGCCATCTGTGAAATGGATTGATGTTCAGAAACTCATTCAAAGTAAACTCACTAACTTTACTTTAAGCTCAGTCCCACTCACATCTTGTATTGTTCTGTGTGAAAATACTGTATTCCCCTGTGGGATAAATCTGTGTTCCCTGGATGCAGAAAACTGTTCCTTTGTCTGAATAAAAGTGTTTTGTAGCTGGTTTGAAACTGCCGCTTTGTCTCTTGTGTGGATTTCAGGTCTTGTGTGTGTGAGAGAGAGCAAGAGTAAGAGAGAGAGAGACGGGCTGTGTATGTGTGCGAAGGAGTGTCAGCGACAGAGAGTGAGTGTGTGACAGGGAAGAGAGGGACAGAAAGGAGCCACTGGACTGAACTTTTGAGTTGCTGCTTTTTCTCACACCTCCTCCCTTCGTCCTTTATTCTCACAAAGAAGCCCCTTGGTTTCCTCAATACCTGGGGGATGTCTGTTCCAGGTAGACAGAGTTGGGAACTGACTGGGTGAACTGGGATTTAGGAGGACAGAGGGGTTTGAGTGGCAGACATATAAATCAGGTCTTGGCAGCCATACTTCCTTTTGCCATGTGAATGGAGCCAGGAGGTGAATATCAGCGGGTTTCTGGCTGTGTACATGTGTGTGTGAGTGTGGGTACTGCTGGAATCTCAATGCTAGTTTTGAACCTTTACCACCCCCTCCCTGAAGCATGCCCCAGGCTGAAGCAAACCCCAGGAGCAAAGTCTATCCCTCATGGGAGAGAGAGTGTCAGAAATCATCAAGAGAGAGAGAGCTGGGACTCACAACAACGGTGAGTATCATATCTTCAGATCCTCTCTTTTTCCTGAACTTCTGTCTATCTCTGACTGACATCTCTCTTTCTGTCTGCTTCTTGCTCTATCTCTTCTTGTTTTCTGTCCCTGTCTCTTTCTCTCAAAGTCTCTCCTGTTGTCTCCCTTTTGGTCTCTGTCTCTCTTTCTCTCACCCGTGTCTCTTGTATCTCTTTATTTCATTCTTCCTCTCTTTCACTGGCACCCTTTCTCTTTGTCCCCTCCCTCCATCTTTCTCTCTCTGTCTTTTCCCTCCGTTTTTCTCTGTCTCTTTTTGCTCTTTCTGTCTCGTTTCTCTGGGCCTCTTTTTTTCTCCCCCCTCACCCCCAAAATTTGGTCTCCATCCAAAATTGCCAAATATAGACCCCTCAAATATGACCCCCAAATATTCCCTTTGAATGTTGTATCACCCAGTGTGGAGGTCCCCATATAACCCCCTCATTTCACACTCTCCTCCTCCATGTTCTGCAACCAGCAAATACTAAACTCTCCCATTTCAACTTGGAGCTGGGCTCAGAATGAATACTGGAGTACCCCCTGACCCACCTCCCCAGATCTTGTACCTACCCCAAACCACACCCGCCTCTCCCTCTCAGATCCCTTTATTCCCCGAATATGTTTTATTGCCTTCCAGTTTTGCCCTGTCTTTACCCTAGAAGGTGTGTCCCCCACTTTTGCTCTATGCTTACACTATTGCACCCCATCCCCAAATTTTGTGCCCCCAAAACAATATTGCCCAACCTCAGGTATTGTATTCCCCCCGCACAAATATTTTACACCCCATTTGCCAAACATTGTTCCCTCAAAAATTGTGTTTCCCCTTTTTCAGTTCCCCCCAAATATTGTCCCCAAAGGTTGATCTCCATCCCAATTTTGCAACCTCCCCAACTTTGTGTCTTGTCAAATATTGCCGCCCACAAATTTATGCCCACCTTTGAACATTCCCAATCGAGTTTTACCCCACAAATATTTTGCCCCTTGCAAAATGTTTCATCCTCTCAGTTCCTAATTGCCTGCATGCAGCTTCACACCTCCAGATCATCTGTGACCCCCCCACCACATATAAATGCCCCTCTGTATCCCCCTCTATGTACAATACCCCATCCCCCTCACTGAGTCCCTGTCCCCAGACCAGGGGGCTGGAAGGCATGGGGAATGTGGCCAGAGACACACAGGCCTTTTAACCAACTGCCTTACTGAGAGCACGATCCCAGTCCCCAGGCAGACAACCTTCCCCCCGCAACTGTTTATTTAACAACCCCTGCCACATTTCAGTTTACAGAGAACGGGGTGGGGTAACACTCAGGTGGAGCAGGGACCAGGAAGATCCCACTGTATTACCCATGGAGAGAGAAAGAGTGAAGAACAAAGAGGGAGAGAGAGAGAGAGAATTCAAGAGGAGAAAAGAGGGATGGACAGACAGAGAGAGAAAAGCCATGTGGAGAGAAGAGAGAGAGAGATGGGGGAAGGACCAACAGACTGAAAAAGAGAAAACCCATGGAGGCAGAGAGGGAGACAGATAGGGACAGACAGAAAGAGAGGGACGGACAGACAGACCGAGGAAGAGGAAAGCCATGGGGAGAGAGAGATGGACAGGGACAATCCCATTGCAATAACTATCCAACTCTCCTCCCCCAACTCTGGCACTGAGTCCAAATCTGCTCTCAGAGAGAGTGACAGAGAGATAGAGAGACACAGGCAGACAGAGAATGAAACCCCAAAGAGAGAGACAGAAGGGTAGAGAGAGAGAAACCCAGGGGAAGAGAGTGAGAGAGACATAAAGATCCCAGGGAGAGAGACAGTACAGCACAGAGACAGAGCGAGATCGACAGACAGATATAAAGTGAAACAGAAGGATGGATAGAAGGGGACAGAAAGACCAGAGAGAGATGGAAGGGCAAACAAGAGAGAAACGGAGACAGAAAGAGTGTGAAACCCAGGGCGGGGAGCCAGAGGGGACAAATAGAGAAAGATATAGAAAGAGGGCAATAGCCAGGGAGAGAGACAGAGAGAGGAGACAGTGAAAGCTCCCAGGGAGAGCGATGTGAAGAGAAACCCCAGGGGGAGAGACAAAAGGAGAGAGAGGGAGGAAGAGAGGAAAATCCCATTGAGAATAAGAAAAAGGGCGGAGAGAGAGGAGATAAATAAACCTGGGGGAGAGAGAAAAGGACTGATGGAGAGAAATCTCAGGGAGAGGATGAGAAAGGACAGATAAGAGAGGAAGAGAAGACCGGACAGAGAGGTACCATCGAGAGCAAGTGATGGAGAGACAGAGAGAGGGGGCTCGCAGATAGAATGACCCTCAGGCAGGAACAGCAAGAGCCCACAGGGCAGAGAGAGAGAAAGGTGTGGAAAGAGGTGAACAGGAAAGGTTGGAGATTGGAAATACTGAATGATAAAACAATTCCTCAAAAACCTGGGGAGGGGATGAGAGAGTTGGGGGAAGGATCTGAGAGGCTGTGTGAGAGTGAACAGGGGGAAATTTGAAGGACATGGGGGAGACGGAGATTTATTGATAGCTGTGGGAGAAACAAGAAGCTGGGAATATGGAGGCTCCCCTCACTAAGACAGATGCTTTATCTAATAACTCCCTCCGCCTTTCAGTTTAGAGAGCGCAAGTGGGGGTAAAACTTAGATGGGATGGGGAACAGGAAGATCAGAGGGTGAGACAAGCCATGGGCAGAGGAGGCAACTGACAGGAGGGAAGGAGAGATGGGGACAGATGGAGGGAGGAAAGAAGGGAGGGGTGGGGACAGAGAGATGTCCTATTAAGCAGCTATTAGATAGGCATATGAATGATAGGATAAAGTAGGGGTGGGGGTTAGATGGAACTTAGGTTTAGGGTAAAAGTTTGGCACAACATCGTGGGTCGAAGGGCCTGTACTGTGCTGTACTGTTCTATGTTCTAAGTGAGATGTGGAGACAGAGGGAGGGAAGAAGGGAGAGGTGGGGACAGAGGGAGGGAAGAAGGGAGAGTGGGGACAGACAGAGGAGGGGGGGAGGTGCAGACAGAGGGAGAGAGGGAGGGGGAGAGAAAGAGAGAATCCAAGAGGAGAATAGAGGCAAAGAGAGACGGAGGGAGAGAGGAGCTATGGGGAGAGGGTGACAAAGGGAGGGAAGGGCAGAGGGAGGATTCCACTGCAATAACTATTCAGCCCCCTCCACTCTGGCACTGAGTCCAAATCTGTCCCCAGGGAGAGGGATAGAGAGACAGATAGACTGAGTGAAACCCCAGGGAGAGAGACAGAGGGATAGAGAGACAGACAAAGATCCCAGAGAGAAACAGTGTAGGACTGAGACAGAGAGAGATGAAGAGACAGGGAGAGAGAAACAAAGTGAAGATAGAGAGGGACAGAAAGACCCCAGACAGAGAAAGAAGGACAGACAAGAGAGAAAGAAACATGAACCGAGAGCGTGTGAAACCTGGCGTAGGGAAAGAGGACAGACAGAGACAGAGAAGGACATAGGAGAGAGAGATAGAGAAACAGTCAGGGAGAGAGACAGAGGGAGTAGAGAGAGAAAGATCCCAGGGAGAGAGGCATGAAGAGAAAACTCAGGGGCAGAGACACAGCAAGAGGGAACAAAAATAGCATGGGGAGAGACAGAAGAACAGACAGAAAGGAAGAGAGAGAAAATACGTTGAGAAGAAGTAAAAGGACACAGAGAGAGGGAAAAGTAAACTCAGGGAGAGAGACAAAAAGTGACAGAGAGAGAGAGAACTGAGGGATAGAATGGAAAAGGACACATAGGAAGAGAAATCATAGGGAGAGGATGAGAAAGGACAGATAGAGAGAGAAATCCCAGGGAGAAAACAGGAAAGGACAGATAGAGAGAGGGAGACACAGAAGGACAGAGAGAAATCGAGTGAGAGAAGAGCAGACAGAGGGATAACTTTGAGAGTGGGTGATGGAGAGTCAGAGAGGGGGGCATGCAGATAGAATGACCATCAGGCAGGAACAGCAAGATCCCACAGGACAGGAAAAGAAAAAGGTGTGGAGAGAGGTGATGGGGGTCAAAGGTGGAAAGACTGAACGATGGAACAGTTCCTGAAAAAACCCGGAAAGGGGGCGAGGGAGGAATTTGAGAGGGTGGGGGGGTGAGTGAACAAGGGTATATGTGAAGGATGTGGGGGAGATGATTGGTGGAGGTTGGTGGAGCTGTGGACAGCGGTGGAGGGCTGTTGTAGGTTGCAACGGGACATTGACAGGATACAGAGCTGGGCAAAGAAGTGGCAGATGGAATTCAACCCAGAAAAGTGTGAAGTGATTCATTTTGGAAGGTCGAATTTGAATGCAGAATACAGGCTTAATGGCAGGATTCTCGGCAGTGTGGAGGAACAGAGCGGTCTTGGGGTCCACGTCAATAGATCCCTGAAAGTTGCTACCCAAGTTGATAGGCATGTAAAGAAGGCACATGGTGTGTTGGCCTTCATCGGAAGGGGAATTGAGTTTAAGAGCTGTGAGGTTATGCTGCAGCTGTATAAAACTCTGGTTAGACCACACTTGGAATATTATATTCAGTTCAGGTCACCTCATTATAGGAAAGATGTGGAAACTTTAGAGAAGGTGCAGAGGAAATTTATCAGGATGCTGCCTGGACTGGAGGGCAGGTCTTATGAGGAAAGGTTGAGGGAGCTAGGGCTTTTTTCATTGGAGCAAAGAAGGATGAGAGGTGACTTGATACAGGTTTACAAGATGATGAGAGGCAGAGATAGAATGGATAGTCAGAGACCTCTTTCCCAGGATGGAAGTGACAATTACCAGGGGGCATAATTTTAAGGTGATTGGAGGAAGATTGGAGGAAGAGGCGATGTCAGAGGTAGGTTCTTCACACAGAGAGTGGTGGGCGTGTGGAATGCGCTGCTGGCAGTGGTAGTGGAGTCAGATACTCTAGAGGCTTTTAAGCGACTGTTGGATGGGCATATGGAGGATCGTAAAATGTAAGGTAGATTGACCTTAATAGGATAATACGTCGACACAACATTGTGGGCCGAAGGGCCTGTACTGTGCCCTACTGTTTTATGTTCTATGTTATGAAAAGCTGTGGAAGGGACAGGAAGCTGGGAATATGGAGGCAGAGAGAGAGGGAGGCTGTGCAGCAGCCCCCTTTTTGACCGTTTGCCTCCCCCAACCCCCAGCCTAGAGCTCATCCTGTTGTGGTACAAACCCCAGAGACAGCCTGAGCCCCACAATTCCTTTCCCCCATGAGCACGTGAGTGTTTAAATGAACAACAAGGACACAGGATGGTTTATTATAATTCTCTTAGTCTCTCTCTATGGTTCCAGCTCTTGTCTGAGGATTCCTCATAGCAGAATGATTTGATTCTCTCTGTTTCTGCATCATGCCGAGTTTCAGCTCCCGGATCAAATTTCCTCAGGTATGGAGGTAACACTGAGAGAGAAATGAAAATTGATTAAAATTAAAAAAGCACCAAAAAAAAGCACAGCAAAATCCCACTGCTGGCTGCCTGAACATCCACAACCTGACAGTCTCCCCTGCTTCATCCCGCTCCCTCCAGCACAGCCCCTGATATCAAAGCCAGAGAATGGGGAATAGGAAAGTGTCTCAGACTGCCTCAGGACTATCACAGTGTTTCTGTTTGAGGGGAAGGGCAGGAGAGATATTTACTCCTGAGGCTGGGCTTCACACCCCTAACACTACAACCCCCATCCCCACTTCCAGAATATGCATGTTTCACTCTCTGCCCAAGCTTCAATTTCTCAGATATTCCTCCCCAGAGGGAGAGAAACAGACAGAAATTGATCTAATGAAATCCAATGTGTTTTGAAACAGAAATAAAGAGAAACAAAACAAGATCCCACCATTGACTGACTTTCACCATTTCTCCATTTTATCAATACTTTCCCCTGACTTTAAATCCAGAGAACAGAAACGGTTTTGAATTAGGATCAAGGGACAAATGCTTTCTGACTGTCCCCAGGGTTTATTTTCCAAGAGGCTAGGCAGTGACTCAGTGGTGGAGAGTCACTCCCCAGAGCCTGTGTCTCTCCCTCCCTCACTGTCTCTCTCACTGCCCCCCTCCCTGTTTCTCTCTCTCTTTCTCTCTCCCTGTTTCTCTCCCTCTCTCTCCCTCCCCATCCAAGTCTCCGTCTCTGTTGCGCTTTCTCTTGCTCAAGAATCGATCGATGTCTCTCACTCTCTCTCTCTCCATTTCCTCTATGTTTCAATTGCAATGCCCTCTCCTGCCTCATGTTTTCCACGTGTTCCCATCTCCCTGCTGTGTCTCATAAAGTTTTGCAACATCGATGTCACATTTTGGAGGGTGAGGGGGTGACAAGAGGTGAATGGTCCGGGCTGGGGGCAAAGGAAGGACGATTTACTTCACCTACTATCAGGCAGTCAACAAACTCAGCCAAGGGCCCTGTAGACTGGAGTGTGCGGGTGACCTGAAGGCCAAGGGGGTGCACAGCAAGATTCCACAGTTAGCCATCTGCAGGACCACCGAAGGATTCCCCCAACACCCTCTTGGAGCCCATCCCTTTACCACCCCAGCGCCCCCACAATGACAGGCTGATATTTGAATGAAGGACATTCTGCACAGCAGGATGCCAACAGCTGTTCACATAACCCTTCCCCCACCCCCAAACCCACGCTGGAGGAGACTAAAGGTTTCTGTACCTTCACTACTCACATTCAAATCCCCTTAGCCCCACCTCGTCTGAATTTGGAAAGCGTGGTCCCCTGCTACTATAAAAGGAGAAGGCTGCAGGATGTCCCCACACAGTAAGATCCCACAGGCTGCAATGTGAAAACAGGCCTCTCCCTCACTGGGTCCATCAGCAAAGACTAAATTCCCCCTTTTCAACTTGAAGCTGGGCTCAGACTGAACACTGGAGTTATCCCCTCACCTCCTCCCTCCAGATCCTGTACCTACACCCCACCACCACCCCTCTCTTTCAGCTGTCTCCCTTTTCTCTCAAACATGCCCAACTTCCCTCCCCCCACATACACACACTCCCCACTGCGCAGGATCCCACAAACAAAAAAATGTGAAAATGGCCACTTGTTGATTGAGGTCGTTAACCTCATTCTGAACATCGGCCTAGAGAGAGCTGGGGAGGGGTGTCAGACCATGCAGTTTCTGCTCCTTTGAAATGCTGACCCCCGTCTCTACCAGTCCCAGGCCCAGAGCCTGTGCTGGCCCTCCCACTCCCTCACCACACCCCCGTCCCAAGCCTGTGCTGACCGCTCACTCCCTCAATCCCCTAGAGTCAGGAATTAGGTCCCAATCAATGGGAACAATTCACTGTATTCACCCCTAAACTTCAGAGACATACCAACAAGGGCCGGGAGGAAGGAGTGTGACATGGGGGGAAGGATCCCACTCCCTTCCCACATCCAGACTGCCACCACCCCATCCCACCCACCACCCTATGAAAATGTCAACAAGTTCCAGTGGAGTGTCTCCCAAATATTTTGAGATCAAATACCGAAAAGAAAACGGCTGAATGGAAAGACAGGGAAATTCAGCCCTCCCCTCTCCTCTCCCTTTGCTCTCAGCTCGCCAATAAACTACATTCAAGTGGTGCTTACACCTTCAATTTATCCCTCGCTGCCTCATGGTCCCATCTGAAACACAGATACAACTCTCCCACACAATGATTCACAAAGCTTCACATAAACTCAGGACTCCTGATCTTGCCCTCCCTGGCCCAACATACACCTCCCACACACAAACTCCAGAAAGGGCTAAACTTGGAATGAAGGTACAACCACACAGTAAGATCCCGTACGCAGTCTCACTGCATTCCAATAGAAGCATATCTCACACATAGTTAGAAACCAGACGCTGCAAAGTTTAAGAGACTTTCACTACCTTCCCCGCTCGCCTGTTTATCTCTCAGATGTGTCTCTGTCTTATCCTCTCTGTCCCAGTCTGTCATCTTCACTCATGTGCTGTGAACTATTTCTCCTGCAATTTTTCTCTCTCTCTCTCTCACACACACACACACACACACACACACACACACACACACACAATCTCTCGTGCGCGCTCACACACTATTTCTTGTGTGCACACACACACAGTCTTTCGTGCACACACACACACAGTCTCTCTCATGCATGCGCACACACAGTCTCTCTCTCTCGCGTGCACACACAGTCTCTCGTATGCATCCACACATTCTCTCGTGTGCACACACACACATTGTCTCTTGCGCACACACACTGTCTCTTGCAAGTACACACACACACAGGGTCTGTCATGTGTACACACAGCCTGTTGTTCACGCGCACACACAGACTCTCGCACACGCACACACAGTCTCTCGCACGCGCACACACACTCGTGTGCAGGCACGTACACACTGTCTTTTGCGCGCATACACAGTCTCTCATGCGCGCACACACTCTCTCACGCACACACACACACACAGTCTCTCATGAACACACACACACTGTTTCTTGCATACACACACAGTCTCGTGCGTGCGCACACACATACTGTCCCTTGTGTACACACAGTCCTGTGCACGCACACACACACATACAGTATACATGCACACACACTGTCCTTCGTACGTACAAACACAGGCAGGGTCTCTTACGTGTACACATACAGTGTATTGTTTGCACACACACACAGTCTCTCATGCGTGCACACACAGTCTCTCGCATGCACTCGCATACTGCCTCTCACGTGCGCAGGCAGACACACCATTCTCTTGTGTGCACACACACACTGTCTCTTGCGCACACGCACACACACTGTCTCTTGTGAATGCAGGCACATACACACAGTCTCTCATGCGCACATACACATACACTGTTTTGCGTGCACTCACACACACTGTCTCTTGTGTGTACACACACACACTGTCTCTTATGAATGCAGGCACACACACACTGTCTTGTGAGCACATACATACACACACACACAGTCTCTTGCGCGCGAGCACACAAACTGTCTCACGCGCACACAGTCTTTCGTGCGCGCACACACAGTCTCTTGTGTGCACGCACATGCTGTCTCTTGCGTGGAAGCACACACAAACAGTCTCTCATACGCATGCACACACTGTCTCTTGCATGCGAGCACCCACACTGTCTTAAGTGCACACACACTGTCTCACTTGCATTTGCAGACACATAGTCTCTTGCGCGCACACGCACACTGTCTCTTACATGCACACACACACACAGTCTCTCGTGCGCACAGGCATACACACAGTCTCTCGTGCGCGCACACACACACATGGTCTCTTGCGCGCACACACACTCCCTTGCGCACATACACACTGTCTCTTGCGCGCAGGCACACATACACACTGTCTCTTACGCACCCACACACAGAGTATCTCGCGCATGCACTCACACTGTCTCTCACACACGCACACACACACTGTCTCTCTCGCGTGCACACACACACTGTCTCTCATGCATGCAAACACAAATTCTCTCACGTGCGTGCACACACAGTCTCTTGCATGCACGCACAGTCTCTCCTGCCCCTCGCTCTTCCTCTCTCTCTCTTACACACCTCGGTCTCCTCGCACCACTCACACTCTCTCTCTCTCTCTCCATCTCTCTCCCTCGCACCCTTCTCTCTTGTACACACTCACTCCTGCTTTGAGGCACAATCTCTCATGCACGTTTTGTCATGCTCACATATTCTCTCCTAGACACAATCACACATGCTTTTGCATAGCCTCTCATGTGCAAACACACTGTCGCACACTCCCTCTTTTGCAGGCACTCTGACACACACACAGACACAACCTTCAAACAGATTCTGTTGAATCTTTAATCATTCATACATTCCTAATTCAAGATTAAAGATTCAACTCAGTGTTGGTGTGCTCTTCTCTCTCATTGCACCTGACAAAGGGGCTGCACTCCGAAAGCCTGTGATTTTGAATAAACTTGAGAGACAATAACCTGGAGTCATGCGATTTTTGACTTTATTCACCAGAATGATAGCTGGAAGCAATGGTTCATTGGCGAGGGACTGAAAAAACCCAGTGTTGTATCCCTGAATGTTAGAAGGATGGGAGATGATTGAAGTTTTCAAGAGAATAATGGAGACTGTTGGGATACAGATAGAGAAAGGCTTCTTGCTGCTTCTGGATTTAGGACTCGGCTCATCGTCTTAAAATCTAACAATACTCTGAACCCTTTCAGGGTTTTAATTTCATACTGAATATATTTACACATGTAAACTTATATGAGATGTTTATAGAGACATATAAACATGATATTGTTCTGTCACAAACACAAAATATTGTTATAACTCTCATGTATCAAACAATCCCAGGACAGGGACAGCAGCATGGGGAGCTCTCTTGAAGTTGCAGTCAAATATGTGAAGGACAGGCATAATACGAGCAGAAACGCAGAGTTAAACTCAGTCGAAACTGTCTCCATCACACACTTCCCAAGCATACAGGTATACACACACAAACAAAGACACAATCTTGAATTCTTGACTGTGATGCAGAAGACACCAACTTTGATGGTGTAGTGGACAGCAAAGAAGGTTACCTCAGAATACAATGGGACCTTGATCAGATAGACAAATGGGCCAAGGAGTGGCAGATGGAATTTAATTTAGATCAATGTGAGGTGCTGCACTTTGGTAAAGCAAATCAAGGCAGCACTGATACACTCAATCATATGGTCTTAGGGAGTGTTACCGAACAAAGAGATCTTGGGGTGCAGGTTCATAGTTCCTTGAGAGTGAAATTGCAGGTAGACAGGAGAGTGAAGCTTGGTATGCTTGCCTTTATTGGTCAGTGCATCGAGTATTCAAGTTGGGATGTCATGTTACGGCTGTACAGGACATTTTTGGGCCAATTTTGGATGACTGCGTTCAATTCTGGTCTTCCTGCATTAGGAGAGATGTTGTGAAACTTGAAAGGGTTCAGAAAAGATTTACAAGGATGTTGCCAGGGTTGGATGGTTTCAACTATAGGAAGGCTGAATAGGGTGAGGCTACTTTCCCTTAAGCATGGGAGGATGAAGGGTGACCTCGTAGAGGTTGATAAAACATAAGGGGCATGGATAGGGTGAATAACCAAGGTCATTTCCACAGGGTAGTCAAACTAGAGGACATAGGCTTAAGGCAAAAGGGGAAAGATTTAAAATGAACCTAAGGGGCAACATTTTCACACAGAGGGTGGTGCCTGTCTGGAATGAGCTGCCAAAGGAGATGGTAGAGGCTGGTGCAATTACAACATTTCAAAGGCATCTGGATGGGTACATGAATAGGAAAGGTTCAGAGGGATTTGGATGAAATGCTGACACCTGGAGCTCAATTAATTTAGGATTTCTGGTTGTCATGGACGAATTTGACTGAAGGGTCTGTTTCCATGCTGTGCAGCTCTATGACTCTAACACTGTATGAGTGTAACAGGCTACATCCCATCATATCATCTACTGTGTGCGTTCTATTTAAAACTTTTGCAGATGAGTATTAATGTGATGAAATGAGATTCATGTTGGATACTAAATGGTCTTTAATAAGGCATTTAATAAGGGTCCTGTTGGCAGGCTGATAGAAATGGCAGAGTCTCAAAGCACCCAGGGTGTGCTGGCTAGATGGATACAGAACTGGCTTGGTCATAGCAGACAGAGAGTAGTGGTGGAAGGGTGTTTTTCAGAACGGAGATCAGTAACTAGTGGTATTCCAAAGGGATCAGTTCTTGGTTCTTTGTTGTATGTAATATATTATATATATATAATATAAATGATCTGGAGGAAAATATAGGTGGTCTGCTGAGTAAGTTTGCAGATGACACCAAAATTGGCAGAGTAGCAGATAGTGAGGAGGATTGTCAAAGGATGCAGCAGGGTATATATAGACTGCAGATGTGGGCAGAGAAATGGGAGATGGAGTTTAATCCAGACATACATGAGGTGATGCACTTTAGAAGACCAAATTCAGGTGCAAATTATACAATAAGTGGCAGAACCCTGAGTAGCATTGACGTACAGAGGGATCTGGGCATACAGGTCCGTGCATCCCTGAAAGTGACAACAGATGTGGATGAGGTGGTCAAGAAGACATACTGCACACTTGCCTTCATTGGCCAGGGCATCAAATATAAAATTTGGTAAGTTATGTTACTGCCATACAAAACTTTAGTCAGGCCACATTTGAAATTTTGCATGCAGTTCTGGTTGCCACACTATCAGAAGGACATGGATGATTTGGAGCGGGTGCAGAGAAGGTTTACTAGGACGTTGCCTGGTCTGGAAGGTTTTAGCTATGAGGAGAGGTTTGATAAACTTGGATTGTTTTGTGTGGAAAGATGGAGGCTGACGGGCAACCTGATAGAGGTCTACAAAATCATGAGTGGCATAGATATGAGGGATAGTCAGAGGATTTTCACCAGGATGGAAAGGTCAACTACAAGAGGACACAGTTTCAAGGCAAGAAGGGGAAAGTTTAGGGGAGAAATGCAGGGAAAATGTTTCATCCAGAGGGTGGTGGGTGTCTGGAACACAATGCCAATGGGGGTGGTGGAAAGAGGCACATTAGCAATGTTTAAGGCATATCTTGACAGACACATGAACGTGAGGTGAACTGAGGGATGTAAACCACATGTGACTGATATGTAGTGGATCTAAATAAGGATTAGAATTGGTGCAGGCTTGGTAGGGTGAAGGGATTGTTCCAGTGTTGTATTGTTCTTTGTTGTTTGTAGGAAGAAGAGAAAAACAGAATGTCCCAGTTTAAAATGTTGATAAATTAGGAAATAGTATTGTCTGGTATTGGACTCATATTGTACACAAATAACAGGAAGTTGTCGAGCCAACAATAAGGAGGCCAACGGCTCCAACCACCTCTACTTCCCCTAGCAACAGCCTGTGAACCCATCCCCACTTTGTTCTGCTGGCAATGGCCTGTGAACCCATTCCCACTCTGTTCCCCTAGTAACAGACTGTGAACTCATCCCCACACTGTTCCCTTATCAATGGCCTGTGAGGTCATTCCTGCTTAGCACTCCTAGCAACGGCCTGTGAACTCATCCTGACTCTACTCTTCTAGCAACAGCCTTTGTACCCATCCTTACTCTGTTGCCCTAGCAATGATCTGTTAACCCGTTCGTATTCTTTCCTCACTGCAAAAGCCTGTGAACATATTCCCACTTTGTTCCCCTAACAAAAGCCTGTGGATCCATCTGCACTCTGTTTGCATAACAATGGCCTGTGAACCCATTCTCATTTTGTTTTTCTAGGAGCCGTCTGTGAGCCCATCACCACTCTGTTCCCCTAACAATGGCCTGTGTAGCCTTCCCTACTCTGCTCCTCTAGCATTAGCCAGTGAACCGATCCTCAATCTGTTGCCCCAGCAAAGGACTGTGAACCCTTCTTGGTCTGTTCCCCTAGCAACAGTCTGTGAACTCATCCACACTCTGTTCACCAAGCAACAATCTGAGAATCCATCTCCATTCTATGCCCCTAATAACAGCCTTTATACCCATCCTTACTCTGTTCCCATAGCAATGACCTGTTAACCCATCCCCACTCTTTTCTCATTTCAACAGCCTGTGAACATATTCCTGCCGTGTTCCTCTAGCAATGGCAATGTGGACACATCCGCACTCTGTTCCCACAGCAACAGTCTGTGAATCCATCCCCAATCCGTTCCCACAGCAAAGACCTGCGAACCCATCCTCAATCTGTTCCCCTAGCAATGACCTGCAAATGCATCACCAATCTGTTCTCATAGCAATGGCCTGTAAACCTATCCCCCCGCTGTTCCCAGCAACCGCCTGTGAATCATTCTCCAAGTGTTGCCCTGGCAAAGGTCTGTGAACTCTTCCTTAGTCTGTTCCCTAGCAATGACCTGTGAATGCATCTCCACTCTTTTTTCATAGCAACAGCCAGTGAACAAATTCCCACTCCATTCCCCCATCAGCAACCTGTGAACCAATCCATCCTCAGTTTCCCTAGTAGTGGTCTGTGAACCCATCCCCACCTTCTTGTCCTTGCAATGGCCTGTGAACACGTTCTCACACTGTTACACTAGCAACAGTTTGTGAACCCACACCCACTCTTTGCGTATAGGCACAACCTTTGAACCCATCCTTCCTCAGTTCCCCTAGCAACAGCATGTTAACCCATCCCCACTCTTGTTTCCTAGCAACGGCCTGAGAGTCCATCCCCACTCTGTTTCCCCAGCACTGCCCTCTGAACCCATCACTAGCAAAGACCTATAAACCCATGCTCACTCTAGTCCCTTAGCAACGACCTGTGAACCTATCCATAATCTGTTCTCATAGCAGTACTCTGTTAACCCATTCCCATGCTGTTTCCCTAGGAGCAGCCTGCGAACTTATCCCAACTCTGTTCTTCTAGCAAAGTCCTGTGAACCCATCACCACTCTGTCCCACCACTCTTCAACAGGCTGTTACCCATCCTAACTTTGTTCTCATAGCAACTGCCTGTGAACACATCTCCACTGTACCCCAATCAACAGCCTGTGATACATCCCCAAACTGTTCTCATAGCAACGGATTCTTCCTCTGTTCTCTTATTAATGGCCTGTGAACCCATCCCCACTCTGCTCTTCCAGCAATGGCCTGTGAACCCATCCCCACTCTGTTGCAATGACAACTGTGATCCCATCCCAAATCTGTTCCTCCAGCGACAGTCTGTGAAACCATCGCCACTGTGCCCCTTGCAATGGCTTGTGTTACCAATCCTCACTCTTTTACCCTTGGACAAGCCTGTGAACCCATCTCCACTCTGTTCCCCTAGCAGTGACCTGCGAACCCATCCCCAATTTTGTCTTATAGCAATAGACTGTAATCCCATCCCTAAGCTGTTGCCCGAGGAATGGCCTGTGAACCAATTCAGACTCTGTTCCCCTAGCAACAGCCTGTGTACCCATCCCCACTCTGTTCTCTTAGCATTGGCCTGTGAAACCATCCCAAGACTTTTGCCCTAGCAACGGCATGTGAACCCATCCTTACATTGTTCCCCTAGCAGTGACCTGTTAACCCATTCCCACTCTCTTCTTGCAACAGCCTATGAACTCATCCTAACTACATTACTCTAGGTACGACCTATAAACCCATCCTCTCTCTGTTCTCCTAGCAGTAACCTGTGAAGCTATCCCCAATATGTTTTCATAGCAACAGCCTGTTAACCCATTCCCACACTGTTCTACCTAGGAATGGCCTGTGAACCCATCCCCACTCTGTCGCGCTAGCAAGGCCAGAGAACCCTTCCCTCGTATGTCCCCCTTGCAGTGGCCTGTGAACCATTCCCCACCCTGTTTTCCGAGCAACGGCCTTTGAACCCATCCTTACTCTGTTCCCCTAGCAATGAGCAGTTAACCCATTCCCACTCTGTTCTCCTTGCCTTGGTCTGTGAATCCATACTCACTCTGTTACCCTAACAGTGGCCTGTGAACCTATCCCCAGCCAATCCCCGATCTGTTCTCATCACAACAGCCAGTTAACACATCCCCAATCTGATCACATAGCAACGGCCTGTGAATTCATCCCTACTCTGTTCTCCTAGCAATGGCCTGTGACCCTATCCCCAATCTGTTAACCTAGCAACAGCCTGTCAACTCATCACTATTGTACTCCTAGCAACAGCCTGTAAAACATCCCCAGACTGTTCTCCAAGTAACGGCCTGCGAACACTTCCTCCCTTGGATTCCCTACAAATGGTCTGTGAAGCCATCCCCACTCTGTTCTCCTTGCAACAACCTGTGAAACCATCCCCACACTGTTCCCTTAGCAACAGCCTGTGAACCCATCCGCACTCCCTTCTCCATGCAATGACTTATTAACCCATGCTCACACTAGCAACCGTGTGTGAAACATCCCTAATCTGCTCCCCTATCAAGGGCCTGTGAACCTATCGCCACTCTCTTCCCCTAACAATGATGTGTAAACATATCACAACTCTGATCTCCTAGCAATGGCCTTTGAACCCATTCCCATTCTTTTCTCAGAATGTGGAAAACATCCCACTCTGTTACCTTAACAAAGGCCAGTGAACCCATCCCCACTCTATCCCCCTAGTAACAGGCTCTTAACGATCCTATTTATTTCTCATAGCAACTGCCTGTGACAACAGCTCCACTGTACCCCAAGCTTCAGCCTCTGAAACATCCCCAAATTGTTCTCATAGCAACAACGTGTGAACCGATCCTTCCTCTATTTTCTTAGTAATGGCCTGTGAACCAATCTTTACTCTCTTCACCAGCAATGACCTGTGAACTCATCCCCACTCTGCTCCCGTAGCAATGCACTGTGAACTCAATCTACTCTGTTCATCCAGCAATGGCCTGTGACCATATCCCATCTGTTCCCCTAGCAATAACCTGTTAACCCATCCCCACTATTTTGCACCTGCAATGGCCTGTGATCCCTTCCTTAGTGTGTTCGCATAGCAACAGCTTGTGAACCCAAACCCACTCTGATTGCCTAGAAAAGGCCTGTGAACCCTTTTTTTATTGAACCCATCCTCACTCTGTTCCCCTAGCACTGGCTAGTGAACCCATCCAAACTCTGTTCTTTTAGCACTGGCCTGTGAACCTATCCCCACTCTGTTAGCCTAGCAAAGGCCTGTGAACCCAATGCCACCCTGTAACTCCCAGCAGTGACCTGTGAACCCGTTTCCAATCTGTTCTCGTTACAACAGCCAGTTAACCCATCCCCACTCTGCTACTCCTAGCAACGGCCTGTGAACCGCTCCTCACTGTGTTAATCTTGCAACAGCCTGTCAACACATCTCCATTGTCCTAGCAGCAGCCTGTGAAACATCCCTAAATTGTTCTTCTGGCAACAGCCTGTGAACCCATCCTCACTATGTTCTTCCAGCAGCCTGTGAGCCCATCCCCAGTTTGTTCCCCAAGCAACAACCCATGACCGCATCCTTAGCCTTTTCTCACAGCAACAACCGGTGAACCCATTGCCACTCTTTTCTAATAGCAATGGCTTGTGAACCCTTCCTCACTCTCTTACCCCAACAACAGCTTGTGAACCCATCCCTACCTTTACCCATAGCAATGGCCTGTGAACCTATCCTTCCTCTTTTCCCCAGCAATGGCCTGTGAACAAAATCTTCACTGTGCTCCTAGAAATGGTCCATAAAACATTCCCAAACTGTTCTCTGAGCAGCAGCCTGTGAACCACTCCATCCATGGTTTGCCTAGCAGCAGCCTGTGAACACTTTCTCACGCTGGTACACTAGTAATGGTCTGTGAACCCATCAACACTCTGTTCCCCTAGCAACAGACTGTGAACCCATCCTTGCTCAGATCGCCTAGCAGCAGCATGTGAACCCATCCCCGCTCACGTCTCCTAGCTACAGCCTGTGAACTCATCCCCTTCTTCGTTGCCCTGACAACTGACTGTGATTCCATCGACAATCCCATTCCCACACTGTTCTAGCAATGGTCTGTGAAACCATCGGCACTGTACCCCTTGCAGTGGCCTGTGAACCAATCTTCACTTTGTTAATCTAGCACCAGCACATGAAGCCATCTCCATTCTGTTGTTGTGGCAATGAATTGTAAATTGATTGCCACTGTATTCCCATAACAATGACCCATCCCCACTCTCCTAGCAATGGCCTCTGAACCCGTGCCCATTCTCATCTCCTAGCAATTGCCTGTGAACTCAGCCCTACTCTGCTGTTGCCGAGCAACGACCTATTAACCCATTCCCACTCTGTTTTACTTGCCTTGGCCTGTGAAACCATACTCGCTGTTACCCTAACATTGACCTATGGATCTATCGCCAATCTATTCTTATAGCAACAGCCAGCTAATGCATCCCCACTCTGTTCTACCAGCAACAGCCTGTGAACCCATCCTCACCATGTTCTTCCAGCAGCCTGTGAGCCTATCCCCAGTCTGTTCCCCAAGCAACAACCTGTGAACGCATCCCAAGCCTTTTCTCACAGCAACAACCCGTGAACCCATCGCCACTCTTTTCTAATAGCAATGACTTGTGAACCCTTCCTCACTCTTTTCCCCCAACAACAGCTTGTGAACCCATCCCTACCTTTTCCCATAGCAATGGCCTGTGAACAAAATCTTCACTCTACTCCTAGCAACGGCCCATAAAATATTCCCAAACTGTTCTCCGAGCAGAGTCCTGTGAACCCATCCATCTATGTTTCACCCAGCAACAGCCTGTGAACACATTCTCACACCGTTACACTAGCAATGGTCTGCGAACCCATCAACACTTTGTTCCTCTAGCAACAGACTGTGAACCCATCCTTGCTCAGATTGCCTAGCAGCATCATGTGAACCCATCCCCACTCTCGTCTCCTAGCTATGGCCTGTGAACCCATCCCCACTGTGTTGCTCCAGCAATGGGCTGTGTACCTATCCCAGTTCCATTACGCAAGCACAGTCCAGAAAACACTTCCTTAGTATGTCCCCCTTGCACCCGTCTGTGACCCCACCCCACTCTGATCTCCTAGCTACAGCCTGTGAACTCATCTCTGTTGCCCTGACAACTGACTGTGATTCTATCCCCAATCCCATTCCCAACACTGTTCTAGCAATGATCTGTGAAACCATCGGCACTGTACCCCTTGCAGTGGCCTGTGAACCAATCTTCATTTTGTCACCCTAGCACCAGCACATGAGGCCATCCCCATTCTGTTGTTGTGGCAATGAATTGTAAATCGATTGCCACTGTATTCCCATAACAATGGCCTGTGACCCATCCCCACTCTCCTAGCAACGGCCTCTGAACCCATGCCCACTCTCACCTCCTAGTAACTGCCTGTGAACTCAGCCCTACTCTGCTGTTGCCGAGCAATGACCTATTAACCCATTCCCACTCTGTTCTACTTGCCTTGGCCTGTGAACCCATACTCACTGTTACCCTATGGATCTATCACCAATCTGTTCTTACAGCAACAGCCAGTTAACCCATCCCCACTCTGCTCTCCTAGCAATGGCCTGTAAACCTGTCCCCACTCTGTTAACCTACCAATGACCTGTCAACACATCTCAAATGTTCTCCTAGCAACAGCTTGCGAAACCATCCCTAATCTGTTGACCTAGCTAAGGCGTGTGGACCGTTCCTTCGACTGATTCCCATAGCAATGGCCTTTAAATCAATCTCCAAACTGTTCCCCTTGCAACTGCATGTGAACCCATCCCCAATCTGATCACTTAGAAAAGGCATGTGAATACTTCCTTAATCTGTTCACCTGCTGCTGACCTGTGAGCACATCTCCATTCTGTCCTCCTAACACTGGCCAGTGAACCCATCCCCAATCTGTTCTTGTGGCACTGGCCTGTGAACCCATCCCCACTCTGTTCCTCCAACAATGGGCTGTGAACCCATCCCCAATCTGTTACCTCAACACTGAACTGTGAACTCAATTGCACACTGATCCCCTGTTAACCT
This sequence comes from Rhincodon typus, assembly GCF_021869965.1. NCBI lineage: Eukaryota > Metazoa > Chordata > Chondrichthyes > Orectolobiformes > Rhincodontidae > Rhincodon > Rhincodon typus. The sequence goes on from NC_063345.1 coordinate 70,561,714, forward strand.
ATGCTCACCCCGGTCCCCTAGCAATGACCTGTGAACACATCCGTAATCTGTTCTCATTGCAACAGCCTGTTAACTCATCCCCATTCTGTCCCCAATTTGTTTTCATAGCAACCGCCTGTGACCACATTTCCACTGTACCCCAAGCAACAGCCTGTGAAACATCCCTAAACTGTTCTTATAGCAATAGCATGTGAACTGATCCTTCCCCTGTTCTCTTAGTAACGGCCTGTTAACCAATCCCTACTCTCTTCCCGTAGCAATGGCCTGTGAACCCATCCCCACCCTTTTGCCCCAGCAAAGGCCTGTGACCCTTCCTTAACCTGTTCCCGTGCCACTGACCTGTAAACCCATCCCCACTCTGTTTGCCTAGCAATGAACAAATCCCTAATCTATTCTCATAGAAACAGCCTGTTAACCCATTTCCAATTTGTTCTGCTCGCCATGGCCAGTCAACCTATAACCACTCTGTTCCCCTAGCAATGGCCTGTGAAACCATCCCAATGCTTTTGCCCTACCAATGGCATGTGAACCCATCCTCACGTTGTCCCCCTAGCAACGATCTGTTAAACCATTCACACTCTCTTTTCCTTGCAACGGCATATGAACCCATCCGAACAATGTTACCCTAGCCATGGTATGTAAACCCATCCTCACTGTTCTCCGCAGTGACGTGTGAACCTATCCCCAATCTGTTCTCATAGCAATAGCATGTTAACTCATTCCCACACTGTTCTACCTAGGAACATCCCATGAACCCATTCCCATTCTGTTGCACAGAGGTTAGAGAACTCTTCCTCAGTATGTTTCCCTTGCAGTGGCATGTAAACCCATCCTTACTCCACTCTCCTAGCAGTGAACTGTTAACCCATCCCCACTCTGATCTCCTTGCGTGGCCTGTGAATCCATCCCCAATCCGTTACCCTAGCAATGGTCTGCGAGTGCATCCTCGCCTTTTCCTCCTAGCAGTGATCTGTGAACCCATTTCCAAGATGTTCTCATAGTAACAGCATGTTAACTTATTCCCACACTGTTCCCCTAGGAATGACGTGTGAACCCGTCCCACTCACTTCCTATAGCCAAGGACTGTGAACCCTTACTTAGACTTTTCTCCTCGCAACAACGTGTGAACACATCCCCACTCTGTTCCCCTCACAATGGCCTCTTACCCATCTCCAGTTTGTTCTCCTAGCAATGGCCTATTATCCAATCTCCACTGTATCCCTAGCAACATCGAATGAAACATTCCAAAACTGTTCTCATAGCAATGGCCTGTGAACTCATCCTTTGTTTCCCTAGCAACAATCTGTGAACGCATCTCCACTGTTTTCCCCTAGCAACAGCCTGTGAACCCAACCTTCCTCAGTTCCCCTAGCAACAACCTTGTAAACCATCCCCACTCTCTTATCCTTGCAATGGTATGTGAACCCATCCTCACTCTGTTGCTCTAGTGATGGCCTGTGAACCCTTCCTTAACATGTTCCCCAAGCAGTCGTATGTGAACACATCCATACTCTGTTCTCCTAGCAATGGCCTATGAACTGATCTCCAATCTGTGCTCAGCACAACAGCCAATAACCTATCCCTAACTTTTTTTCCTGGTAAAGGCCTGTGAACTCATCTCCACTGCATCCCTATCAACAGCCTGTGAAATCTCCGAAAATTGTTCTCCAAAAATCTACAAAATAGCATGTTAGACCAATACAAAGCAAACATAAAGAGTGAGATTATTCAGGGCAGCTAAAATAGGAAACCAACTTAGATTAAAAGGAAATGAGAGACTAACATTTCTAAAAATGTATATTTGCAATAAGAAAATGGTGTGGCCAAACTTGGTATCAAACCTATCAACCAATCCCCACTCGTTTGGCCTAGCAACAGCCTGTGAACTCAGCCTCACACTGTTCCCCTAGCAGTGACTTGTGAATCCATCCCTGAGATTTTCTCAGAGCAACAGCATGTTAACCCATACCCACACTGTTCCCCTAGGAATGGCCTGTGAACCCATCTGCGCTCTGTTCCCTCAGCAAAGACATGTGAACCCACCACCACTCTGCTCCTCTAGCAAAGGCTTGTGAACCCTTCCTTAATCTGTTCCACTGGCACTAGCCTGTGAACTCATCCTCACTCTGTTCCCCTAGCAGCGGCCTCTTACCCATCCTCAATTTGTTCTCCTAGCAGCGGCCTAAGAACTCATCTCCACTGTATCCCCAGCAACATTGAGTGAAACATTTCAAAACTGTTTTCATAGAAACGGCCTTTGAAGCCATCCCCACTGTATCCCTACCAACAGCCTGTGAAACCATCCCCTGCGACCCCTTCCTTACTTTGTTCTCCTCTCAACGACCTGTTAACCTATTCCCAATATTTTCTCCTTTTAATGGCCTGTAAACCACACCTCACACTGTTCCCCTAGCAACAGTCTGTGGACCCATCCTTGCACTGTTCCCCTAGCACAGGTCTGTGACCTCTTCCTTATTCAGTTCCCTCGCCACTGACCTGTGAAACCATTCCTACACTTTTCCCCTAGCAAAGATGTGTGAACTCACTGCCACTCTGTTCACCTAGCAATGGCCTGTGAACCTATCCTTCCTCTCTTCCCTTAGCAACAGCCTTTGAATGCATCCCCATTCTGTTCCCCTAAAATGGCCTTTTGGACCCATCTCCACTCTCTCCTCGTAGCAGTGACCCATCCCCAATTTGTTCTCATAGCCACACGCTGGTAACCCATTCCCATGCTGTTCCCCAAGGAATGGCCTGTGAACCATCCCCAATCTTTTGCCCTGGCGACAGCCTGTGAAGTCTTCCTTAATCATTTCACTAGCAATGACCTGTGAAAACATCCCCTCTCTGTTCTCCTTGCAACAGCCTCACTGTACCTCTATCTACAGCTTGTGAAACATTCCCAAACTGTCAACCCATCCCCATTCTGTTCTCATAGCAATGGTGTGTGAACCTATCCCAGGTATGGACAGCTTGAGGAAGTGGGCAAGAGGGAATTTGGGAGGTAGAGTGAGTGCAAGAGAGAGGGCAGGGAGAGAGAGAGAGACAGAGATAGAGAAAGTGAGATAAGGGACAGAGAGCCAGAGGGGTACAGAGAGAAGTGGGGGACACAGGGAGAGGTGGGGTCAGGGAGAGAGAGAGAGAGATAGAGACGGGGACAAATGGGGGAGAGTGAGAGAGGGGGATTAGAGGATAGATAGAGAAAGAGGCAACAGGGGAGAGAGAGGGGTGTAGAGACGGGGGAGAGATCGAGAGAAATGGGGGAACAGAGGTGGGGGGGAGAGAGACAGGGCACAGAGGAAGACAGACAGGGCACAGAAGGGGAGAGAGGGTGCCGGGGGGAAGGAGAGAAAGGGGGGAACAGTGGGGGATGGAGAGAGAGAGTGAGGGAGATGGGGGGAGAGAGAGAGTCAGGGAGACGGGAGGAGAGAGGGAGTGAGGGAGACAGGGGAGTGTGGGAACGGAAATGGAGAGACAGAGACTTGGGGGACGGAAACGGGGAGAGAAGGAGACTTGGAGGGAAGGAGATGGAGAGAGAGAGAGACACTTGGGGGGTGGATAAGGGAAGAGAGAGACTTGAGGGGCTGAGAAGGGGAGAGAGAGAATCTTGGGGTGCAGAGAAGGGAGGAGAGAGACAGAGACTTGGGGGCAGAGAAGGCGAGAGAGAGAGACTTGGGGGGCAGAGAAGGGGAGAGAGAGAGATAAAGCTGTGCAGTCTACATGAGTATATTGATCTATAAAGTATCTGTTCAGTGTTTGGAATCGTGCAGACCACAAATACATTCATCTGTAAAACCGGAGTAGATTATCTGTCCAGCACGGGGAGCTGTGCAGTGAACAACAATGAACTGATCTGTAGTTATCCTCCCAGCATGTAGACATATACAGACCATGCCAGTGCATTGCTCAGTAACACTGTGTTAGATCGCAGACCAGCCTACGGAAACTTGCAACTTATGCTGGAAGTGACAGGACAGGCGATTCCCATCCATTTACAGCTCCAAATCTCCATTGTGACATGACAAGGCGTGCTGTGAATGTGAAAATCATGACCAGAAAGAGATGTTGGGGAATCAGTTTAAATACCAACAAATGGGAGAGTTTGGGAAATAGACAAGGAGGGGGAGATTGAGAGATAGTGTCATGGTAGGATGTGTTCACAGGATTCAGCATGCTGAAATGAAGACACTTCAATAGCAATAACATTGCAACAAGCACCAGCATTTCAGGAATTTTCTTATTTCAGTGGTGGGCAAATTATTGGAAAGGGCTCTGAGAGATAGGATTTATGATCACTTGAATAGGCACAGTTTGATTCATGATAGTCAGCATGGATTTGTGGGGGGCAGATCATGCCTCACAAACCTTATTGAATTCTTCGAAGAGATGACCAAACATGTGGATGAAGGTAGAGCAGTGGATGTGGTCTACATGGACTTAAGTAAGGCGTTTGATAAGGTTCTCCATGGTAGGCTCATGCAGAAAGTAAGGAGGCATGGGATAGGGGGAAATGTGGCAGATTGGATTCAGAATTGGCTGACCCTTAGAAGACAAAGGGTGGTAGTGGATGGAAAATATTCAACATGGTGCTCAGTTACGGGTGGTGCACCACAAGGATCTGTTCTGGGTCCTCTTCTATTTGTGATTTTTGTAAATGATTTGGATGTAGGAATGGAAGAGTGGACTCGTCAGTTTGCGGATAATACAAAGGTGGGTCGAGTTGTGGATAGTGCAGAGGGTTGTTTTAGGTTACAAAGGGACATTGATAGGATGCAGAGCTGAGCTGAGAAGTGGCAGATGGAGTTTAACCCTGAAAAGTGTGAGGTGATTCATTTTGGAAGGACAAATTTGAAAGCAGAATACAGGGTTAACGGAAAGATTCTTGGCAGTGTGGAGGAGCAGAGGGATCTCGGGGTTCATATCCACAGTTCCCTGAAAGCTGCCACCCAGGTGGATAGAGTAGTTAAGTAGGCGTATGGTGTGTTAGCTTTCATTAATAGAGGGATTGAGTTCAAGAACCGTGAAGTTATGCTCCAGCTATACAAAAGCCTGGTTCGGCCACATCTGGAGTATTGTGTCCAGTTCTGATCGTCTCATTACAAGAAAGATGTGGAAGCGTTGGCAAAGGTGCAGAGGAGATTTACCAGGATGTTGCCTGGAATGGAGGGAAGGTCTTACGACGAAAGGTTGAGAGAGCTAGGGCTTTTCTCTTTAGAACGACGAAGGATGAGAGGTGACTTGATAGAGGTGTTCAAAATGATCAGAGGTATAGATAGAGTGGACAGCCAGCGACTTTTCTTGGGTGGAGGTAGCTATTATGAGGGTCATAGTTTTAAAGTGAGTGGAGGTAGATGTAGGGGAGACGTCAGAGGTAGGTTCTTTACTCAGAGAGAGGTTGGGGCGTGGAATGCATTGCCGGAGAGCGTAGTGGAGTCGGCCTCAATAGGGGCATTTAAGTGGCTATTAGATAGGCATATGGATGATAGTATAAAGGTAGGGGTGGAGGTTAGATAGACCTTAGGTTTAGGGTAAAAGTTCGGCACAACATCATGGGCCGAAGGGCCTGTACTGTGCTGTACAGTTCTATGTTCTATGAATGATGTGTGATTAGGACATTGGTGTGATAGTAGTGGATGAGCATTTGTTCTGCAGCTTTGTAATCAGAAGTGGGGTCAGCAGAGCCTTCGACTCATTGGGCTGAATCTAACAATAATTTGTCTCAGTGTCATTTTCATTGAGTGTGACAGAGGGATCATCTGCATGAGGCCGAGTTAGTTTTCTGGTGCTATCTTATCAAGCACTCCTCATTAACCACCTAGCCCATGCCATCGCGTCCCTCTCATTCAATGCCAGCCTGACGCTCCCACCCATCATGGCTGGTAGCACTTCCCATCATCTGGATGCCCCTGGGTAATCCATGATCCCTGGAGCAGGTGTTATGCTTTTAATAAGGTGGTGTGTTTCTTCTAACTTTGCTTGTTTAATGATCACAAAAGTATCGTCCGTGTACCTGCCCAACAGTTTAGGCTGCATCTGGGGGAGGGCTCTGCATTTAAGTCTTCGCATAACTGCTTCTGCTATAAGACCCAAGATGGGTGAACCTATGGTGTTCCATTAATTTGTTCGTATACCTGGCGGTTGAAGTTGAAGTTCATGGTAAGGCATAGGTCTAGTAATTCAGCATATTGTCCTTGCTGATGGTTACGTTGGATGTCTGTGTTTTCGGATTGTCTAGTGATGCAGCCAGTGTCTCCTTTGCTAGTGTCATGTCAATACAGGTGAAGAGTGCCATAATGTCGAAGGGGACCATCATTTGATCCTGATCGATTTTTATGTTTCTGAATGTTATTCAGGAATTCCTGTGCGGAGTGTATGGTGTGAGTCGATCCGTCGGTGAGGTGTTTCAGTTTATGTTGTAGCTGCTTGTCTAGTCTTTGTGTAGGTGTGCCCAGCAAGGAAATTATGGGTCTGACAGCATATTCACAGGGATCAAGTTCACCAGAAAAGAGGAGAACAACAATCAACTCCTGTTTCTGGACATAATGATGGAACAAATGAACAACAGTGAATTCCTCACCAGTGTATACAGAAAGACTACATGCACAGACCAAATCCTGAGTTGCAACAGTAACCACCCCAGTGTCCACAAATAGAGCTGTGTCAAGATTTTCTGTTGGCACAGCTCTGTTTAAATGAGTGATAACATACTGCAACACCCCGGAGCTGCACAAAAACGAAGAGGAACACCTATACAAAGTCTTTTCAAACAATGGGTATCCTAACAGCTTCATCCACTGTTGCCTGGCAAATAAACAACACTAAGAAGACACAGTACGCCCCAACACACTGGCCACCCTACTTGACATTAGAAACATGTTGGAATTGACTACAAGGCTCTTACAACCTCTTGGAATGGTGATACCACACAAACTCACAGCCATACTTCACCAGCTACTCTGAAAGACGAAAAACCCAGTACTCACAATGAGCAGGATAAATGTGATATATAAAATACCATGCAGCAACTGCAAGAAGCCATACATAGGACAGACAGGCAGGAAACTCACCATCAGGATAAAAGAACACCAACTCGCAGCAAAACAGCATGACCAACTCTCCCTCATTTCTATTCACTCCAACAAAAAAGGACATCAGTTTAACTTGGAAAATGTAAAATTACTCGGACAAGTAAAACAAAGGCAAGCGCAAGAATTCCTGCAGGCCTGATTTTCCACCACCAGTGCCATTAACAAACATGTTGAAATAGATCCCATCGACATACCACGAGGCAGCAAAACCAGAAACAGAGCTACGCACCATGAGAGATCAGACCATATAAATTCAGAATGGAACAGAACAACAGCGCTTCAATAGAGGCTAGACAGCACTGAAGATAACACCTAGAAGGGGGGTGAAATTTTTGCACGCAAACTAGTCAGCTCAGCGAACCAACCAACAACTCCTGATGCAGCAAGTGATTTTGAAAGTAAGTGAATGGCACTGTTTCTTGCAAAGGGTATGATCTTAGGGCTGTTTTACTGCATCTGTACAGGGTATTTCTGAGACCACATCTGATGCACTGTGTGTAGTTATGATGCCTTAAACTGAAAAAAAAACACAACTGCCTTCAAAAATTTTCAAAGATATTTTTCTTTACTCAGGCCTGAGATGAAGTCATTATGTTACGGAAGATTAACAGCTTAGGCCTGAGAATGAGACATGCTCTTATTGATGATATAAGATCTTGAGGAGAGTGTAGCTGGTGAATACCTCCTACACTTTCCTCTTGTATGGGAGAATAAAACTGGGGAAGTAATTTTAAAATAAGGCATAATCTGAGGAAGGGTCACTGGACCTGAAATGTTAACTCTAATTTCTCATCATGGATGCTGCCAGACCTGCTGAGCTTTTCCAGCAATTTCTATATTTGATTAAGAATAAGACTCATTCAATTTAACATAGATATTGTGAAGACATTAAGCGTTTTATTTTTAAATTATGCTGGCATGTATAAACATATCTTCCAATCAAGTGGGGCCATTTGTTGCTAAGGAAATTGTTCTGTGTATGACAGCAGCAGTGATGCACCGACATAGAGCCGGGAATGTGAAGGAATCATACACTTTGGACAATATTCAAGGAGACCTCACATGGTCCAGTTTGGGGGTCGGATAACATTATTGTGTGATTCAGAGAGGGAAAGAAAATGTAACCTGTCTGAAAAGCAGCAGCCTATTGCTCCCTCTCTCTCTCCTTGTTCCTCATCACAGCAACGTAGGCGAGCTGAAAACCCATCAGTCATCTTTACCATTTGTGGAGAATTCCTAATGAGGATTCATTGGAATCTCCCACTGCCTGAAGCAAAGAGAATTCAGCCAAATCTAATATTCTAGGAAGTAATCCCATTGCCACCAGACTTGTGTCTGAATAACTTCAGAGGCCAAACAACATTTGGGACAATCTCTTATTTTTTCATGAGCGTGTGTGTGTGTCAGAATTTTTAGAAAGGTAAATATCAATGTATATATTTGCAATATCCAAACTGTTTGTCATTCATCTTTCCATCACAGTTTGAGTAACCTTGTCTTGGTCATAAATGTGTTATTTTAGCAGTTTAAAGAAATGTGCCTGACTTGCTCCTAAAACTGACCCTGACCCAGTCTGAGACTTATATCATCAGCCACATCACCAACCTGGTTACATTTAAAATTTGTTGTGACCAGTGGAGGAGTGGGAGTAGAAAATGAAACAGTGACTTGAAAAACCAGGGAAGTATAGATCAGTGAGCATGACATCAGTGATGGGTAAGTCCTGAGGGATAGGATTTACATGCATTTGGAAAGGCAAGCATTGATTAGGGATAGTCAACATGGCTTTGTGTGGTGGAAATCATATCTCACTAAGTTGGTTGAGTATTTTGAAGAGGTGATAAAGAAGATTGATGAAGGAAGTGTGGCAGACGTTGTCTATATGGACTTCAGTAAGGCTTTCAATAAGGTTCCAAATAGTAGACAAATTAGTAAGGATAGGTCACATGGGATCCATGGGGAGCTAGCCAATTGAATTCAAAATTAGCTTGAAGGTAAAGGATTGTTTTCCAGACTGGAGGCCTGTGACCAGCGGTGTGCTGCAAGAATCAGTACTGAGTTCACTGCTTTTCATCATTTATATAAAGGATTTAGATGTGCATATCAGAGGCATGGTTAGTAAGCTTGCAGATGACATCAAAAAGTGATGTAGTAGACAGTGATAAAGATTATCTCAGAGTACAACGGGACATTGATCAGATGGGACAATGGGCCAAGGAGTGGAAGATGGAGTTTAGTTTAGATAGATGTGAAGTTTTGCATTTGGTAAGGTAAAGCAGGACAGGACTTATACAGTTAATGGTAGGGTTTTGGGGACTGTTGCCAAACAAAGAAACCTAAGGTTGTGTTGCACAGTTCCTTGAAAGTGGAGTCGCAGGTAGACAGGAGAGTGAAGAACATGTTTGGCGCATTTGCCTTAATCAGTCAGAGCATTGAGCATAGGAGTTGGGATGGCATGTTGCACCTGTACAGGACGTTGGTGAGGATACTTTAAGAATACTGTGTAAAATTCAAATGGCTCTGCTAAAAGAAAGATGTTGTTGAACTTGAGAGGATGCAGAAAAGATTTACAAGGATGTTCCAGGACTGGAGGTTTTGAGCTATAGGGAGAGGCTGAATAGGTTGAGGCTTTTTCCCCTGGAGTGTCAGAGGTTGAGGGTTGACATTCTAGAGGTTTATTAAATCATGAGAGACATGAATAGTCTGAATAGCCAAGGTCTGTTTCCCAGGATAGGGAAGTCCAAAAGTAAATGGCATAGGTTGAAGGTGAGAGGGAAAGATTTAGAAGGGACCTTGGGGGCAACTTTTTCTCAAACAGTAGTGCGTGTACAAAAAGTGCTGTCAGAAGAAGTGGTGAAGGCGGGTACAATTACACATTTAAAAAGTATCTGAAGGGTACATGAATAGGAAGGCTTTTGAGGGATACGGGCTAAATGCTGGCAAATGGGACTAGACCAGATAAGGATATCTGGTTGGCGTGGTCAATTTTGACTAAAGTGTCTGATTCCGTGCTGTATGACTTTCTGATTCTATAAGACAGTTGAGGAGAAATTCTAAAAGGGCCTTTGGAGTGGGAAATCTTTTCCCCAGAAGTCTGTGGTGCCTCTCTGTTCACAGTTATTCAAAGCTGAGTTAGTGAAATATTTGACAGACAATTGGAGTCACAGAGAATGGGATGCAGACAGGAAAGTAGGGCTGAGACCACAATCAGATCAGCCTTGATCTTACTGCCAAGTGGAGAAAGCTAAAGGTGTCTAATGACTCACTCCTGCTCCTCAGTCCTATGTACCTATGTTCCATTCAGTGCCTTAAATCTGCTAGACAGGAACAGATGGAGCCAATGTCCTCCTATGACCTAGTGCACTGAAACAGAGGAGACCATTCAACACCTCAAGACTGTCACACATGGTTTGGGGTGGTTTGGAAAATGTTTTTGGAAACCTCAATTTGGGTATGAAAGAGGCCCTTCATCTCTTTACAGAGCTTCCCTTCTCTGCAACTTGTGCTTCATTTTTTGGTTATGCTGCAGACCTAGGTTCACTGTGAATATTGCACACATACCTCACCCAGAGATGGCTCACAAAATTCTCTGTTCTCCCTGACTTCAATAACAGATTTTCCAGGAATATAACAACCACTAGCTTTCCAATAACAGAAAGTGAGAACATTAGAAACAGGAGCAGGTCGTTTGCAGCATCCCACCACCCCCCCCAACCCCAAACCTGCCTTGCCCTTCAATAAGATCATGGCTGAGATGCTCTAGGTTTCAAATCCTCTTTAATGTCCAAATTTTCATGGTCCTCAACTCTCTGATAGGTCAGAATCCATCTACCTCCTCTTTAAATACTTTCAATGATCTAGCTCCCCTAACTCTCTGGAATAGAGAGGTCCTGGCATTTGCTAACCACTATTTGAAGAAAACATTCCCTGCTTCTACACCATCGTCTATTAAGATGAACAAAAGAGGTGAACACAAGGGCTCAGGTAAAAGGGATGGACCCTGATATCAAGGCAGTTCTAAACTCCCCACTGGTTGGAGTCATTCACAGTAGAAAGGGAGCTGTTTGTGGTTGGTGAATGTCAATCCTGTCAGTCCCGGGATATGTCTTCAGGAGATCCTTAGGGTAGCTTCCTCGGCATAGACATCTTCAGCTGCTTCATCAATGTCTTCTCCCCATCATAAGATCCGAAGTGGGAATGGTGACTGAAGATTACACAATGTTCAGAACAATTTGTTACCCCTTAGGTATTGAAGCAGTCTGTGTCCATGTGCAGCAAGACCTGGATGACATTGAAGCTTGTGCTGTTAAAGTCTCATTAACATTCAGGTAACAGTACTGCTCAACACTTCAAATTTCCACAGTAAAAAGAGAAGCTCATTCAGCAACTCAAGCTCTCTTCACAGAAATATGAGGAAGCCATTCAGCCCATTGAAACTATTGGGCAAGATGAGGGATAGACCTTTCAGTCCCTCCAGCCTATTACACAGGAAGAGAAGGAGTCTAGTGTTATGGACCAGATCAGACACCCTCAAACTATTTTAAGAATGTAGCCTAGACCCAAACAATTTCTTATTTTAAAGGCAAATATAAAGTGTCATGTTTTAGATGCAATGAGACTGGTCAAACTAATCAATGTAAAGCAAATCACAATTTATTTAAACACTGTAGTTAAAATACAACCAAAGAAAGAGGAATTTAGAATAACTTAAGTCTATTGGGAAACTTAGCAGAATAACAGTTACAGTAACTATTACTAATTAACTGCTCCAATATAGTAACATCCCATAAATACACTCCTGGCAAAAAGGAAAATTCAGACACAGATTCTCACATGCAGTTCTCCAATCCAGGAGGAAAAAAATCCAGTGAAAACTCAGAGAGAGTAGCAGCCAGGAGACATTCACTGAATCTTTCAACTCTGTTGAGACCTCAATGGCTTCTGATGCCACTGAAAAACCAAAACCCAGAAATCCTAATCTGGGAGAGCTGGTCACACCCATTCAGGTGGCATTAAAAAAATACTCGAGGCTTCCCAAGATCTTTACTGAAGTGGTATTAACTAGCCACCTTGGTGCTTCTCATTCAATCTCTGTCTTAAAAGAAGCCAGGACAAAATAACCTCTTGAAATTATAGCATTTTCGCATGAGTTAGCACATTGAGCTGTTAAATAGGAACCACAGGTACCGCAATCAGGTCCTTGGCCCTGTCCAATGGGACAAGGAATAAGCTGTTCAACTCTTTGAGTATTTATGCAGGAACAGGAGGACGCCATTCAGCCCCTCGAGTCACTTACACAGGGACACAATGAGGTAATTGATGCTCCAACATGACAAACAAAAGGAGCAATCGCTGCACGGTTAGACTGCTCCACATTGCTTGTGGGACACACGTGGTACTTTAACATGGTTTTCTAGCCATGAGGCCGGAAGACAAATGTTTTGTGCAAAGTTTCATGGAGGCATCTTCCACCTCTGAGAAGACTGACTGGTATTCTCTATGGAGGTCAGAAGCTGGTGGGAATGGCTAACTGTTTCAGAAGGAAGGTATTGGGGCTGCTGTGGGGGTTATGTACAACATGAAATTCAGTGCAGGGTCAGACATTAATGTGGGGAGAGTTCATTCAGAGCTTGTACCTCTCTTTGAATCAATGTGTGGCTCTGCAAAGGCATATAAACTATTAGGAATGCCATATCCTGGCTAAAGTATAGAATTCCTCACCCCATCAATGTCTTTTTTGGACAGAAGTGATTGCTATCAACCCTCAAGCGTAATGCAATCATCTCTTATTTTCTCACAGTGATACAGATTAAACACTCAGTTTCTTCACTCTCTCCTCATGGTACCATCATCTCAGGAATTAGACTGGTGACACTTGTTTGAACTGTGACTGTGGCAAAGAGATCATTCCTTACAAAGGAAATCAAATCCGTACACAGTGCCACAAATACTCTCTCATCAAGTCTCTACAATTGCGGAAAGATGGATTTACATATGTACTTGAATCAAATTACAATTAAGAACAACATACCATTTACTACCTTCATTACCGACACCTCTATGTACTATTTTGGTGACTCACGATGAAGGACACGCAGGTACTTCTGGACAACAACACTTCCAACCTCACACCATTTAATCAATACAAAATGAGATCTATGCTCTTGCTGCCCACATGCAAATCATTTGTCTGCCTTGCAAATTGCTGCGGTCCAAGCACTGATACATGTGATACCCTATGAGTAACATGAGATACCCCTTCAGTCCAAAGAAGGACACTACTCTCTGTATTGTCTCCACTGACTAATTCACAATCCATGTAGTATATTCCCCCCTAACCAATGGACTCCAACTTTCTTCACTCACGTGTCAGCAACGGTGTCAGAAGTCTTCTGCAAATTCAAATGCACAACTCCCATTGATTATCGTTTGTGGATGACTCAACTAACAGAAAATCTGCAAGTTTCTCAAAGATGATTTCCCTTTCCTGAATCTAAGCAGACCCTGTCAAGTCATATCATTATTCCCCAAGTGTTTAGTTATCACATTCCTTATAAAAGATTCTAATATTTTCCTTATAGCTAATATTAAAATATCCAAAATTTAGGTTTTTTTTGTTTTCCCTCCCACTCCCATTTTAAATATCCTGGGTTAGAATAGTTACTTTATAGTCTGCATGAACTAGAATGTTCAGAATCTAAAGAATTTCAAAGGATATTCAGTAATTCTTTCTTGTAGTTACAACATTTAATATAGGCCAAGTGCAAGAAGGTGAGACTAGTTTGGTTTGGGATTATGGTCAGCACGGACTGAAGGTCTGTTTCCATAATTTGTTACTCTATAACTCTTTATTTCATTCTATTGCCACCTCCCTGAATACTCTGGGATGGAGCTCATTTGGTGTAGCAACTTACCAACCTTCAATTCAATTAATTTTCTTATGATAATTTCTCTTTATTAATTCTAATCTCCTGGTTTCTCATTTTCACCAGTCACTCAGTCCCATAGTATTTCTGGAAGATTTTCTATATCTTCCCCTGTGGAAACAGAACCAGATGTTCCCCACAGCAGGGGACAGAGATGGACTGCATCCCGAGTGAATACATCCGAGCACTGCGCTTGGGAAATGATGAATATGGCACCCACTCCTGCTCAGAAAGTTCTAGAATCAAAACAGTTCAACGAAACTGTCACTTTATGACCACTGATAGCACAGTCCTCTCCCTAATATGAGGTTACAGGTTATGCTGAAAGAGGTGACACAAAGCTGTGACCACCTCATTTTGTAATCAAACTGGCTTCACACGTTGCACCTGACACAGCTCCAGATAGAGATAAGAATAAGTTTTTGATCAAAATGTTTGTGACTGGAAGAGTGCCCAGAAGGGAACTGGAAAGGTGTAGATGACGGTTTATTCAGAAATAGCACTGAGGCAGAAGTGAAGATTGCGGATATTTGATTTGATTTGGTTTGGTTTATTGCCATGTGTACCTACATACAGTGAAAAGTTTTGTTTACAATCAGTCCAGGCAGATCAGAGTAAGCAAGGATGAAGATTTTCGGCCCGAAACCTTGACTTTCCCACTCATCAGATGCTGTCTGACTGGCTGTGCTTTTCCAACTCCACATTTATTGACTGAAGGACACACAGATCGTAGGTTGATAAAAAGAGACTTGGACAGAGTAAGGCATACAGGTTACACCACACAGGATGTGCGCCAGGCAAGATCAACATTATTTGAAGTTAGAGAGTCTGTTCATTAGTCTAATAAGGACAGGGAAGCAGCTGTTCTTGAACCTTCTGGTGCATGTGTTCAAGCTTCTGTATCGACTGCCTGATGGAAAAGGTTGCAGGAGCGCATTACTGAGATGGGATAGAACATAGAACATAGAACATTACAGCGCAGTACAGGCCCTTCGGCCCTCGATGTTGCGCCGACCTGTGAAACCAATCTGAAGCCCATCTAACCTAAACTATTCCATTATCATCCATATGTTTATCCAATGACCATTTAAATGCCCTTAAAGTGGGCGAGTCTACTATTTTTGCAGGCAGGGCATTCCACGCCCTTACTACTCTCTGAGTAAAGAACCTACCTCTGACATCTGTCCTATATCTATCACCCCTCAATTTAAAGCTATGTCCCCGTGCTAGCCATCACCATCCGAGGAAAAAGGCTCCCACTGTCCACCCTATCTAATCCTCTGATCATCTTGTATGTCTCTATCAAGTCACCTCTAAACCTTCTTCTCTCTAACGAAAACAGCCTCAAGACCCTCAGCCTTTCCTCATAAGACCTTCCCTCCATACCAGGCAACATCCTGGTAAATCTCCTCTGCACCCTTTCCAATGTTTCCACATCCTTCCTATAATAGGGTGACCAGAACTGTACGCAATACTCCAAGTGCGGCCGCACCAGAGTTTTGTACAGCTGCAACATGACCTCATGGCTCTGAAACTCAATCCCTCTACCAATAAAACCTAACATACTGTACGCCTTCTTAACAACGCTATCAACCTGGGTGGCAACTTTCAGTGATCTATGCACATGGACACCGAGATCTTTCTGCTCATCCACACTACCAAGAATCTTACCATTAGCCCAGGACTCTATATTCCTGTTATTCCTTCCAAAGTGAATCACCTCACACTTTTCCGCATTAAACTCCATTTGCCACCTCTCAGCCCAGCTCTGCAGCTTATCTATGTCCCTCTGTAACCTGTAACATCCTTCCGCACTATCCACAACTCCACTAACTTTGGTGTCATCCGCAAATTTACTAACCCATCCTTCTACGCCCTCATCCAGGTCATTTATAAAAATGACAAACAGCAGTGGCCCCAAAACAGATCCTTGAGGTACACCACTAGTAACTGAACTCCAGGATGAACATTTCCCATCAACCACCACTCTCTGTCTTCTTACAGCTAGCCAATTTCTGATCCAAACCGCTAAATCACCCTCAATCCCATGCCTCCGTATTTTCTGCAATAGCCTACCATGGGGAACCTTATCAAACGCTTTACTGAAATCCAAATACACCACATCAATCGCTTTACCCTCATCCACCTGTTTGGTCACCTTCTCGAAGAACTCAATAAGGTTTGTGAGGCATGACCTACCCTTCACAAAACCGTGTTGACTATCCCTAATCAAATTATTCCTTTCGAGATGATTATAAATCCTATCTCTTATAATCCTTTCCAACACTTTACCCACAACCGAAGTAAGGCTCACTGGTCTATAATTACCAGGGTTGTCTCTACTCCCCTTCTTGAACAAGGGGACAACATTTGCTAGTCTCCAGTCTTCTGGCACTATTCCTGAAGACAATGACGACATAAAGATCAAAGCCAAAGGCTCTGCAATCTCCTCTCTAGCTTCCCAGAGAATCCTAGGATAAATCCCATCCGGCCCAGGGGACTTATCTATTTTCACACCTTCCAGAATTGCTAACACCTCCTCCTTATGAACCTCAATCCTGTCTAGTCTAATAGACTGTATCTCAGTATTCTCCTCGACTACATTGTCTTTTTCCTGTGTGAATACTGACGAAAAATATTCATTTAGCACCTCTCCTATCTCTTCGGACTCCACGCACAACTTCCCACTACTGTCCTTGACCGGCCCCAATCTTACTCTAGCCATTCTTTTATTCCTGACATACCTATAGAAAGCTTTAGGGTTTTCCTTGATCCTACCTGCTAAAGACTTCTCATGTCCCCTCCTGGCTCTTCTTAGCTCTCTCTTTAGGTCCTTCCTCGCTAACTTGTAACTCTCAAGCGCCCTAACTGAGCCTTCACGCCTCATCTCTACATAAGCCTCCTTCTTCCTCTTGACAAGAGATTCAACTTCTTTAGTAAACCACGGTTCCCTCGCTCGACCACTTCCTCCCTGCCTGACAGGTACATACTTCTCAAGGACACGCAGTAGCTGTTCCTTGAACAAGCTCCACATTTCAATTGTGCCCAGCCCCTGCAGTTTCCTTCTCCATCCTATGCATCCTAAATCTTGCCTCATCGCCTCATAATTGCCTTTCCCCCAGCTATAACTCTTGCCCTGCGTTATATACCGATCCCTTTCCATCGCTAAAGTAAACGTAACCGAATTGTGGTCACTATCACCAAAGTGCTCACCTACCTCCAAATCTAACACCTGGCCTGGTTCATTACCCAGTACCAAATCCAATGTGGCCTTGCCTCTTGTTGGCCTATATACATACTGTGTCAGGAAACCCTCCTGCACACATTGGACAAAAACTGACCCATCTGAAGTACTCGAACTATAGTGTTTCCAGTCAATATTTGGAAAGTTAAAGTCCCCCATAACAACTACCCTGTTACTTTCGCTCCTATCCAGAATCATCTTTGCAATCTTTTCCTCTACATCTCTGGAACTTTTCGGAGGCCTATAGAAAACTCCCAACAGGGTGACCTCTCCTTTCCTGGTTCTAACCTCAGCCCATACTACCTCAGTAGACGAGTTGTCATCAAATGTCCTTTCTGCCACCATAATACTGTCCTTGACTAACAATGCCAGACCTCCCCCTCTTTTACCACCTTCCCTGATCTTACTGAAACATCTAAACCCTGGAACCTGCAACAACCATTCCTGTCCCTGCTCTATCCATGTCTCTGAAATGGCCACAACATCGAAGTCCCAGGTACCAACCCATGCTGCAAGTTCACCCACCTTATTCCGGATGCTCCTGGCATTGAAGTAGACACACTTCAAACCACCTTCCTGCCTGCTGGTACACTCCTGCGACCTTGAAACCTTATTTATGACCTCACTCCTCTCAACCTCCTGTACACTGGAACTACAATTCAGGTTCCCACCCCCCTGTTGAATTAGTTTAAATTCCCACCCCCCTGTTGAATTAGGATGGGCCTTTGATGATGTTGGCAGCATTTCCGCAGCAATGAGACATGTAAATAGATTCCATGGATGAGAGGTTGGCTTCCGTGATGGTCTGGGTTGTGCACACAACCTTCTGGAGGAGGTAGCCAACGGGTTTGGTGATAGAGGAAGTATTGAGATATAAATCAGCTCAGGACAAAATAGGCCAATCATGGTTATGAACACTTTTGTTCCCCCTCAGAAGTTTGTAAGTTAAGGCTGTGTAATTCAGGGAATAGGAATGGAGTTTATTATTGAAACTGACATCTTTGCCAAATATAGATAACAGAAATAGCAATGACTTTCACAATGGATTAGAGAATTAATAAATGGACTGAGATAGGCTTACCAGGAACACGAACAATAGCGAGGAAGGGATAGCAAGCCGCCTGAATAATCAGCAGTACACATTCTATCCATCATGTTAAAGATATCCAATCCTGAGAAAGCCACTAAAGAGCCCAGGATAAACTCCTGTCCATTATTGAGTCATTCCAGTCGAATGTTCTCAGATTCTGATCCACTGTTGGAACATTCTCGACCATGGTTCTTAGATTCTGATCCATTGTTGGAACATCCCAATCTGCTGTTCACAGATTCTGATCTCTCCGTCTCTCTGGACTTGCTGATCTCAATCACGTTGAGGATGATGCTGCAGCTGATACTATGGGATAACACATTGAAAGAAGACCCCTATCAATAGAACTGGGAAAACCGCCAGTGACACATTTTGGATCCATGGAGACTGACATTAATCACAGTCATTGAACAAACAGCTCCAGTTAACTCCTTTCACTACAACACTTTTAATGTAAAAACAATACCTGCTCTGGGCGGATATTGACATCACCTGCTATTGGTCTTATCACCCATCTCCAATTACTCTAACAATGTTAGCAGTAAATGAGAAAGGTGCTGTTTTCTCTTCATAGGCTCGCTGATTCTTCTGTGTTATCCACGTATGACGCTCTACGTAACCGTGTTCATAACAGACAATCAAGAGATTGTTACTACACTGAAGTCTCCTCCAACACAACAAGTGCCAATCTAAAAACTGTCTCTGGGCACAAACAGGAAGTACGGAATTCTCTGAACTTTCCTCCCACTGCTCTATTAAGGCAACATTGTATCTTTAACACAATGTACTTCAATAATTTGTTTCTAAAATTGCAAACATCTTTTTGAACAGGTTAAATGACTTGAAGCTGTAACTTTTCTGATTTTTTGCCTTGGCCTAAAAGTAAATAATCTATTTACAATTGCCTTTTTTATTGGAACCATGGATTAAAGGGTTAGAGATAACGTATGTATCCCTGATTAAGAAACAGAAAGGAATAGGAGACAGTGATGGTGAAGGCTGGAGGGAGCATAATGATATCCAGTCATCGACTTTCTTTTTTGACAGACAGAATAAAGTGCAAAGAAATAAACTTAATACATTTGGAAGAAGGAAAGGTGAGTGACAATGCAAATAAAACAGGATAGTTTGAATGGGATGGAGGAAAAATAATTTTATATATAGTGTTTAATCAGTGCGTGTGCAGATGAATATGATTGTTCATATGTGCACAAAGACACAAGAATTAACAATGGAGACACAGTTAGCAAAATAGTGCATGTGATGTACAAAATCTGTAAACCATTATTTGATCCTTAGCAAAGGAGTTATGCCCCCTTCTCTCAAGGATCTCCCTTCTCTAGGATTCCTTGCTCTCGTCCCTCATTCTTATCAAAATGTATGTTATAAATATCCGCTTCCGATGTCCCACCTTATTTCAACTAATGAACTAATGAACGTCAAATATATTAACCTGCTTGGTTCTGTCAGCAGCTGGTGTCTGTCATATTATTGGAGATAAAAGTTCTGGCATCAGACACAGCATTTGTACATACACTGTGCAAAGAAGCATAAGACACAGGAATTTCCAAAACAAACGTGGATGTACATCTGCTTCTGTTGATTACCTACTTTACTCTATCTTCTTCTTATCCATATTCTTTCTCTCTCTTTATATCTGGTTAATAAATTCTCCAATCATTCTCTGTGCCCCATCTTTCAAATCTCCCTCTTTCAGTTTAGATCAATTGTAGACATTTGGATGTGACACACTTATAATTGAGTAATGTAACTATAAGGACATGAGAGAGGAACTTGACAGAGTTATTTGGAAGCAGGGACAGCAGGGAAGACGGTGGAGCAGCAAAGCCAGGAGTTTCTGGGGTTAATTCGGGAGGCACATCCAAAATTCATCCCAAGGAAGAAGAAATATATTCAGGGGAGGACAAGGCAACCATCGCTGATAAGCAAAGTCAGGGACAGCATAAAAGCAAAAGAGAAAGCGTAAAATGTGATGAAGATTATTGGGAATCCAGAGGACTAGGAAGCCTTTAAATACAAGCCGAGGATAAAAAATAATAAGGAAGAGAAGGTGAAATATGATGGTAAAGTTGTTAATAATATAAAAGAAAATTGCAAGAGGTTTTTAGATATCTAAAAGGTAAGAGAGAGGCTGCAGTTATCAAGAGGAGATAGAGAATCTGTAAATGGATAAGCAATGGACAACAATTTGGCACCTAGAATATGACATGGGCAACTGTTAACCTGTGCATTTTTCAGGAAGAATAAATGGCTGTTTATTACATAAATGGAGAGAGATTACAGGACTTAGTGATATAGTGTATACTGGAGGGTTAACTCTGACCCACTCAGACATCAGAAGCGTTGCTCCATCTCCTCATGGTCTGCTCCCTAATATCCCAGTGGCCCCATTGATCTCAGTACAGATGAGATATTTTGATGTGTTTCATTGGTGATGTGGAGTGGTGAGAGTGAGGGTGTTTTGCAGTGTGGAGTAGTGAGTGTTTTGAACTGTGTATTAAGGGGGCAGCCTTTATCGGAAATGCCATCCTTTCTTTGTATGTGGAGACACAAAGATGATGGGAATGACTGACTACTTCTGAATGAAGATGCTGTGCCTGCTGGGTATTTACCAACATGATGTACTGTGCATGGTCACACTGCAACATTAATGGAGTGAGTTTGGAGTGTCCAGTCACAAGAATGAGAATATAAAATAAATGCATTGCAGGGTCAGCTGAACTGGTTGGTGATATCTCAATTCATTTTACAGAAACAGCTCAGACACCTTTTTTGTTCACTGACAGGATATGGGCATGACTGGCTGTGCCACCATTTATTGTCGATCGCTAATTGCCCAGAGGGTAGTGAAGAGCCAGCCACATTGCCGTGGGTCTGGAGTCATATGTAGGCCAGAGCAGGTAAGGATGGCAGTTTCCTTTCCCAAAGGACATTAGTGAACAATTGTTTCATGGTCATCATTTCATTTTTAATTCTAGAGACTTTGTTTTGAGTCAAATTCCCCCCATCTGCCATCGAGCTCAGGTCCCCAGAGCATTACCTGGGTCTTTGGGTTAATAGCCTAGAGATAATAGCACAAGGCCATGACCATAAGCCCAGATAAGATATCTGTTCAGCATGGAGCACGTTGCAGATCAGGTTAGTGTGCTGCTCAAAACAACCCAGCAATCTGTCCAGAGTGGGACACTGTGCTGATTGCTACAAGGCACCAAACTATAAATCGTGATTAGATATCTGTCCAGCACGGGTAACTGTGCAGGCCACACCAGTGCATTGTTCTATAAACCCGGACAAGATATCTGTCCATCTTGGGCAGCTGCGCATTGAACACCAGCGAACTGATCTGTAAACCCGGAGCAGTTATCCTCCCTGCATGTAGAGCTGTGCAGACCACTCCAGTGCATTGTTTGGTAACACTGTGTTAGATCACTACCCAGCATGAGGAAACTTGCAGCCTATGCTGGAAGTGACAGAATGTGTGGCTCCCATCCATTTACAGCTCCAAATCTCTTTTGTGCCATGACAAGGGGTGCTGTGCATGTGAAAATCACTGCCAGAGAGCAAAGTTGGGGAATCAGTTTAAATACCAACAAATGGGCGGGGGTTGGGATATAGACAGAGAGAGGGAGATTGAGAGGCAGTGTCATAGAAGGATGTGTTCACAGGTTTCAGAATGCTGAAATGAAGACATGTAGCTATCAATAGTAGAGGAGGCGATGGCCTAGTGGTATTATCGCTGGACTGTTAATCCAGACAGCCAGATAATGTTCTAGGGACCCTGGTTTGAATCCAGCCATGGCAGATGGTGGAATTTGAATTCAATAAAATATCTGTAAGTAAGAATCTAATGATGACCATGACTCCATTGTTGATTGTCAGGAAAAACTCATCTGGTTCACCAATGTTCTTCACGGAAGGAAACTACCATTCTCACCTGGTCTGGCCTACATGTGACTCCAGACCCACAGCAATATGGTTGATTCTTAACTGCCCTCTGGGCATTAGGGATGAGCAATAAATGCTGCCTAGCCAGCGACACCCTCATCCTGTGAATGAATAAAGAAAAATAAAATTTCTGTCTGTAGCAGTTTCATAATCTCCCACTCAGTTGGCTAGACAGCTGGTTTGTAATGCTGAGGGAGGCCATCAGCGCAGGTTCAACTCCCCACACTGACAGAGGTTACCACGAAGGTCCCATTTGCTCACCCTCACCTCTCGCCTGAGGTGCGGTGACCCTCAGATTAAACCATCATGAGTGGTTTCTTTCTAATGAGAGAGCAACCCCATGGTCATTTGGGACTCTATTTTATCACTGCTAGCACTTTTAAATCATTATCATTTCATTTTGGATTGCATTCCTGGATATTCTGGATATCGCAGTGTCAGCATTTTTCATCACACTGTACATTCCTGCACAGTCCCTGATAATCCTTGTCTCTGTTGTTATTCATGAATCAGTTTGTAGCTCAAAAATATTCAATTTTACTGCCTCGAATGCTCTCTGTGGAAGACCGTTCCAAAGTCTCTCAATACTCAGAAAACAAAATAAATCTCCTCATCTGTGTGCAAAGTTCTCTTTGTATCCTTACCTGAGAAAGGTTATAACTGCATTGGAAGCCATTCAGAGATGTTTCACTTCACTTATTGCTGGGATGAGGGGCTTATATTATTTAGGTTTAAAAAGTTACCCTTGGAATGAGAAGTTTTCATATTGAAACATACAAGATCTTGAGGAGAGTGGATACCTGATGGGTGTTTGTATAGTCTAAATTTGTTGTCATTGTCATAGAATCCCTACAGTGTGGAAGCAGGCCATTCAGCACATCGAGCCCACACTGACCCTCCGAAGAGTATCCCATTCAGACCTATCCCCCTAACC
Organism: Rhincodon typus; assembly: GCF_021869965.1. Lineage (NCBI taxonomy): Eukaryota > Metazoa > Chordata > Chondrichthyes > Orectolobiformes > Rhincodontidae > Rhincodon > Rhincodon typus. The sequence goes on from NC_063345.1 coordinate 70,584,962, forward strand.
AACCCTATCCATAAATACCACCTAACCTACACATCCCCGGACATTGAGCAATTTAGCATGGCCAATCCATCCTAACTGGCATATCTGTGAACTGTCAGAGGAAACAGGAGCACTGTGAGGAAACCCATGCAGACACGGGGAAAGTGTACAAACTGCACACAGACAGTCGCCCAAGGGTGGAATTGAACCTGGATCCTTGGTGCTGTGAGTGCCAACCACTTATTGCCGGTCATAGAACATAGAACATAGGACATAGAACATAGAACATTACAACGCAGTACAGGCCCTTCGGCCCTCGATGTTGCGCCGACCTGTGAAATCAATTGAAGCCCATCTAACCTAAACTATTCCATTATCATCCATATGTTTATCCAATGACCATTTAAATGCCCTTAAAAGTTGGCGAGTCTACTACTTTTGCAGGCAGGGCATTCCACGCCCTTACTACTCTCTGAGTAAAGAACCTACCTCTGACATCTGTCCTATATCTATCACCCTTCAATTTAAAGCTATGTCCCCTCGTGCTAGCCATCACCATCCAAGGAAAAAGGCTCCCACTGTCCACCCTATCTAATCCTCTGATATCTTGTATGTCTCTATGAAGTCACCTCTTAACCTTCTTCTCTCGAATGAAAACAGCCTCAAGTCCCTCAGCCTTTCCTCATAAGACCTTCCCTCCATACCAGGCAACATCCTGGTAAATCTCCTCTGCACCCTTTCCAATGCTTCCACATCCTTCCTATAATGCGGTGACCAGAACTGTACGCAATACTCCAAGTGCGGCCGCACCAGAGTTTTGTACAGCTGCAACATGGCTCCGAAACTCAATCCCTCTACCAATAAAACCTAACATACTGTATGCCTTCTTAACAACGCTATCAACCTGGGTGGCAACTTTCAGTGATCTATGCACATGGACACCAAGATCTCTCTGCTCATCCACACTACCAAGAATCTTACCATTAGCCCAGGACTCTATATTCCTGTTACTCCTTCCAAAGTGAATCACCTCACACTTTTCCGCACTAAACTCCATTTGCCACCTCTCAGCCCAGCTCTGCAGCTTATCTATGTCCCTCTGTAACCTGCAACATCCTTCCGCACTATCCACAACAGGTTCCAATTAGGTTCCACCAGTTATCTGTGGCTGACTAAAGAAAGCTTTCTGGTTTGTTCCTGTCACTGAACCTGATCCAGTCTGTGACCTATATGTTAGCCATATTACCAACCTGGTTACACTTAACATTTGTTGTGACGATTGGAACTAGAAAAGGAAACAGTGACCCCTCCAACATCATCAGAACAGGGATGAAGAGAAATTCACAAAAGTACAAATTTATTCCGGTGGGAATTCTCTCCAGAAAATTGTGTTTGTTGGATCTTTAATTTATAATAAGGCTGACTTAGTTTGATTTTTGATAGACAGGTGAATCAGGGATAATGGGATACTGACAGAAAGGTGCAGATGGGATCACAATGAGATGAGCCACGACCTTATTTACGGGTGGAGTAAGGTCAAAGGGTTGAATGGTCCACTTGAGCTCCTCAGACCAACATTCTCTGATGTTCCATTCAGACCTGCTACTTTGGAGCAGATTGAGGCAACTTCGATGGTTAGGTGTAGGTTGGAAAATGTTCTTGGAAAATCCAGGCTGGATCAGGAAGAGCCCACTCATCCCAGGTTTTATAGAGTCACACAACATAGAAACAGACCCTGCAGTCCAACTCGTCTGCACTGACCAGATATCCCAATCTGATCTAGTCACATTTTCCGGCATTTGGCTCATATGCCTCTAAACTCTTCCTATTTATACACTCATCTAGATACCTTTAAAATATTGTTATTGTTCCAGCCTTCACCACTTCCTCTGGCAGGTCATTCCATACATGCACTACCCCTGCGTGAAAAAGTTACTCCTTGGGTCCTTTATAAATCTTCCCCTCTCTCACTTTAAACCTATGCCCTCCAGTTTTGCATTCTGGTACCCCACGGAAAAGACCTTGGCTATACACCTTATTGATGTCCTTCATGATTTTATAAACCTCGATAAGGTCACTCCTCAGCCTTTGACTCTCCAGGCAAAAAAAGCCCCAGCCCATTCAGCCTCTCCCTACGACTCAAATGTACCAAGCCTGGCAACATCCTTGCAAATATTTCTGAACATTTTCTAAGTTTAACAACATCCTTCTTATAGCAGGAAGCCTAGAGTTATTTCCAGTTTTCCAAAATTAGCCTCACCATTGTCCTGTACAGCCATTACATAACGTCCCAACTCTCAAACTCATTGCACTGACTAATGTTTAAATAAAGGTTCTTCAGTTTTGTTGGAACATTCCTGGATTCCAGCCAGTTCTGGAATATTTCAAACAATGCCCCCAGTCACTCTGTAATCACTGAGAGTCAAAGAGTCATAGAGTAATAGAGTAATATAGTACAGAAACAGATTCTTTAGTCCAACCAGTCCATGCCGAACATAATCCCAAACTAAACTAGTCCCACTTGTCTGCCCCGGCTCATATCTCTCCAAATCTTCCCCATTTGTGTATCTATCCAAATGTCTTTTAAATGTTGTAATTGTAGCCACATCCACTACTTCCTCAGAAAGTTCATTCCACACTTGAACTCAGTTCTGTGTAAAAAACAATCGCCTCATTTTGAAAATGGACAACTATCAATAACTCTATTTATACCTCGTCTAAACATCTATCAGGTCACAAGTCAACCTCCTATGCTCCAGTGAAAAAACATCCCAGCCTATCCACCCTTTTTTAATAACTCAATCCTTCCATACCTGACAACATCCTGGTAAATCTCTTCTGAAACCTCTTCCAGCTTGATAACATCCTTCCTGTAACTGGGCGACCAGAACTATATGCAATATTCCAGAATAGGCCTCACCAGTGTCCTATACAACCTCAACAGGACTTTACTCAAAGGACTGACCAAGGAAGACAAGCATGCCCAATGCCTTTTTAACCACCCTGTCTGTATGTGACACAAATTTGAAAGAATTATGTACCTGCACCAGAGGTCCCTCTGTTCTATAACACCTCTAAGAGACCTACCACTAATTGTACAAGTCCTACCCTTGTTTGTTGTACCAAAATGCAATAACTCGCATTTATCTAGATTGAATTCCATCTGCTCTTTTCAGCCCATTGATCCATTTTATCAAGATCTCTTTGTAATCTTAGAAAACCTTCATCACTGTCTACTATGCCACTAATTTTGGTGTTGTCCACAAACTTAGTAACCATGCCTTCTATATTCTCATTCAAATCATTTATATAAATGGCAATCAAAATAGGACCCAGAACTGATCCCTGTGGAACAGTGCTGGTCACAGGCCTCCAATCCATAAGGCAATCCTCCACTATTACTCTGTGTCCTGCTATTTAACCAATTATGTGATGCATCCAATTGGCAAGCTCACCTTGAATCCTACGTGATCTAACTTTACCAACTTGTCTACCATGCGAAACCTTGTCAAAATCTTACTAAAATCCAAGTAAACAACATCTACTGCTCTGCTATCAATCTTTTTGGTAACTTCCTCAAAAAACTCAATCAAACTTGAGAGACAAGATTTTCCTTGCACGAGACCATGCTGACTATCCTAAAGAACTTTTGCCTCTCTAAATGTCCTTAAATCCTATCTTTTGTAATCCACTCCCAGAACTTATCCACAACCAAAGTCAGAGTCACAGGTCTATAGTTCCCCAACTTCTCCTTACACACTTTCTTAAACAACGGTGCAACATTAACCACCCTCCAGTCATCAGGCACTTCACCCATAGTTATAGATGATGCAAATATTTCTGCAAGGGGTCTCACAATTTCCTCCCTTACTCCCTGCAATGTTCTGGGATACATTAGATCAGGTCCCAGAGATTTATCTACCTTTATATTCTTTAAGAAATCCTGAACATCCACTTCTGAAATGTGAACTTTTTTTTAAAAACATTAAAATTTATTTCTCTGCATTTTCTAGACTTCATTTCTTTCTCCACAGTAAAAACCGATGCATAATATTAATTTAGTATCTTTCCCATCTTCTGGGGTTCAAAACAAAGACGAGCTCCTTGTTCTTTAAGAGGCTCTACACTTTCTCTAGTTACCCTCTTGTTCTTAATGTATTTATAGAATCTCTTTAGATTATCCTTAACCTTTTGTGACAATGCTATCTCATATCTCCTCTTTGCCTTCCTAATTTCTGTCTTAAGAATGCCCCTACACTCTTGATATTGATTAAGAGATTCAATTGAATCAAGTTATCTATATCTAAAATAAGTTTCTCTTTTGTTGTTGACTAGAACTGCGATATCTTTATTCAGCCATTGTTCTTTAATCTTACCAGCCTAACCATTCACTCTAACAGGAACATAATGCCTCTAAAACCTCGTCATCACATTTTGGAAGACCTCCCACTTGGCAGACTTCCTTTTACCCATGATCAGACTACTCCAATCAACTTTTGAAAGTTCTTGTCACACCGCAGTAAACTTTGCCTTACTCTAATTCAAAGCTTTAATTTTTATGGAAGGCTTTTCTAAAGCCATTTTGAAACTAATAGAATTATGATTGCTGAATCCAAAATGATTGCTCACTTTTACTTCAGTCACCTGCCCTGCCTTATTGCACAAAAGAACGTCTAGTTTTGCTTTTTTTCTCATAGGAGCATCCACATACTGATAAAAGAAAATTTTCTCAAATATATTTGACAAATTCTTCACCATCTAAACTTTAACACTATGGTAGCCCCTGTCAATGTTTGTAAAATTAAAATCCAACATTACCACAACTTTATTATACTTACATATATCTGACATCTCCCTACATATTTGTTTCTCAATTTCTCTCTTACTATTGCGGGGCCTAAAGTACAATCCCATCAAAGTGATCTGTCCTTTCTTATTTGTAATTTTTACCCATGCATTTTCACTGGGAGCATTTTCAGAAATATCTTCCCGAGTTAACAGGAGTAATATATTCCTTAATCAAAAATGCCATTCCCCTTCCTTTCTAGTTTTCTTTTCTATCCTTCATGTAGCATCTAAAACCCGGAACATTAAGGGGCCAGTCCTATCCATCTCTCAGCCAATTTTCTCTGATACCCATGACATCTCAATCTCATGTTCTTAAACATGCACTGACTTCATTAGCCTTACCTGTGAGACACCTTGCATTGAAGTAAACACAATGTAGTTCTTTAGAGTTAATACACACTCTGACTCTCTCTTGCCTTTCTTTTCTAATTGATGTTCTCTCTTCAATTCAGAAACTTCCTCATCAATCTTCTGTTTACACTGCTATTTAGAATTCCTCCACTTTGCCTCTCTATCAGTATAAAGTCTCCCTTAATGCAATGAGCAAATCTCCCTGCTAAGACATTAGTCCCTTTCCAGTTCAGAGCAGACCATCCTTTTTGAACAGTCTTTTCTTTCCCTAAAGGCCGAAAATCTGAATCCCTCAGCAGTAACCAACTCTTCAGCCATTGATTTATCTCCTTCAACCTTTTGTTCCTTCCCTCATTTGAGTTTGGTGTTGGGAGTAACCCAGAAATTACTACTTTTAAGGTTCTATTTTTAATCTTCTACCTAATCTCTTAAATTCACTCTGTACTGCTGTTATCTTTTCCCTAAAAATGTCATTCGCACCGATGTGTATAACAATTTCTGGCTTTGCAAACTCACCTTCAACAATATGCTTGAAACATTTTGAGATGTCCTTAATCCTAGCACAAGGAAAGCAACAAACCATCCTAAATTTATGCTCACTGTCACAGAATCTCCAGTCTATGCCCCTGACAGGAGAGTCCTCCGTACCAATAATTCTATTAAATCTTGTCAAATTCTGCCTAACTTCAGAATCATTCCAAGTGTCCAATGACTGACTACCCCTTCCATTTTCCTTAGAGAGACTATCCCCTTCTACAGTTCCAAAAACTAATCTATTTGATAGAAGAATAACGACTGCAGGTGTTTGAACTACCTTCTTACCTTTCCCGGCAGTCACCCACCTATCTGACTGATCCTGCTATGTAATAACTTTTCTAAATCTACTAGTCATCTCACTCTGTACCTCATATATGGCCTTAATAATATTTAGCCTAAAAATGGCATTTCAATAACACCATATTTTAAAATAAACTATCATTCATTACCTCCAGAAAATAATGTTAAAATGGAAAAAAAAAATATCAAAAGTGTAAAACTTAAATAAAATCACTTAGCTGGTCAACTGAATTAAAAAAAAGACTCCTCTTCAATAAATTCCTCAAAAGAAAACTTGTCCAGAGTGACCAAGTATAGGTCTCTCTGAAATGAAAACATAAATCCTTGTTTAAAAAAAACTTCTGTTTTCCAAAAAAAAATTACAATGTAAAAGAGAAACCTCTAAAACACGTAGTCTTATTAACTTCTGAATTTAGAATTAAAAAAACCTCAGCTGTTCACTGTAGACCCTGAAAAGCTCAATTAAAAAAAAAGTCCATTTGAAAAAACATCATGATTATTTTTGAGACAACAAGGTGCAGGGCTGGATGAACACAGCAGGCCAAGCAGCATCATAGGAGCAGAGAGGCTGACGTTTCGGGCCTCGACCCTTCATCAGAAAAGGGGG
>NC_063345.1:70591683-70592438 GCF_021869965.1 Rhincodon typus
CCTCTCCTCTATCCCTCTTCTATCCGCCTCCCACTCTCTCCCTATTTATTTCAAAACCCCCTTCCCCTCCCCCTTTTCTGATGAAGGGTCGAGGCCTGAAACGTCAGCCTCTCTGCTCCTATGATGCTGCTTGGCCTGCTGTGTTCATCCAGCCCTGCACCTTGTTGTCTCGGATTCTCCAGCATCTGCAGTTCCTACTATCTATGATTATTTTTGTTTGCTTTTTGGGGTTTTTTTGAATGTTAGTGAAAAAAATGAAAAAAAGTCTTACATTATTAAACCACAATGACAATAATAATTGTAAAAAAAACCTATCATAAATCTTTAACAAAGCCTGCAATCACAGGAGAAACTGCAAAACGTATATCGGTTGCTGCTGGCGTACCTATCTTTAGTCTTATTTGTTTGTCATGAGCCTTGTTCCTTGTGTTAGAGACAGTTTGAAAACTTCCCTCCCATTCTGAGGTGCATTTGTTTTAATGCGAGAAGTGTAGTAGGTAATGCAGATGAATTTAGGGCTTGGATTAGTACCTGGGAGTATGATGTTATTGCTATTACTGAGACTTGGTTGAGGGAAAGGCAAGATTGGCAACTAAATATCCCAGGATATAGATGCTTCAGGCGGGATAGAGAGGGAGGTAAAAGGGGTGGAGGAGTTGCATTACTGGTCAAAGAGGATATCACAGCTGTGCTGAAGGAGGGCACTATAGAGGACTCGAGCAGTGAGGCAATATGGGCAGAGCTCAGAAATAGGA
>NC_063345.1:70592938-70612938 GCF_021869965.1 Rhincodon typus
TCACGAGGAACACTGCCAGAAGCAAATATGGAGAGACTGAACATACTAACTACTTCAATGAGTGAATATCTGAATTCAGAGCCTTAGTAGGAACAACAATGCAGCAAGGAATGCAGAGTAAATGAAACAATCAGTAATACAGTCGTACATAGTTTATAGAAATAATAACTGTATAGTGAGACTTACCAGGGAAAATGATGATTGCCAGGACAGAATAATAAAAATATTGAATAATGTAAAGTACACTTCGGATCTGTCATGATAATGAAAAACAATAATATGTAGAAAGATGCCAAACATAAAAGGATGAACCCTGCCTATTGTTGGAACATTCTGGTCTATTGCTCTCAGATTCTGATCCATTGTTGTAATTTTCCAGTCAATTGTTATCAGATTCAGATCCATTGTTGGAACATTCCAGTCTATTGTTCTCAAATTCTGATCTCTCCTTCTCCTCTATCTGGAGCTGCTGATCCCTGCTAATGTTGTAGGTGATGTTCCCGCTCATACTATGGGATAACACATTGAACATTTGTCATTAAAAGAATGAAACCCTCCACTGGGATAATTAGTCACCGAAGAAATAATTTCAGTTATCCCCTTCCTTACAGCTTTTTTCATATCACAATAAAAGGGAACATTTACTCAGTCTGTATGGAACAGATGAGGGTTGCTGAGGCATGGACCATAAATTTTTCAACCATTTTAATCTTTCTTCCTTGTATGTGGGAGTGGTGCCAGAACACTGCGGGGTTGTTTATGTTCCACCCAGTTTATAAAAGGAGACAGGGATAAAATAACAGACCAGCAGCATAAAATGACTGGCGGTGGAATTTCCAGTGACCATAAGCCAGGGTAACAAAATTTATTGCCCATTGTTTTTGCAAGATGTTGCTCCTATTTTACATGTCCTGTTAGCAAATCCTTTCATAACCTTAAGACATCATTCAGAGCATTGCGATTGCTTTTTAGCAAAGGGAGAAGCAAGTCTGTCACCATGAGCCCGTTACTGAGGGATAGACAGAGGCCATTCAGTCCACACTAGTCTATTACCACTTGAAGAGGTGGAAAGCTGGAATGTTGGCACATTTTGTAAAGGGAATCATTCAAAGCATAGAGAAATGTTACTGCAGTTGTATGAGGTCTTACTGAGAGGGCAACTGGAGTACATTGTGTTGTTTGTGTTTCTGTAACTGAGAAGGGAGGGAACCTCCATCAGATATTGTTTAATGGCTGCTCATCATCCATGGGTTGCTGCACCATTTAATGTCTCGTGCCTGTTACACAGGGACAGGAGAAGGCCAATAAGAACAGGACAAGGTTGTTCAGCCTTTCAAGACTCTCGGGTAAGGGGAAGGCAATGGCCTAGTGGTATTATCGATCGACTATTAATCCAGAGATCCAGATAATGTGCTGGGGACCCAGGTTTGAATCCCGCCATAGCAGATGATGGAATTTGAATTCAATAAAAAGGCAATCTGGACCTAAGTACCTACTGATGATCATGAAACCATTGTTGATTGTTGGAAATAACCATCTGGTTCACTAATATCCTTCAGGGAAGAATATCTGCTATCCTCATCTGGGCCTGCCTGTATGTGACTCCATACCCACAGCAATGTGGTTGACTCTCAGTTGCTCTCTGAAATAGCGTAGCAAGCCATTCAGTTGTATGAATCGCTACAAAGTTTCAAAGAAATGAAACCAGACCTAGGCACTGAAAAATACAATAGCAGAAACAGCTCTGTCGACTCTGCAACATACAACTAACTAAAATTGGGAGAGCGGTGTCACAGAATAGTCAAGCAACAGCCTGACATAGTCATACTCATGGAATCATAGAATCACAGAATCCCTACAGTTTAGAAACAGGCCGTTCAGGCTACCAAGTCCACACTGCCCCTCCGAAGAGCATCCCACCCAGACCCATTCCCCTACCCTTTCCCTGTAACCTGGCAATTCCTATGTCTAATCCACCTAATTTACACACTCATAGACACTATGGGCAATTTAGCATGGCCAATCCGCCTAACCTGCACATCTTTGGACTGTGTGAGGAAACCGGAGCTCCCTGAGCAAACTCCACACAAGCAGTCACCCAAGGGTAGAATCAAACCCAGGTCCCTGGGACCGTGAGGCAGCAGTGCTAACCACTGAGCCACCGTACCACACATCATACCCTACAGACAATGTCCCAGACACCACTATCACCATCCCTAGGTGTTTGGGGCAGCATGGTCGCTCAGTAGTTAGCACTGCTGCCTCACAGCACCAGGGACCCGGGTTCGATTCCAGCCTCAGGCGATTGTCTGTGTGGAGTTTGCACACTCTCCCCGTGTCTGTGTGTGTTTCCTCCGGGTGCTCCGGTTTCCTCCCACAGCCCAAAGATGTGCAGGCTAGGTGGATTGGCCATGCTAAATTGGCTGTAGTGTTCAGGGATGTGTAGATTAGATGGGTTATAGGCGAATGGGTCTGGGTGGGATGCTCTGAGTGTTGGTGTGAACTTATTGGGCTGAAGGGCCTGTTTCCGCACTGTAGGGATTCTATGATTTGATATGTCACGTCTCACCAGCAAGACCGACCCAGGCAGAGGTGGCAGCACAATGGTATACAGTCAGGAGGGAGTTTCTCTGGGAGTCCTTAACATTGACTCCAGATCCCATGAGGTCTTGTGGCTTCATGTTTAACATGGGCAAGGAACACTCCTGCTGATTATTACCTGCCGTCCTCCTTCGGCTGATGAATCAGTCCTCCTCCATTTGAACAACACTTGGAGGAAGCAATGAGAATGGCAAGGGCACAAAATGTATTCTGTTTGGGGAAAGAGTGGTTCGCTAGCAGGACTATAGTTTGGGCTGGTCAGGTTCTAAAAGACATAGCTGCCAGACTGGGTGTGTGGCAGGTGGTGAGGGAACCAACAATAGGGAAAAACATGCTTGCCCTCATCCTTACCAATCTGCCAGCTGCTGATGCATCTGTCCATGAATGTATTGGTAAGAGTGACCACTGAGTCCCGCCTTTACATTGAGAATAACCTCCATTGTGTTATGGACACCACCACGGCTCTAAATGGTGCAGACTTTGAAGATGTCTGGCAGCTCAAGACTGGGCATCCATGAGCTGCTGTGGGCCATCAACAACAGCAGAATGGCACTCCAGTACAATCTGTAACCTCGTGACACAGCATACCTCTAACTCAACCATTGCCTTCAAACCAGGGGATCAACACTGGTTTAATGGGGAGTGCAGGAGGGCATGCCAAGAGAATTACCAGGCATGCCTGAAGATGAGGTGTCAACCTGACGAAGCCACCAAACAGGACTACTTGCATGCCAAGCAATATAAGCAGTAATTGATAGACAGAGCTAAGTGATCCCACAACTAATGGATTAAATCTAAGCTCGGCAGTCCTGCCACATCCAGTCATGAATGGTGGTGGACAATTAAACTGCTCACTGGAGGTGGAGGCTCCACAAATATCCCTATCCTCAATGATGGAAGAACCCAGCTATCAGTGCAAAAGATATGGCTGAAGCATTCGCAGCAATCTTCATCCAGAAGTGCCAAGTGGATGATCCATCTCAGCCTCCTCCAGTGGTCCCCAGCATCACAGATACCAGTCTTCAGCCAATTCAATTCACTCCATGTGATATCAAGAAATAGTGATTGGCACTGAATACTGCAAAGGCTATGGGCCCTGAAAACATTCTGACTATAGTACTGAAGACTTGTGCTCCAGAACTTGCCTCTCTCCTAGCCAAGCTGTTCCATACAGTTGCAACACTGGCATCTACCCGACAATGTGGAAAATTGCCCAAGTATGTCCTGTACATAAGAAGCAGGACAAATCCAACCCAGCTGATTACTGTCCACTGTTGACCATCAGTAAAGTGATGGAAGGTGTCATCAACAGCACTATCAAGGAGCATCTAATCAGCAATAACCAGCTCAGTAATGCCCAGTTTGGGTTCTGCCAGGGCGACTCAGCTCCTGAGCTCATTACAGGTTTGGTTCAAACATAGACAAAAGACTGAATTCCAGAGGTGAGGTGAGAGTGACAGCTCTTGACATCAAGGTTGTATTCGACCAGTGTGACAACTGGAATCAATTGGGTATCAATGGCAAACACTCTGGTAGTTAGAGTCATACCTGACACATAAGAAGATGGTCGTTGTTGTTGGTGGTCAGTCATCTCAGTTCTAGGACATATCTGCAGGAGTTCCTCAGGATAGTGTCCTTGGTCCAACCATCATCAGCTGCTTCATCAATGACCATCCGTCCATCATAGAGGTCAGAAGTCGGGATGTTCACTGACGATTACACAGTGTTCTGCATCCTTTGCAGCTCCTTAGATACTGAAGCAGTCCATGCCCAAATACAACAAGATCTGGACAATACCTAGGCTTGGGCTGACAAGTGGCAAGTACATTCATGCCTCACAATTGCCAGGCTATGACCATGATCAATAAGAGACAATCTAACCACCACCTCTTGACATTCAGTGGTGTTACCATTACTTAATCCCAATTATCAACATCCTGGGGTTCACCATTGACTATAAACTCAACTGGTCTCACCACATAAACACAGTGGCTACGAGAGCAGGTCAGAGGCTAGGAATACAGCAGCGAATAACTCACCTCCTGACATCCCAACGCCAGTCCACAAGTCAGGAGTATGATGGAATACTCCCAATTTGCCTGAATGAGTGTAGCCCCAATATTACTCACTTGACACCATCCAGGACAGCAGCCTACTTGATTGTCACAATGTCCATAAGCATCCATTCCTTCCACCACTGACAGTCAATAGCAGCCGTGTGTGCTGCCTACTGCAGAAATTCACTAAAGATCCTCAGGCAGCATCTTTCAAATCCATGATCACTTCCATCTAGAAAGATAGGGGCAGCAGATATATGGGAACACCAACACCTTCAAGTTCCCCTCCAAGCAACACACCATTCTGACTTGGAAATTTATTGCCGTTCCTTCACTGTAGCTGGGTCAAAATCCTGGAATTCCCTCCCTATTGGCATTATGGGTCAGTCCACAGAAGATGGACTGCAGCAGTTCAAGAAGGCAGCTCACCACCACCTTCTCAAGGCAATAAATACTGGCCAGATTGAAAAAAAAATGTATTTTTACCCTAAAATCCATGTGACAGTAAAATCAAAATACAAAAAAAACCTATTCACTGTTTCCTGCAGCTCTCCCATTTTAAATTCATGTCCGTGTATTAGCTCCAATCCCATAAGATTTGATTTTGCACACCAGGCTTTGGGACTTTATCAAAAATCTTTCAGAAAATCTAAATGCATTGCATCCATTGCTTATCCATACCTTATCTACCAGTTGTTGTTTCAAATATGATTCCCATATCATAAATCTATGTTGTCAATGCCTAATAATTTCAGTCCCAATAATTTTTCCAAAACCATTTATTTACAAATTTCATTCTATTACCTTTCTCTTTCTAGACATAGTTTTCCTGGTACCGCCAGGAAGTTTTGTTTTGTTTTTTTTTTCTGCGAAGACAAAACTGAAGTAGTTGCTTCATAGTTCTGCCATTTCCCTGTTCTCCATTCTCCAGTTTCAGACTATAAGGAAGCTACACTTGTTTTCTCTTACCTTGCCCATTGGCATACCTTTAGAAGCTACTACAGTGCACTCTTATAACTTTTGTTAATATGCTCTTCAGTAAGCCATCAATTTCTGTCTTAAGCTGCTCAATAATTGACCTTCCACAATCATACAATCACAGAAGTATAGACTCTGTACCGTCAGAAATACAGCATGATCTACATTAGCCCACTTTTCTATGTGACATCTGTAGCCGTGAATGTTATGATATTTCAAATGCTATTCCAAGTACCTTTTAAACAGTTGTGAGGTTACCCACCACAACTAACCTCTCAGGAAGTGCATTCCAGCCCCAACATCATCTTTAAATCCTCTCTAAATTTCAAACCCTTCACTTTAAAAGAATGCTCCCTTGATCTTGGCCCTTTTACTAAAAGTAACAGCTGCTGTATGTCCAAACTGTACAAGCCCCTCGCAATCTTATACTTCTGAATCATGTCCTCCTTAGCCTTCTCTGCTCCAAAGCGAACAACCTAAGCTTATCCAGCTTCTCGTCATAGCTGATATGCTTAATCCCAGGGAATATCCTAGTGAATCTCCTCTGGACCCCCTCCAGTGCAATCACACCTTCCTTCCTGTAATGTGGCGCACAGAACTGCACACAATATTCCATTCTGGCCTAAACAAAGCCCTCTTGTAATCCACACCTGGATGAATAGAGGCTATGCCTACCGTCCCCTATGCCTCCTTAACTAACCTATTACCCATGCCAGTCACATTCAGGGATTTGTGGAGAAGCACCGTCTGAGATTCCTAGAGTGATGCCATTCATTAAGTACTTCCCTGTCTGGTTCCTTCTCCCCAAGTGCATCACCTCATATTTATCAGGGTCACATTTCATCTACCATTGATCTGCCCATCTGACCATTCCATCAAGATCTTCCTGTAAGATAAGACCTTCCTCCTCACTGCCAACCACGTGGCCAATCTTTATGCCAAACACAAGTTTGCTTTTCGCACTCCCCCACAACCTCCATATTCACATCTGCATAATTTATGAATATCACAAATAATAAGGGACATGGTGGTACGCTATTGTACACCAGCAGACATTTGTCTCCAGTCATACAAACAGCCTTCTACCATGTCGTCTGTCTCCTGCCACTAAGACAATTTTGGATGTAACTTACGAATTTACCCTTGATAACATGAGATTTTACTTTCTTTATCAGTTTCCCATGTGGGCCTTTGTCAAAGGCCTTGCTGAAAAATCATATAAATGACCTCCTCGAAAAAATTCAATATAATTCGATCAGCATGACCTCCCTCTGATATAGTCATGCTAATTATCCCTGATCAAACTTTGCCTCTCTAAACAGACATCAATTTTGTCCTTCCCTATTTTTCACAATAGTTTCCCTAACATTGATCTGATACTCACTGGTCTATAGTTCCCTGGTCTTTCTCCACCATCCTCCCTGTAAAGTGGAACCACATTAGCTGTTCTCCAATCCTCTGACCCCTCCCTCATGGCCAGATTTTACTTAAAACTTTGGAGGGCCTTTCCTGCCTTGTCTCCAACAGCAGCCTGTGATACAACCCATCCAGACTTGGGGATTTGTCCAGCTTTGTAACAGCCAAAACTAACAGTCCCTGCTTGCATCTCATATCAAACTGCTCAAGAGTTTCACAGTCCATCTTCTCCAATCTTTATTTGTATCCTCCTTCTAACAAGTAAAATGGATGCAAAGATACATGTAACAATCTATCAATGTTCTCCAGCTTCACGCAGATTGTTTCTAATGGGCCCTAATTGTTCCCTGGTTATTCCATTCTGCTTTACGTACTTGTGGAATATCTTGGGATTCTCCCAAATTTTGCCTGCTTGCTCTTCTCCATGCTCATGTGTTAGTCAATCCACTCTGTGTGAATGTTCTAAGTTTCACTGAAATAACCCCTCATTCTTTGAAGTACAAGAGAACACAGGCTAAGTTTCCTCATCAGACAATCTTGCCATCTGAGGGATTAATCTGGAGAATGTCCATTGCACTTCCTTTGGGGTCAGTATATTATTTCCAAAATTGGGACACCAAAACTGCACACAATACTCCAGGTGGAGTCTCAACAACACTCTATGTTGCAGGATGACTTTGCTTCCATATTCAGATTCCCTTTAAATGAAGGTAAACCAAAATTACCTTTTATTTGCATATGCTCCTCCCAACACCCTTTGCTTTAATTTTATTTACTAACTCACTGTGTGAGTTCTCCAAAAATCCTCCTGTATATCTAACTATACCACATCCATTGGCTCTCCATTGTCAATGTTTACAAGAAGCATCTCCAGATTCGAAAAAAAAGTTTGTCAGTTATGATATCCCTTTCATAAATGTGTTATCATTCTGTTCAATTTTGCTATTACTTTCTAAATATCCAATATCACATCATTTATAATAGATTCCAACTGATTCCCTTTTGTGGATGACAAGTTAACTGGTCTGTAGTTTGTCGTTCTCCCTTTTCTGCCCTTCTTATACCATCAGATTACATTTATCACCTTCCAGGTATGCAGAATGCCTTCATGCCTTTGCAGAATATAAGGGAAAATAACACACTGATCTCCAATGCAATCAGTATATTTATTGCTGCTTCCTCTGAAATTCTGGTATGAAGTATATCTGGTCCGTCAGACTTATCAATGCTGAATCCAGCTCTGTTTTCAACTAATACCTCATTGCTGATATGGATGATTTTCGCCTATAGTCACACAAGTCACATGGTCACTCAGTATTTCTGGGAAATTTTCAGGATCTTACTCCATGAAGACAGACACAAAGTAACTGTTCAGTTTCCCTGTAATTTCTCTGTTCTGTACAATACATTATCCTGTCTGTACATTCACTGTTCCATGTTTGAACTTGCTTTCTTTTTTTTCCTTTCAAATTTTGATGGAAGCTTTCAGTAATCTTTCTGTTTCTGGTTAATTTGCATTCTTGTTTTTGATTGAAATCCACGGCTTTCCACGTTTCCGAAGAACAGGGTACAAAAAGAAGTAAGAAAGTTGGAGTAGCTCTGATAAGAAATGATGTCATCAATACAGTCGTGATAAATTATACTATCTCAGAATATCGCGAAATCTAATCCATCTGGCTGATTGGATCAAGCAATGGAAGTCTCTTCGCAAAGGCATTTAGAAATCATTTAACAATAGCTGTGCTGCACGACAGACTTCAACCAAAAAAATAATGGGAACTTGTTAAGAAAGCATTTCCAGCAAAAAAAGGCATGGTAATCTTCAATAGGTTTGGCTTCATGAACCTGACAAAGAGAGTTTGAAATCGTTGAACATATTCAGTACAGTTTGTTCAAACAATAGTATCTTCAACCAGCAAACTGCAGCTGATTGTAGGTTTTTAAACCCGTACTAAGAATGAGCAAGCAAGAAATTCGCAATAAAGGCAATAACGAACACGAAGTGATCAAATTTAATATACAGATTTGTTGGTAAGAGTGTTGGATTGATAAAAAAAAACTGTCATAAGGGTAAAGTTATGTCGCTGCAGAGGCGTGGAGATACAAATAATAACTGGGGAATTCAAAATGGTTGAAAAGGGAGGATAATGGAAGTTAAAATGAAAAAAAGAGGGAGAAGACATTTCCTACATCTGCAAACAGACAAGTTGCATTGAGAAAACAAGCGTATATGTGGCAAATACCCATTATGAAATATGTTAGCAGTTTACCAATGCCAAAAAAATTGAAAGAAGTGTCGCAAAATTCAGTAGATTTGATAGAGGGACAAAAGGCAGGTTAAATGTTATTAAACATCGAAAATAAATTGAAGTGGGTGCAATTATATTATAAGACCAAACATGCAATAGACATTAAGAAATTTATTTGGAAGAAAAAAAGACAGAAAAGGAGCAAGCAGACGTTGACTCATTAAGATAAGATGGTGGGCAAAGTAGAAACTTCAATCATGTGTCACAAATACGACCTCCAAATTAGATCAGATTTCACGGTGCTGGGATAACACAAACACATTTGTAAATGATTGGGGGTGTGGGGAGGGGAAGGAAAAGAAGAGCCATTTTCTGTTTGACAAACAAAAAAATAGTGGCGTGCTGCAGATTTGAATGGAAAGGCTTTATGTTGTTAAAAAGGTTAAAGACCTCAGTGTCAGGACAAATCTATAATTTTAAAAGTGCTGACAATAGCCAGGTGGATCATGAAGCAAGTTTTCAGTTGAATACAAAGTTTCAATGATGTAATTTAGTCTAAATACATCGGGGAAAAATGTCAACTATATTAAGGTGGAGAATTGAACGCAGTCTCCATTATTGGAAAGAGTAGGTAAACAATAATCTACTTAAATGCAGACACACTGTGGAATGCTGAAATGTCGATCTTTCTCATGGATCAGCAAAAAGTCAGTGTGCACATTCAGCTATTAATGATGAAGGTATGTGAAGTGCTAGACCTTATTGCAAGGATATGGTTGGTAACAAGGGAAAGCCATGAAACAATTGTGAATAGCAAAAGTAACCCAATGACATAATTGGTTTCCTTACTTCTGGAAAAATGTACTACTAGCCATTGAGATGGCTGTGCACATTATCATTGAAGATTAGTAGAATGACAGGTGATTTTCTTGAAGCATAACATTTTGCAGCAAGGATGCACAGTAGATCCTCCTGCTCATATTAGAAATCTAGAAAGGCCACAGTTTCAAAGAAAGGAGCCTCTTACATTAGATGTTAGTAAGATGAAATTTCATCATGAAGATTCATTATTATGGAAAATTCACTTCCCAGATAGAAGGGGAGTTTCAATCATTCGATACATTCAACTAACTCTACTCTTACTTTGTTTCTACTGATCTATTTGTTCTATGGCACCAGATAGTATAAGTATATTAAGGTGACTATCAAATTATCGATCTTCTGATTAAATGGTGGACATAATCAATAAGCTTGTCTGAAAATGATTGGACCATAGGTAAAGACTGACGCTTGCATCTTCTAAGCTTGCATAGTAAGCAAACAGTGAGGTGAGGTTGCCAGAAGTGGGGTGCAAAAGTGAATCAGATTTTGATTTCCATGTATCAATGTGTTGCAAGGGGCAGAAAGTAGATGCATGGACAAAGGTTTTTTTTGTCATTGTAAATGTAGATATGACATATGTCAGAGGGTGATGTATTGAACATGGATACAGTTGATTGGAAGGTGTAGAAGGCCCAGGCCTTTACAGAAAATCCAGCTATGACCTGAGCAAAGCCATCAGAGATGCCAAGAGACAGTACCAGTCAAGTTACAGGCCCAAACCAACCATACAGATGGTTGCCGCTTGTGACAAATCCTGCATAATATAATGGAATACAAAATGAAGCAGAGCAAGATAGCAGATAAAAACACATCCTTCCTAATGTGCTCAATATTTTCTATGTTTTGTTTGAGCAGAATGCCAGCGCCACAGTGTCGTCTGCCCTGACAGCTCCGGATGCACCTGCTCCCCCAGTCACCATTGCAGACGTCAGGTTAGTCTTCCTTAGAGTCAACTCAAGCAAAGTGACGGGCCTGGACGGAGTCCCCGACCACACACTTAGGTCCTGTGCGGTCCAGCTGGTGGAGGTTTTCACTAACATTTACCTCCTACAAGCTGAAGTCCCCACCAGCTTCAAGAAGACCACCATCATCCCAGTACCAAAGAAAGCACGTGTGACGTGTCTTTATGATTACCACCTAGTGGCTCTGACCTCCATAATATGAAGTGCTTCGAGAGGCTGGTCTTGGGCCACATCAAGTCTACCTTGATCCCCTGCAGATTGTCTACCGACGAAACAGGTCCACAGCGGACGCATTTCCCTGGCCTTAGATTCATCCTTAAAACAACTGGATAACAAAGATGCTTATGTCAGACTCCTAGTCATCGACTACAGCTCCACCTTCAACACTATAATCCCCTCTAGACTGATCTCAGAATTCCAGGACCTAGGTTTTGACTCCGCCTTCTGCAACTGGATCCTCAACTTTGTGACCTACCGACCGCAATCAGTGAAGATAGACAACTGCATCTCCTCCATAATAGCCCTCAACACTGGAATCCCCCACCAGGAAGCATTCTCAGCCCCCTACTGTTCTCCCTGTACACCCACGACTGTGTAGCCAAATTCTAAACAAACACCATCTGCAACTTTGCTGATGACACCACCATCATAGGACTGATATCAAACAGCGATGAGTCAGAATAGAGAAAGAAGACAGAGGGCTTGATGTCATTGTGCAATGTTAACAAACTCTCCCTCAATTTTGGCAAACCAAGAGAACTGATCATTGACTTCAGGAAGAATGGAGGAGAACATGCCCCATCTTTATCAACGGAGCTCAGGTGGAGAGGGTCAAGAGCATCAAGTTCCTAGGAGTGATGATAACCGACAACCTGTCCTGGATTTCCCATATAGATGCAACGGTCAAGAAGGCACAACAAGCTGTCTTCTTCCCCAGGCAGTTTACAAAATTCAGTATTTCCATAAGGACCCTCACCAACTTTTACAGATACACCATGGAAAGCATTCTGTCCAGGTACATAATGGCCTGGTATGGCAACTGCTCTACCCAGGGCTGGAAGAAATTACAGAAGGCTGTGTGCAAAGCCCAGAACATCACGGAAGCTAGCGTTCCATCAATGGACTCCATTTGTAGTTTTCATTGCTGCAGAAAAGCTGCTGACCTCATCAAAGACCCCTCCCATTCCCTTAATGCTCTCCTACAAACTCTTCCCTCAGGCAGAAGATACAGAAGCTTGAACACATGCACTGACAGGTTCAGGAACAGCTTTTTCCCTGCTGTTATTAGACTGATGAACAGACTCTCTAACTTCAAATAATGTTGATCTTGTTTCGCACACCTCCTCTGCAGTTGTACTTGTATGCCTCACTCTGTCTGAGCACCCTATGATCTGTATGTCCTTGTTTGCTGTGATCTGCCTGTACTGCTCACAAAACAAAGCTTTTCACTGTGCTTAGGTATGTGTGACCACAATAAATCAAACCAGATCAATAGAGGGTGCCGTCGTGATTCTGAATGATAAGAGCTCAAATAAAAACTCCAGAAAACTGAGCAGGCATTGTAAATGATATCTTGGTTGAGGCACTGTTGAGGTCAATGAAACAGGCTTCAAGTGATGTCATGAAAATATGTCAATATTAATGTTAGTTTGATACAAAAGTAACCCCTGAGATTCAGAAATTGAACTCATATAAGCGAGGATACTATTGACCAGGGAACACTTGAAGGTGAAGTGGAGCAAAAATTAAATATGAAGTTCATTACATTTTTGATTTCATTGTTAAACAAGGGACTAACAGACATACAGTCATAAGAGTATTGCCTGTCGAGATGCGTCAGGCAAGCCAGACAACTCAGAGTGAGTTAAGCAAAGAGCAAGATTGTGAAAATAGTCTATTGTGCACCACACGTGTGATGTCATTACTTAAGTGAGGGTGTATAAAAAACCATTTGTTTTCCCCAGTAACGAGAGTCTTCAGTCTTGGCATTAGAAACTATTTTTCCTCCTTAGTGAAATGCATGTTGAGATGAAATTTGGCAGAATTGTTCAACAAATGGTTGGTGGCGGATGAAGTTGGTCATAGGAAAGAAGTGTTCCGATTGACAGAGATTTTGAATATCTAAGGACACGGAATTAAACGAACGGCAACAGAAACAATGGGGATACCTCTAGTCCTAAGCTTAGTTTGTGATCTGTAATAAATTGCCTCAAAATTTGTTGAAGCCTGATTTAAAGCGAAATGAAATAAACAACAATTGAAGGAAAGATGCAGGACAAATTGAGATGAACTGGGCTGCCCTTGTGGACAGCTGGCACGTATCGGGCAACCCAACGGGCAAATGTTGTAATCCAATTACTCTGATTCATTTTGGGAACTGATGATTTTTCCAACATGATTTCACGAATCAAGAGGACAGATGCATTTAAGACTACAGTTATACACGACTGGCATATTTCGTTCTCGTTACAAACAGAATTAATACATGGCCCCATAGACTGAGGACAATCACAGAACATGGAGATGCAGAGATGGAATTGATTTTGTTTGTAGGCACTTCACCAGTATAGTGTAACTGAGTTTCTGTTTATAATTTGTGATTTATGCATACATGCTTGCCCTGTCTAGTTGTCGGCTGAATTCCAGTTCAGTGTTAAACATATTACACCATCAGGGAATGATTACAACTGTCCTAATCTGTTTGTGCAATGATTACGAAAGACAGACGAATTATTTTGCAACATTCGGATCCCTGTGGTTCTGACACTTAGAAAATTCATGCTTAGAATATCTTTCCTCATAATTTAATTCAAAAAGTTTGTTCGCCACAGAAGGTACAAACCACTTCACAGGGAGAATGTAACCTAGCAATTGAATGGGTCAGGAATATATACTATGTAATTCTTGCGATAGTTGGTGTTCCTGGTGTGTGTTACAACAAACGAAGCTTTGCAAATCGGCATATAAAATGGTTTCCGCTATTGTCCTATGAATATTAAAGATGCGTGTGATAGAATGTTCACCGTCATATAGAGAAACATTCCATAACGTAGTGAAGTTCCAGCCTGATTCCTGAATGATCTCTGTTTATTTTTTTCTACTTTCTGAACTGTTTCTTGTTCACAAGCACCTGCATTTTCATTGCGTTCAGGAACCATTTTGTTCTTTGGAATCAGAACTCAAAGCAGCAAACACTTTGAGAGAAAGTTTTACTTGCATTATCGGTAAATGTACAATCTTGTAAATAACTGGCACCAGTGGCCATGTATTACTTTAACTATCTCCCGCTCTGGTTTGGCACCGATATTGGGTGTCTGTATATTTTGTAACATCTGACAACAGAGATTATGAATTTTCTGGAGCGCATGTCATTGTACATTTGTATTCAGTGTGTGATAACATTTGAAACCTACTGCAAGAATTGAAATTCGCAACAGTTCTTTCAGATACTGATTAATCCACTTTCTCAAGCACAGTTCTGAGAATCGATACATTGGAGTGCTTTGTTTTAATAAACACTATACCTCATAATTACGACAAATACCCTGAAGACGATCATTTTTTACTTCGTGTTACATATTTTACAAACCAGAAAATGGCCATTTGATAAATCCAAATAATTACTGTCTTCCTGCTCCACACAAGCCATTCTCCATTTCCATTCCACAATGATTGTTAGCATGTCCTTCCATTTCTGGCTCGCCAAACTTAATACAACTCTTCCTCTTCAGTGTTTTTCATTTGCACTACTCCAGATGGAACCTAGATTCACATTCTCATCGTTCTGTAACTCAAACTTGATTTTTTTTTTCGGCTGGATTTATTGTTGACTCAATCATTTTGACGAATTTCAGTATAGGACTAGATCATACATGGAAATAACTTCTCCATCTTTGTTGTCATTATTCCTTCATGTCTTTCAACACTGTGTGTTGCCCTCTGCACATCTCACCTCGGTTCAGTGCCCAGAGGGGATCACGCATTTTAACTTGGTAAATTTTATTCAGGTCAGTTTTGCAGCGTCGTAATAAGACCATAAATTTTGGGAGCAGAAAGAGACCATTCAGCCCACCAAGTCTACTCCACCATTCAACGAGCTCGTGACTGATCCGATAATCCTGAACTGCACTTTCTAGATTTTCCCCATAACCCTTACCTTTACTGATTGAAAATCTGTCAATCTCATTTTTGGATATATTTAATGACCCAGGATCAACAACTCTCAGTTGTAGAGAATTCCACTGATTCATCTCTGTCTTCAATATACCACTCCCATTCTGATATCAAGCACTCTGGTCTTGGACTGTCCCAAACGGGGACTAACCTTCCTGCATCCAACCCGAAAAAAAAACCCTGCATGTTTCAGTAAGGAGCAAGTACTTTTAGTTGTACTGTGTCTGAGCAGTCGAAGGCAATGCATTTCAGTGCTTCCTTCTATTTGTTTTTATCTCTGATGTGAAACTCACACTGATTCTGACAGAGCTACTCCCTATGCCGTTTTTCATGCCAGAAATTCATGTTCATTTAAGCATTTGTACAGGAACAACAAATCCTCATTCCCTGAGTGGGAATCAAACCCAGAAACAGCAGTGAGAGTGCTGAATCCGACTCAAGGAAGGTGCACGCAATGCTTGCAATTTTTCTTCTTGACACTGCTTTTGGTTGTTTTTCTGTTGCACAATGACAGTCACTGAGGTTTTAGCAACATGGAGAGAGGCACTTCGGTCCATTACATTATCACAGGTCATCAAACATCTCGTTTCTAAACCCAGTTTCTAGCACTTGGCCCATAGCCTAAAAAGTTATTCAATGTCTTAAGGGCTTCAGTAGAACAAAAACACTCCTTTCAACAAACAACAGGAACCAGTGCTATTTGCTGCAACATGGAATCTATATTTTCCTCTTTGAAGACAGGTATGAAAGCCAAACTCTTTTTCAGAGACAATACAGTGTGGAGCTGGAGGAACACAGCAGGCTGGGCAGCATCAGAAGAGCAGCAAACTTGACAGAAGGGTCCCAACTCGAAACATCAACTTTCCTGATCCTCTGATGCTGCCTGACCTGCTATGTTCCTCCAGCTCCTTAGTGTGATGTCTCTGACTCCAGCATCTGCAGTTCTTGCAGTCTCCAACTGATTTAAAACCCCACTGTGAAGCCTCTTTTTCAGATCCATATGCCAGATTTCCTCGTGATGTCAACAGTGTAGATTTAAATCCTACATCGTCTGAGGTCACAGCTAATGACTCTCCTTTTCAACCTCTCTGCTCGCATGAGATGTGGCGTCCCTCAGGTTAAACCACCACCAGTCGTGTCTCTAATAAAAAAGCAGCCCTATGGTCCAGAAGAAGTATAGCAACTTCATCATTTCGTCTGTGGCTCAGTGTCCGACTTTGTAATATTATATTCCTGGGACTCACAAAGGTCATTTTCTACTCTATTAAATATATTATATTTGCATTTGTCCTGCTAGGAAATAAATAGAAAGATTGCATGCACACATTACAACAAATAAATTAAAAATCTACAACAGCGGCCATGTAAACCAGTATTCCGAGCCATGTTGAACGTGCCTTAAGCGAAGAATCGCTTATCACTGCGCAGGCTCGGTACCTTTCTGTGTGTTCACTGTCTCGAGCATGCACAGTGGGAGCGATCCTGGGGAAAGCAGCTCTTTTCCTTGGCTCCACAATGGGTAAAAATGTGGCAGAACTGAGGAAGCGATGGATTAGGTGGTTAGATGGAGAGTCTTCGTAAACACTTTGTGGATGTAGTAGACCTGGTATATCCATAGAATCAGTGTGGAAACAGGCCCTTCGGCCCAACAAGTCCCACATTGACCCTCAGAGCATCCCACTCAGACCCATCCCCCTGTAACTGGGGATGTAAAATCTACACATCCCTAAACATTATGGGCAATTCTCCTTACCTGCACATCTTTGGACTGTGGAGGAAACCCATGCAGACGCAGGGAGAACGTGCAAACTCCGCACAGACAGTCGCCGGATGGTGGAGCCGAACCCGGGTCTCTGTCGCTGTGAGGCAGCAGTGCTAACCACTGAGCCACCATGCCGTATAAACAAGCTGTCTGTCCCTGTTTCGCAAAATGGGACATATCGAGGCTTCCTTTCAGCAAAACGTTTCCAGTTATGGCCGTTATCTTTGCAGCAGTCAAAGGGCAGCAGGGCGCATGTGCGGTCGTTCTGGGCCATGGGAGAGAATGCTGTGAATGTCTCTCCTGGACTGACAGGAATAGAGTTTATAAACTCCTTTTACAGGGAGTGAGGAGGAGAGGATTTACACACGGCACGGCAAATTCCAAACTACAGAAATATTTGTCTCTTTTGAATTTCAGTTCCGGCCTGTCTGAGATGGCTTTTGTAAAATTATTTTAAGGTATGTTGGAAGAGGATTTGCAGACCCAAAACTCAAACCAAATAATACATCAAGATCTAAGCATACCACTTTATTCTTTGTTCATTCAGCATTGGATATTATTGGCCTTTGAATGTAAATATTGAGTAAAATAAAAGAAACATAAAATTCCTTTCTTACATCTCCCAGTAACTCTTGTCCGATATCTTAAATCTGTGTCCCTAATACTTCTACTATCAGCTAATGGGAACAGCTGCTCTTTATCTACGCTACCTAAACCTATCATAAACCTAGGCACCTTCTTCAAATCTCACCTCAATCTCCTTTGCTCTGTGCAGAACAACTTCAGTTTCTCCAACCTGAACTTACAACTATTACCTCAGTTTTTGAACCATTCTGATTAATCTCTACTCAAATTTCTCCACAGACCCTCACATCCTTTGTGGATAGCACCTGTTTGTGCAGACCCAAACATTCTGTGTTCAAATTGGTAATGTTATCACACACAGGCCATTGCTCAGTGACATCAGCCTGATTCCCGGATATTCCCTGAACTGTGAAAGTTTGCTCTGACCCCAGTCCTTTTGATATCCTTCGAGCTGCAGAGTCCGGCATTTAATTTTAAAATTGAAAACAATGAAATTATTTCAGTATTTGTAACCAGTAGTCAGTTAGCTGACTATGGGGCTGGTGCAACCCATTTTGTCACTTCCCTAACACCTTGTTATGTGACTGATGTCAAAAGTTGCTTTATAACACTCCTGAATCAGTGTCCATCCATTGCTTTGGTTCATCTGTACTCTTGCTGATCAACTCTCTGTCGTTGTCTAATGTTCTCTGACTCCAATAATGGGTGTAACTGTCTTGGATATTTTATTGTTACTTCCATTGACTCTCTAAATGAGGATTTTACAGCTGAACATCACCTGACCATTTGCTGCTGGGAATTATCTTCCCTTAGTAGCTTCCACAATGTTATTACGTAAGGAGTTATTCACCAAGCGATGATGAAGGGACTGTGATCTGTGTCCAAATCATTGACAATTAATTTACATCAATACAGTGCTTTTCACATAATGGAAACTTCCAAGCTGTTCCTTGGGAGTGTGATAAAGCTCCTTTTGAGCCCAGTCACATTCTGAGATAGTGGGGAGGTGACAAAATGCTTTATAGCCAAATATGTAGCTTTCAAGGAGTACTTTAAAGTGCAAAACTGAGATCGAGAGAGGGAGAGGTTTAGTAAGGAAATTTCAGTTTATGGCTTTGGCAGCTAAAGGTTGAGGACACCAAATGTGGAACAGTTAAAATCGAGAATGCTCAGGAGGTTGAAATTGGAGGGAATGCAGATATCTTGAAGGGCATTTTAAAAAATTCATTCTTGGGGTTGGAGTGGGCACCGCTGGCTCAGTCAGAATTTATGGGCCAGCCCTAATTGCCCTTGAGAGGGCTGGAGGACATTGCAGAGATAGAGAGGAGACTATCAAGAGATTTGAACAGAAGGATGAAAAGTTTAAAATTTAGCAGTGCAAGCACGGGATGTTGGGTGAACAAAACTTGGTAGGAATACACGGGCAGCAGAGTTATGAATGACCTCAGGATTACATCACTGGGTGAATAACCAGTAATTTCTTCCCTTACAGCATTGTGGGACCTTGTGTGGGAAGATAAAGCTGCTAAAGCAGCAGTACATGTTTGGGAGAATGGACAGCGGTAAAAAACTCATTCAGGTACAGGTAATGGAAGGAGCAATAAAACACTAAACAGAGCTCAGATACACCCATTAACAGAGGCAGAGAAAGTTAGACAAGTGCAGAGAGGGGAATGTGAGAGAACAGTGGGGAGTGCATTAGATAGTTCAGTTCACAGGTAACATAGGAACGGATGAGAATTTCAGCAGCAGATGAGCGGAGATTAGGAGGAATCTGATAATGTTACTGAGGTGGAAATGGGCAGTCTTGGTGATGATGAGGATATGTGGTTGAAAAGTCATCTCAGGGGTGAAATATTTAACCATAGTTATGACACGTTTAGTTCAGACTTAGACAGTTGTCAGGGAGAGGGATGGAGTCAGTGGTGAGGCGGTGGAGTTTGTGTTGGGAACTGAAGACAAAGGCCTCAGTTTTCCAATTATTTAATTGAAACAAATTTCTGTTCCACCAGGACTGGATATCAGAAAACTCAGGACAGTGTGCAATCTGAAGGGAACTTGGAGATGATGGTGTTCACATCTACCTGCTACCCTGCTCCTTCTTGGTGGTAGAGGCTGAGTTTTTGGAAGATTCTGTCAAAGTTCTGGTCAAGTGGTAGGTGTCCAAAATCCATCTCCTTCAGTTCCTACCTTCACAGAGAAGCCTGAGCCTTGTGAGAGATTTTCTCACATTCTCTTGTTTTTATTTTGTTTGACATCAATTTCACAGATATTAGAAGGAGATTTGTAAACTAAGTATCACACCATGATCTGATGGAGTTGCCCATTTTATCAC
>NC_063345.1:70614276-70632806 GCF_021869965.1 Rhincodon typus
GTGTGCATGTGGGGGGGGGGGAGAGAGAGAGAGTGTGTGTGTGAGTGTGTGTGTGAGAGAGTGATGGGGGGAGACCGTGTGTGTGAGGGAGAGAGACAGAGTGAGAGAGTGTGAGGGAGTTTGTGTGTGTGTGTGTGTGTGAGTGTGAGAGAGAGAGAGAGAGAAAGCGAGAGAGAGTGTGTGTGGCATCTGAAAATTGGCAGTTGCTGGTATTGAGCACTGAAGCTGTAGCAGCGATGCAACACCTGTAACCCCACGACGCCGGCATCATTCCACACATGAACTACTTTGTGTAAAACAAAACAAAAAGTTCCCCTCATGTCTTTATTAAATCGTTCTCCTCTGACCTTAAAAATAAGCTCCCTAATCTTGAAATTCCCCATCTTAGGGAAAATATACCTGCCAATCACCTCATCTATACCCCTCAAGATTTTACAAACCTCAATAAGGACACACTTAGCCTGCTACAACTCTAGTGAAAGTAGTCCCAGCCTAGCCAGCCTCTTCTCATAATTCTAACCCTCAATTCATGACAACAACCTGGTGAGTTTTCTCTGAACCCTCTCTAGCTTCCTATAACAAGGAGACCAGAACTGGATACAGTACTCCAGAAGATGTCTCACCAACATCCTGTACAACTTCATCATAATGTCCAAACTCCTATACTCAAAGGTCTGAGAAATGAAGGCAAGCATGCCAACACCTTCTTAACCACCCTGTCTACATGTGAGGCAAACTTGTATTTATCTGGCACTTTGAACATTAAGCAATTGCAGGTCAGAGACTGGGAATTCTACAGTGAGTAACTCACCAAACCTATGAGCTCTGTCTTCTGGAAGGACAATGGCCACAGATACATGGGATCATCAGCACCTTTAGGTAACCCTGCAAGATATTCACCAACGTACCTTGGAAATATATTCACTGTTTGTGGGTCAAAATCCTAGAACCCCCTTCCTAACAGCATTGTGAGTGCTCCGACACCACATGGGCCCCATCTGCAGGTGAATTTGGGATGGGCATTAAATAACAGCCTAGCCAGTGACGTCCGTATCTCATGAAAGAATAAGAAAAAAAATGATTAATATATAAATTTAAACAGCAGATTGAAGCGTTCGCAGGAGCTGTTAAATGCTGGTACAATTACAAAAGAAAATGTTTGATATCCAAATAAAACAGGATTTGCAGCATGTTACCAGGAATTCCCCACTTTATTGATGTGTACATGTCAGTGACCAGGACTTTATAGTAGCCCTCGTCACTGTTAACTTTACCTCTCAATTTGACAATCAGTTAATTTATAAATGAAGCGGTTGATAATTTCCTCATGACTTATTCAATCAGCCATAGTAGTAAAGATTTAATGAGCTGAGCTACCATGTTTTATTAATTTTAAATTTCTGCTTGCAGTTTTCTGGAATTCTGTCCCCGAATTTTAAAATGGGAGTTCAGATTTCTGATGCCCAAACTCTTACAGTGTTAATAAGTGTGCTCAGTGTTACTTTGGCCATCTTGTGTAGTTACTCTCAACTGCTTGCCATCACAATATGACTGATCCACCAGGTGTGTGGACTGAAAAGCCAGGCACCAGAATGGATGCAAAAATCAAAACAGAACCAGCTAATGGCGTAGTGCAGAAAGAGGCCGGTCGGCCTGCTGTATCTGCTATGGCTCTCCAAATGAGCAATATGACTTAATGTCATTCTCTTGCTTTCAACTTAGCCCTGCACATTGTTTCTATTCACATGATTATCTAATCCTCACTTGAATGTCTTGCTAAAGGTTGCTGCTACCACACTTCCAGGTAGTGCATTCCAGACTCTAACTATTCGCTGTGAGAAAGGTTTCCCTCACATTGTATTTGCTTCTTTTGCATTTTACTTTCAAGTTATGCCCTTTGGTTCTCAATCCATTTATAAACAGAAACAGTTTCTCCCTATCTCCTGCATCCAGACTCTTCATGAATCAGAAAACTTCAATCAAATCTCCGCTAAGCCTTCTCTTCTGTCATGAAATTGTTCCAATTTCTTCACATTATCTTTATAACAAATTCCTCATTTCTGGAACCACTTCAGTAGACTTCTTTTGCACTCTCTCCAATCAGTTCTCAATCTTCCTGAAG
This sequence comes from Rhincodon typus, assembly GCF_021869965.1. Classification (NCBI taxonomy): domain Eukaryota; kingdom Metazoa; phylum Chordata; class Chondrichthyes; order Orectolobiformes; family Rhincodontidae; genus Rhincodon; species Rhincodon typus. Next base: position 70,616,399 of record NC_063345.1, read on the forward strand.
TGTGGTAGCCAGAACTGAACACAATACCCGAGCTAAGGTCTAACTTGTGCCTTTCACAAGCTCAGAAAAACCTCTTCTAATCTATGCCCCTAATAATAAAGCCTAGGATTTTAAGTTTCATTAATGGCTCTCTCTACCTATCCTGGCACCTTTAATGACATTCGCACATATCCCTCCATCAACAGCGACAGGGTTCCCGTTATCCTCACCTACCATCCCACTAGCATCCACATCCAGAAGATCATCAGACACCATTTCCGCCACCTCCAGCGAGATGCCACCACCAGACACATATTCCCCTCCCCTCCCTTGTCCGCCATCCGCAGTGACTGTTCCCTCCGGGACACTCTGCTCCACATTTCCTTCACGCCCAACACCTCCCCACAGTCCTATGGCACCTTCCCCTGTAACTGGCAAAGGTTTACCTCCTCCCTCCCCAGTATCCAAGGGCCCAAACATACCTTCCAGGTGAAGCAACACTTCACCTGCACTTCCCAGAATCTGGTCTACTGCGTTCGCTGCTCACAATGTGGTATCCTCTACACTGGGGACACAAAGCGTAGACTTGGCGACAGCTTCGCAGAACATCTACGTTCTGCTTGCAAAAAAGACCCTGAACTACCTGTTGCCTGCCACTTTAATGCACCACCCTGCTCCCTGGCCAACATCTCTGTCTCTGGCTTGCTGCAGTGTTCCAGCGAAGCCCAACGTAAGCTGGAGGAACAACACCTCATTTTCCACTTGGGGACCCTACAGCCCTCCGGACTCAATATTGAGTTCAATAATTTTAGGGCCTAAACTCTCCCATGTCCCAGCCCCCTACTCCACACACCAGGCCTTGTTCCTACATAGCCTGCCATTACATACTCCCTGTTGTTAGTCACTAACAGTCCCCATAAACAACTATTCACCCTCCCAGCCTGATCGTTAGCAACTCGTTTGTCATTCCAACTGTCTTTCTCTCTCTTTGGGCTCTATCCTATCATTTACTCCCTATTTTCTGCATATAAACTGACATTTTCCCAGCCACTATCAGTTCTGAGGAAGGGTCACTGGACCCAAAACGTTAACTCTGCTTTTTCCTTCACAGACGCTGCCAGACCTGCTGAGCTTTTCCAGCAACTTTGTTGTTGTTTGCACATAAACATCTTGGTCCCTTTGCTCGTGCTCCCTTTAGAGTAGTCACCCTTTATTTTATACTGTCCATGTTCTTTCTGAACTTCATCTGCTACCTATCTGCCTATTCCACCAACTTGTCAATATCCTTTTGAGATTGTACATAATCCTCACAACTTACAATTCTCCCAAGTTTGTAAACTTTGTAATTGTGCCTTGTACAGCAAGTTCCAAATCACTAACAAATGTCTGGAAAAGGAAGGGTTTTGATGGCCAGCCCCTGGGGAACTCCACCACAAATCTTCCTCCACCTAAAACATATCTATTGACCATTCCTCACCGTTTCTTATCATTGTCTAACTGCTTATACGGCTCTGATCAGATGGCTTCTACATGGGCCATTCATTCCTTTACAGTCCCTCATGAGATCCCCTGAACAAGTTTGAATATGTGGATGGAACATCAGTTCCCTGGAACCTTTAAAGCCCTTGCCACATTCTAGGCATACCAGAGGTCTCTCCCCAGAATAATCTCGGTGGTGTTTCAGGAGGGTGGATGACTGAATGAATTTGTTTCCCATGCATGGAGAAGGTGAACTGCCTCTCCCTATTGTGAGTGAGCCAGTGTAGATTGAGTTGTAATGATCATCTGAACTCACTCCCACAGTGAGAACATATTGATGGTTTGTCATTAATGAGAATACATTGATGGGACATCAGATCTCTAGAACCAACATAGAACTTCCCACTTTCTATGTATTTAAAAGGTCTTTCAACAGTCTATCTGACAGAATGAATTCCTCCCCACACTCGGAGTAGCTGAAGAGCATCTCTGCATTGTCAACTTGTTTGTGTGTCTGCAGGTGAGATCAACAAGTGAAACCCCTCCTACGCTCAACAGGTGAATGACATCCACACAACAGGAGCACATTGCGAAGGCACAGTGTCGTGCTGTGACTACAGCATGCACAGAGACCATGCAGACAATGAGCAGATGTATTTTTCTCGGATCCGCAAATGGTGAGAATGAGGTGGTGCCGGGGGATCAATGGATTCAGTTGATGAATGGGGAGGCTTCATAAACATGTTACGTTAGCCCCAGACCCTGAAACAGATTTTCAGCTCCTGTCATTTGCACAGAGCAAGGCTGCAGCTCCCAGCGTTAGGTCCCAGTTAATGGCTGCCATTTTTAATAGGGGCCTAGTGCAACAGGGCACATGCGCAGCCATGCTTTTAGGAAACAATTGTTTCAATGACTAAAACTCCAATGAGTAGGTTCAGAAAGGTCACAGCTTGTCCATGAAGCTGCATTTGTCTTTGAGATGCAGTGTCTTATTGATGAAGCAGAGTGAAGTTGGAGAAAGCAAGAAAGAGGTCCCAGTTCTCCAATTTCCATGAACTTGTCCTGCATCCAGCCCCCTGTGTCCAATCATAACTCTGTTCAGTAATGGCTTTTTTGCAGAAAGATTTTCAGAAAGGAAACTGAAAATTAAACACCAAATCACAATCTGAGAGTTATGCTCACACTTGCACAGTTACACACTCTCAAACAATCACATACTATCACACACACATACCTGCACATACTTATGCTCGTGTGCAGGTATTCACAAAATTATTGGCACTCACTCATACTCACACACTCACCCTCAAGCGCTCTCTCAAATTCATTACTGTGAGCAAAAACACATTCACTTTCTCATACGTACTCACACTTATACAATCACACACATACACATACACATGCTCACTCATACTGACACATATGCACACACCTTCACACATACATTCTCCCACAAACACTCATTCAGACTTAGACACTCTCACACTTCATACACTTATCTTTCACACACTCACTCACCACACACTCGCTTTCACAATCTCACACTCCCTCACCCTCTCACACATGCACTCACAATCACACTCATTGACACTTGTAATGTGGAGGTGTGCTAAAGGAGGAGCTAAGCTCTGAAAGATTGAACTTCAAATAAACCTGTTGGACTATAGCCTGGTGTCATGTGATTTTTGACATTGACACTCATACACACTCGCAATCACTAATGCAAACACCCATGTACATACTGTCTTTCTCATACTGCTCACAGACACACTCATGCGGACATGGTCACATTTGCACTTGCTCACACACACACATGCACACACTCTCAATTACAGTGGTGATTGGATGTGGAAGTCGGTCCCGAGCCTCCTATGTGGGGTCACCTTTTGTTTGTTTCATTTTCATCCAGAGTGGAAAGTGAGGAGAAACTGCTGGGTTTAACTCCCAGGACTGCTGAAACTGACTGGCTCCAATAACTTTCAATGGGAGGCTGGACAGGGAAGCATTCCCAGGATTAGTTACTAAACTGAAGGTGTCTGTTCAAAGTTCAGGAATTTGTTTTAGAAAGAGGTATTTCTCAAGAATAGTTCTAATCTAAGTTACATCAAATTTTATTAATTGGATGTGAGCAAGGCTAAAGAGACCAGCATTCACTGATGTACTGTTCAGTGAGAGGTTACAAGATTGTCAGGCAGCAACTGTAAAGAAACAGCAACATGTGATCACATGAGAACAGTGTGTGTCTGGGAGGGGAGTTTATAGGTGATGGTTCCCCATACATGCTGGTCCTGAACTTCTTACAGGGAGGATCTGTCAAAATTATTCCTGTGATGTGGATGGAGTAAACCATGTCCTTAAGTATCCCATTGCTCTCACTGTCTCTTCTCCCATTGAGGGCTGAGTCTTGTGGAGGCCCAGGATAGGCAATAGGTCCCCTTCCCTGAAGGACATTCGTGAACTAGTTGAGCTTTTATGATAATCCAGTAATTTATTACGGCATTATTTTTGATTGTCTTTCACACAAGTTACCAGATTCAATTACCTCCATTTCACAACATCCAATAGTTCGCTTCCTTATACTCACCTTTTCCTGATTTAAATTGGTTTTACAGAGAATCACAGAAGCACATTTATCAGCAAGAATTCCAAACAAACATCCCATCAAGATCTGAGAGTGACTCAATTCATCAGGACTTGAAGACCATTGGATTTTCAATGTTTGTCTGTGTTTTGTCTGTGGTTAAAACATTTCAAACATCAGTGTGACTGGAAATGCACCAAGACACATTCACCCAGGTGAGGGTTCCAGCGAACTGGCTGTGGAGACAGTTCTAGCCAGTTACACAGCCCAAGTGAGAGTGTTCCAATGAACTGACTGGGCAGATCATGAACCAGTTACACAGCCTGAATAACAACACACCGTTCCTGCCCTGTGCATGGGTGAGGAGTCAGCTGATCATCCAGTATGGAGAGACATGAGAACACCTGCATCACAGAGAAACCATGGAAATGTGTTGACTGTGGGAAGGGATTCAAATGCCCATATTTGCTGGAAACTTACCGACACAGTCACACTGGGGAGAGTCCGTACACCTGCTCTTTTTGTGGGAAGTGATTCATTCAGTCATCTGACTTTACGAAACATGAATGCACTTACACAGGGGTGAGGGCGTTCATCTGCCCTGAGTGTGGGAAGGGATTCCCTCAGTCAGCCCACCTGCTGGCACACCAGCGAGTTCACACTGGGAAGAGACCCATTCCCTGCTCAGGGTATGGCAAAGCATTCCCTCAGTTGTCCAATCTCAGGGCACCACCAACTGGTTCACACAGATGAGAAACCTTTGAAATGTTCACTCTGTGAGAAGAGTTTTAAAAGCAGATGGAAAGTGCTGACATACCAACACATTCACACTGAGGACAGACACTTCCCCTGCTCCATGTGTGGGAAATGATTTGTCCATTCATACAACCTTCTGAGACACCAGCGAATATACACTGGTGAGTCGTTGTTACCTGCTCCCTCTTTGGAAAAGGATTTACTCAGTCATCCCACCTGCTGAGACACCAGCGAGTTCACATCTGACTTGCAGGGCATGTATCTATTGCTGTTGTTGTTCTTAATAAAACATTGATTGATCCAGTCCCCTGGAGGAGTGGTTGATTAATGTGATGGAGGACTTGATCCATCTGCCTGGAAGATGACAAGGCAGATGCAGTGGAAGAGGGAAATATGTGGTGCTTGTGTTGTGACATGGGGAGGGCAGCAGAGGGTGGCATTGTATCACTTTGAACACGAAAGGGACACAGAGAGAGAGACGGAGAGAGAGGGGTTGATTTTTGATTCATCATGTGTCCCATGGCTGGCAGAGTTGGACACATGCGGACATACACAGACCCACAGACACAATGTCCCTTGGTATATTGTCAGGGTTATCATGAACTTATGTTAATTTATAAAATAGATCTGTGTAATCACCGTTCATTTGTAAATGGATTGATTCATTTGTAGAATTCTGAAACTCATTAAAAGTAAATTTGCTGACTTGTTCATTTCAGTCCCACATACACCTCCTGTGGATCTGTGTGAAAATGCTGTGTTCCCCATAAAATAAATTTGTATCCAGTGGTTTTAGAAGCCTTTGTTCCATTGTCTAAATGAACCTGTACAGTGGCTGCTGCTGGTTTGAAACTGCAGCTTTGTCTCTGTGTGGATTTCAAGTCTGGGGCCAGTGTGTGTGAGATCGGGGAGGAGAGGTACAGACAGAGGTAGTTTGGACTTAATTATTGACCTGCTACTTTCTCTCACACATCCTCCCTCCCCTCTCTAATCTCATGAAGATGCCTCTTGGTATATTCCATACTGGGCGGGGGGATACGTGCTCCAGGTAGAGACAGCTGGGAGCTGACTGGATGAGTTGGAATTTGGGCAGACAGGGGGCTTCAAGTGACAGACCTGAAGGTATTTAAAATAGATCCTGGCAATCATAGTTCCTTTTGCCACATGGATAGAGCAGGAGGTGTGTATCAGAGCGTCTCTCTCTGTCTGTGCATGTGTGCGAGATTGTTGGAATCTCAACACCACCACCCTGAACCATCCATGAACCAAACCCGAGGAGCAGGATATGTCCCTCATGGAAGACAGAGAGTGTGAGAAACCATTGAAGGACCTGGGATCCACTAGAATAGTGAATATCCCCCCTCAGTCTCTCCATGTCTTTCCTTAACGCCTGCCTGTACTTCTGACTTTTTTTCCCTTTTCCCTTTTCTCTCTTTCTGGATTTCTCTCTCTTTTAGACCCTCTCTCTTATATTCTCTATCTGTCTTTTTCCCTCTTTGTATTTCTGACTCTTAACTCATCTTTCTGACTTTGTTTTTTGCCATTCTTATTTTTTTTCTCCCTATCTCTGTCTTTACCCCCGCATCTCTCTCTCTTACACACACACACACAATTTCATTTTCCTTCTTTTATATTTCTGATGCTTACCTTGCCTTCCTGCCTTTGGCTCTGTTCTTTCGCACTATTTTCTTTTCCCCCTTCATTTTGTTGTCACTGCATTCCCCCAACGTTTGCTGCATCCTCCTGCCTCGCCGTGCTCCCCCCGGCCTTGTTTTGCAGCCCCTCCACAAGTTATGCACCACTAAAATTATGCAGTCCTCTTCCCAGGTTTTGTGTGCCCAACAGATTGATTGTCCCAAAATATTGTACTCCAAAATATTTTGCACATGCTTAACATTGGTTTCCCCCAATGTGTGGCTCTCTGCAATTTACAAATCCCCAAATCTTGTTGCTTCCCCACCCCCATGTTTTGCATCCCCTCCAAAAATGAACCCCACATTAGACCACCCCATTAAACTGTGCCTCAATCCAAATATTGCACCCCCCAAAACTGATGTGCACCCTCCAAATTTTTGCCCCCCCCATCGAATAGTGTGCCCCACCCTGATATTTCACACCCCCAATTTTAACCTCAGTTTGGTGTCCCCAAACTTTTGCCTACACCCCCAGTTTTGCACCCGTGACGTTGTTCCCTGTTGCAGGCCCCACAATTCCCCTCAAATTATGCACTGCCTCATTTTGACCCCACATGTCTTTATCCACCCCCAATTATACGATACCCACAATTTTGCTAAGCCCCTAAAATGTTTGCACCTTTCTTCAAGTTTTGCCCACCCTCAAGTTTAGTGTCCCTTCCAAATTTTGCATCTCAAATATTGACCTCAAGATATTACACTCCCCCATTGGCATCCCACCCCCCACTGAATTATGCAGCCTTCCCCCTGATTTTATGACCACTCAAATTATGCACCTCCCCAAATGTTGCATGTTCCCCAATTATGCAGACCCCCCAATTTTACGTGCCCCATAACTTGCAACCTCTCCAATACTTTGCAAGCCTCAAGTTCCCCCTATTGTCGTGCCATCAAATTTTGCCCCTCTCCAAATATTGTTCTTCACCTTCCCCTCAGATTTGGCACTCAGCCACCTCCAAATTTATTGTCCCTGCCCCATATTTGTGCCCATTCCCAATTTACACCTAGCCCACATTTTGTGCCGCCACTCCCTCCATTGCACATCCTCCCATTTTTGCCCTCTTCCAATCATACCCCACCCAAGTTTCACATCTCAAATTTGCCCCCCAATTTTTAAACCACCCCAAACCCTTCAATTAGATTCCAGTCTCTAACTCACTTCAGTGTATCTGTTATTCTACATTAAAAACCACCCCAAACACCTAAATAAGATTCTAATTGTAACTCACTCCCATGTATCTGTTACTCTGGACACAAACCGTCTGAACACCTTGATTAGATTAAAGATTGTGCTGCACTCCTGGGTATCTTTTATTCTGTATGTAAACCAGGATGAAACCTTCAATCAGATTCCAGTCTGTAACTCATTCCTGTCTATCTGTATTCTATATATAAACCACTCCTGTTCCACATAGATTCTATAACTCACTCTGTGGTATCAGCTATTCCACATATAAACCATCCCAAACCCCCTCAATTAGATTCTAGTCTGTAACTCACTCCTGGGTATCTGTGACACTGGACATAAACCACCTCAAACCCTTCGACTAGATTCCATGTTGTAACTCACTCCCTACTACTTGTTACTGTGTATGCAAATTACCCAAATCCCTTGATTACATTTCAGAGTGTAACTCATTCCTCATTGTGTTATGATCTATATAAACTCGGTGAAACCATCAATGAGATTCCAGTCTCTAACTCAGAAACTAAATGTTTGAATATTAAACTGGGAGCAGGAAGACAGAAAGCTGCAGTTTAATTTCTGCTACATTCTGTTTCTCCAAAACAAAGGTTTTTGGAATGCAGCAGTTTAAAAAGGCAGCTCATTGCCACCTTCTCTAGGGTTGATAGGAATGGGGGATAAATACTGGCCAGCCAGTGATGCACTCATCCTATAACAAATGAAAAACAAACCGTCCCTTTGCCTTCCTCACCATATCTGCCCCTGCAGACTAACTCAGTGTGATTCATATCCCAGGACACCCAAATCCCTCTGTATCTCAGAGTCCTGCAACATCTTCCAATTTAAATTAAAGACTCTTTAACATTTATTCCTGAGAAACATCACACTCTCCACTTTATACCAATGTGGACAATGTTTTACCCATGCACTGACCATCTCTAGATCACTCAATTTGAATATCCTTCACATCCTTTTCATGATTTACCTTCCAAACTATTTTCACTAAGAAAATTTTTAAATCAAAGCCTGTTGGAGCTCTAAATATCCTTCTGTCATTCTCTGTCCCTTGTGTGTCTGTCTGTATCTCTTTCCTCTCCCAGAATATCTGTAAATTGGCATATTCATCCATTAGCCTTTTTGAGTTCACAGTGAGCATGTTCCCTCTTTAATCACAGCACGACTTAATACATTCCCTAGTCCCATGCCTTGGTAATAACTGTCAATGCATTAGTTGTCCTAATATTTGGTAATAACGTTGCATTAGCTTCCTGTGATTAGGAATCAGATAAAGTTTCCAAATATCAACATTTCTTACTGCTTTATAATCCCTGAAAAGCTGAACTGTTACCACTATCCAAACATTTAATTCAGCTTCATTTTAGTCCAAACTGAAGATCTTCCATCCTATGGCTGTCAGCAATTTAATTTCATCAAAAAGAAGTGAATCATGAAGATTCATGAATTCTATCCTTTTGTTGCAGACCCTTGGCCCATGTTCTGTGTAAAAATTAACCTCTGCAGTGTCCTTTGTGTTGTGTGAGTTTGTCTTTAAGGGAATATAGTTCGTTTCCAGATAATAGCTCAGATGTTAACCAGAGTTTGCAACTAATTTTAAGAGTCAGTTTTGTTTTGTAATAAATAGATTATTTTGAAATTTTGTTTGAAGAAAGTCTGGTGAAATTCTCCTTTATTCTGCATAGTCATACAGTTCGGAATTAAGTGGCTGTTTTGGTGAACAAATCAATACAATTCCACAGATAACGCAGAGTGGAGCTGGAGGAACACAGCAGGCCAGGCAGCATTAGAGAAACAGGAAAGCTGGCGTTTCAGGTTGGCACCCTTCTTCATTTTTGAGCTGTTCCTCCAGGTCCACACTGTGTTATCTCTGACTCCAGCATCTTCAGTTCTTACTATCTTTGAATACAATTCCACAGTGTCACTGGTGGTGTCATGGGGCTCTCATGTAATTGGTTACCAGCAACATTCATCCAGTCACAGTCTAAACAACAGTTCTAACCTCCTTCCTTAAGAAGGGCTATACTTGGATTGGGAACCATTCAAAAAAAGGTTCCGAAGGCCAATGCCTGGGATGAAAGGATTATTATTTGAGGAAAGATTTGGATGTGTATCTATTGGAGTTTAGCAAAATGAGTGTTGGTCTCATAAAATTCTGATGGGACCTGACAGGTTAGCTGCTGAGAGGATGTTTTCTCTTGTGGGGGAATCGAGAACAGGGAAAATCTGTTTAAGAACAGAGTTTTTGGTTTAAGACAGAGGCAAAGATGAATTTCTTCGCTCAAAAGATCGTGAGTGTTTGGTGAGAGAGCAATGCAGGCTGGGCTATTGAAAACATTCATGGCTGAGGAACAGATTTTTCATCAAAAAGGGTCAGACAGTGAGCTCAGTCATAAATTTATTGGATGGTGGAGCACGATCGATGGGCCGCATGGTCTAATCCTGCTCCTATTTCTCATGTCCTGACTAGTCCATTGTTAACTTCTATGATGTACTGCTTTCATTCTTAATATCAAGCACGTGCCCATCTTTGGTATCGTCTGAAAATTTCTTATTCAGGTCCCTACATCTCAACTGCAGAAGGATATTATTCTGGAATGAAGGACCCAGGATTGAGCCCAGCGCACCCTAACTGGAAACAACCATCCTGTCACATAAACAAACACCCATTGCCTATCATTCATTGCTTCCTGCCATCCAGTCAACTTTGAAGCGAAGTTGTAACTTGTGCTTGGATCTTGTGAGCTTTATTTTTATGCTCAGTCTACCATGTGGGCCTTGTAGGCCTGGAGATAATGGTTCTACTTGAGGGCAAGATCCTAAATGAAGGGCCATGATCACAAGATTGTTCTTCATAAATCCAACAGGGAAATGAGGAGAAATGTCTTTCCTTAGTGTTGTTAGGAAATGGAGCTCATCACTATAAGAAGTGTTTCAAACAATAAGCTGAGTTACTTTCAAAAGGAACTTAGACAATTACAAGTGAGAAAAGGAATGGAAAGAGAAAATAAAAGGCTGAAGTGAGGCCAATGAAAAGTGGTGGATAAGCTGACGATGGGGTGGGGGTGGGGAGATGAAGAAGAGAAAAAGTGGGAGTGATAGGCAGAGTAAACAAAAGTTGGACAGTAGAAGGAACAGATGATAGTATGCCCGCGAGAAAAGAAAATGCTGCTAATGGGATTATAAGTAGGTGAAAATGGGTTGGTTGTGCTGAAATGACATGGCCTGGGTTGTGGTGATGCCTAAAGGACATCAGACAATAGGAGCAGAAATATTTTCTGAAGAAAGGTCTAGGCCCGAAACATCAGCTTTCCAGCTCCTCTGATGCTGATTGGCCTGCTATGTTCATCCAGCTCTACACCATGTTATCTAGGAGCAGAAATAGGCCATTTTGCCCATCAAATCTTCCACCATCAGAAGAGATCATGGCTGATCTGATAATCCTCAACTCCACTTTCCTTCCTTGTCCCCGTAACATCCGATTCCCATATTGATCAGAAATCTGTGAACACACTACCAAGTGCTAATTGACAGAAGAGCTTTTAAATGTCTGATTGCAGGATGTGGTGTGAACGTTCTGTGGAGCTGTGCTGCCATCAATGTGTTCACACTGACAAGAAACCATTCAGGTGCTCTCACTACGTGACTGGCTTCAGAGGATCATATGAACTCACTGTAATTCACCAGCAAATTCTCACCAGGGAAAGAACTGTCATCTTTTCTGCGTGTGACAAAAGATACAAATCAGTCATCCACCTCATTATACAGCTACTTGCTCATTTAGATAGAAAACTTTACAATTTTAAAAGCAAAGTGGACTTGCTATCCTACGAACCTATTGACACTGGTGAGAAGCCGTTCACCTGCTTTGTTTGTGGGACCTCACCTCACCGACTGAGACACTCATGTTCACAAGTGACTGCAGGGGGTTGGATTCTGCTGTTAATCATGTCCAGGACTGAATAATGTCCTCATAGTTGGGTTTTGCATTTGCTGTTTTTAACAATCCTTGACATTTTAGATGCATGATTAATAATGCAGCTTTACTTAAAACACACTTGTGGATTTTTTTTTCCCATCTGAGTGTTTAACATCACCTGCTGGAACTCAGAAAGGATAATCTGGAAAGGATCATTGGCAGGAACAGAACTTTAGCCTGGACACAGTCCTTCAGGATCACACTGTAGGGGTTAAATAGCACTTGGATCTTTCTCATCTCTCTTCTCCAACAGCAAAGTCCCCATATGGGTTAATCCTGAAGTATGTAAGAAATGTTTCTCAGCTGCACTTTTCAATGGTTCTGACTCAGACACAGAACAGAAGCTCCTTTAGAGTCAGGAAGACTATGAGTGAATTCTGAACATTGGCTCAGTGGTTAGCACTGCTGCCTCACAGCGCCAGGGACCTGGGTTCAATTCCACCCTTGGGTGACTGTCTGTGTGGAGTCTCATTCTCCCTGTGTCTGTGTGGGTTTTGTCTGGGTGCTCTGGTTTCCTCCGACAGTCCAAAGATGTGTAGGTTAGGTTGATTAGCTATGCTAAATTGCCCATAGTATTGAGGGATGTATAGATTCAGTGGGGTGTGGGTCTGGCTGGGATGCTCTGAGTGTCAATGTGGACTTGTTGGGCTGAAGGGCCTGTTTCCACAATGTAGGGATTCTATGTGCTGTCAAATCAAACTGTAATCTGTTTCTTACTGAAAGTAAAACAACAGGTTTAAATATCCAGTCTGGATTTGATTACAGCCATTACAAAGTTTAAGGCTGGAGCTGATGCTTAATGTAGACTGGTTTGAACCAAATTATTTAAAGTCTGCATTAAAATAACAGACGGAGGAGTTCACAGGAGCCTGTTAGCCTCAGGTACAATTATACAATCGGCATTTAATCTACAGATAAACAAGGATTTGCAGCATCTTTCTGTTTTATTTTGTTAAAGACCAGAATAAAGAAAAAAAATTTTTTAAAAAAACTACAAGTCATAGCAAAACAGGAGGAAACCTTCCTGCCAATCAGATGCTTCTGCACATAGTTTATTCATTTATTAGATCAATTATCGCAAGACAATCCAAAAATGATTTTTAGTGTAATTAAGCATGTATGTTCCCTGTATTCCAAGCGGACTGGATAACACAAAGGTTTCTTCCTGTACAGTTTTAGATATTCACAATCTTTGTCAAATTAATTACCAACTGCCTTGTTTCTTCTCATCTTTGTTCATCTTTTAGATTTTTTCCCCTTAAAGAATCAATGTAGAGTTTGTTTTCTCCAGGACGTTGTGTGATTATCCTGTCTTTTTTCAAACAATCTTCAGCCTATGTATGCAAGTACTTCCCTTCACCAACAAATAATAGTTGATGCGGCTGTTCCTAACATCAAACAATGCACGACGCACATTTCACTGCATTTCAATGTATTTACGCTGAATAATTTCTCATCGCAACAGGATTGACATCTGCATTTCATTTCCATTTAAGCGATTTTTCAGTATCCTCAAATAGACAATACTTTTGATTCAAGCAAACCATTGAAAAACTAAATGGAATTTTTCCATGGTCACTCTATGTTTGGCATTCTTTAACATGTTACATTGGTAAGATAGTTCTCTTAATAACATAGCATTATAAAAGATAATTGAGACACATTTAAGTAAACAATAAATGTAGATGTTAGTTTGAGTCGATGCATATGAATGCTAAATGCTAACTTAAGTTAGTACTCTTAACAATCTAATACTGTTGTATAATCATCATTTTCTCAACTGAAAACACTTCATAAATTTCCCACCGTTATCATGATTACAATGAATGGAAACTTAATTTAGTGACTGAATATACAACTGTGGAATTGTGCCACGGCCTTAGAGAAAACGTTTTGTTTCATAAATGCATAAGCACAAGACTTGTAGCAATATCATTGAAATGTTTGGTTTAATTAGTGCAATTCACGTGGAAGATGAAACCATCTATTTGTCTCCCTGGGGTCAGGCATTAAACATAAATGAAACAGTCTCACGCTGTATTAGAGTACACTGTCTGACCTTCTGACAGAAATGCATGCAGCACCAGAAGGCCTGGTCTTTGCCATTTACTATCCCATACTTGCAGTGATCGGTGTTCCTGGTAAAGTGTTTTCACTAATAATTAGTTGCAAAGTTGTTGCTCAGGTGTATAATGTTCTTCTTAGCCAGTAATGTTTTTCAATTACACTAACATCATCTGATTCCTTTTCATGAGATTTCCTCCCCCATTCGATTGTCCAAACTCCTCATTTCTACTATACTAATTATTTCCCTTTAAGTTATCATGCCTTGTAATTAACAATGTTAATTCTGTATTAATGGCATAATTTCTTTTAATTATGGACAAAAATCTTTGTCATCACTAGTGCATTTTCAAATTTTAATGGTGCTACCGCTCTCTTTTTTCAGCATAGTTTCTTCTCATAACCGCAATTATTTCACTCAATTAATGGGAGAATGCTTTTCATTGACCCATGGATTACCATTTATTTAATTTTGTTTTCTGGTGTGTGCTTCTACTGTCATAGTGCGTCAATTCCATTTTTAATCTACATTACTGGTATTCTTGCTTTGGGTGCATTATAAAATCAAGGTCATCATGTTTTGTGATTTGATTGTGTCAATTTGGGTAAATTATCTTACTGTGAATGTAGCTCATTTGTTTTATTGAAAGGTGACTGAATTATGCTTTTCTTTTTGTCAGAGAGCACATGATCATGTATTATGTACGGACTGCATTCTGTTACAATGCACAAATATGCATTTTTTATGTCAAAAGTGTTTGCTTAATTGGTTTAGCCTAAACATGGCAGCTCAGGTAGTGTGGCATTTTTTCAGAACTGTACAAACGCTTGAACCCACAGGCTTTGTCTGAGATGTAATTGTGCTGCCAGCTGACAGCAGCAGAAGTGTAAAATGCATGAGTCAATTTGGTTGCTGTTATGTAGTGTTAGGGGGTGTCTTCACATTTTGGGGAGACTTCATCTACTGATTTATAAATCTAAAGGGCTGGAGAAGTTAACCTATTTTCCCTTCCACAGCAGCTGCCATACGTGGTGGTGTTTTCCATATTCCCTTCTGTTCACTTATTTGCTCATTGCTCAGGTAACATTTACATTTCTGTCACACAGCTAACTTGGCAGTAGTTGTGATTCTGTCTCGAGGAAGCTGCGGCCTCTCCAGATGCATCACTTACTACCTGATATCCATGGCGGTGACAGATCTCCTGGTAATCATCACCTCTGTAATATTAAACAGAATTGTTGGTATTTATTTCCCATTCACTATGTTGTCCATCACTCCAGTTTGTAGTCTTAGTTTTGTGATCATATATGGAGTCAGAGATTGTTCTGTCGGTGTAACTGTCGCATTCACCTTTGATCGATTTGTAGCCATCAGTTGCCAGAAGCTTAGAACCAAATATTGCGCCAAGAAAACAGCAGTCCTTGTGATCGGAGCTGTCTGTGTTCTGGGCTGTGTGAGAAATATACCCTGGTACTTCATTTATGAGCCTTCGTTTAAAATTAACAATACACCCTACTCCTGTAGTGTGAAATTAATATTTTACACGTTACCTATGTGGGCTGCATTTGACTGGATTCTTGCAATTCTCACTCCTTGGCTCCCGTTAATTTTAATTTTTCTGCTTAATGCTCTCACCATCAGAAACATTCTAGCAGCCAATGGAGCCCGCAGGAGAATCCGGGTGCACAGCGATAGAGAGAATCATAGTGACCCAGAGATTGAAAGGCGGAGAAAGTCTATTATTTTACTATTTACCATCTCGGGGAGTTTCATTCTTTTGTATTTGCTGTACTTTATAAACATCATTTATGTCAGGATTGCGAAAGTTACATATTTCTCAGGTTCAACTTCTGATGAATCAGCATTCTTTCTGGAGGAAAGTGGTTACATGCTTCAGTTTTTGAGCTCCTGCATCAATCCGTTTATTTACACAGGGACCCAGAGTAAGTTTAGACAGAACTTAAAAGATGGTCTGAAATATCCACTGGCTCCAATTATTAGACTACTTAAATATAAATCTTAAAATCCACAATTAATTATGCATTAAATGCAATTTGTTACTTTGTTCTTTTCTCATTTGTGTTGCACATTGTCATTCCTTTCGGAATCAGTCACTCCTTTCTGAGATCCGTACCCACCGTTGTTTTTTTTAAATGCCCTATAAGGAACCCTGCATCAGCATACTGTTCAATGTTATTGCGGATTCTCAATCAGTCTAATGTTACCTATTCTGAGTAAAAACCACGCATATCACTAAATTTAAATGGGAAAATGATGCTGACCAATGAACGTGCAATTCTAGAACAATATCAATATCTAACGACAGTATGAATTCAATCGGGCATAGACTGTCCTTCTACAATGTTTTCTATGTTATCAGGAGTTGTCCCACTTGTGCAGCACTAAGACTATATCGGGTCACTGGAGGAACATAGCAATGAAAACTCATTGTTTGTCTTATGCCTCTGTCAATTCAGCAGTTAAGTGGACATCTCTAATGCCATGAAAACATTTTAAAATTGATCTAATATTAGTTTTACATATACACGCACACAGACGGTAAAGAACAGAATCAAGTACAGAATAAATATAAAAACCAAAAGAACTGCGGCTGCTGTAAATCAGGAACAAAAACAAAGTTGCTGGAAAAGCTCAGCAGGTCTGGCAGCATCAG
>NC_063345.1:70633206-70773473 GCF_021869965.1 Rhincodon typus
GACCTGCTGAGCTTGTACAGAATAAATATGTTACATTAAAAGAGAATATTTCTTTACTCAATATTGCAGTAGTGTACATTATCAATTTGTGTTAGGCACAGAAATCAGTGACAATGTTCATTACTTAGAACAATAAACTTCTTTCCCAAACTCATTGTTCAGAGGTATGTTTCAGGGTAGTCAACATATATTTTCCAACTTTATTTGCTTTTGAGCAATGATTGAGAACTATCCACAAATGATTGGCTTGCACAGTTAATTCAGAAGACAGTTCAGAAACAATGACATTGCTGTGGGATAGGAGTTAAAAGTCAACTAGGCTAATTAAGGATGGCTGGGAAGAAACTGTGCGTTTGAACCAGCATTACAATCCAGGAAGCTGCAGTCCTTTATTGATTTAGATACTCAATTTTAGTTTAGATACCCTGATTTGTTTAATTTACGTTCCACAACTGTTACACTGAACATGAAGTTATGTCCTCAGGTCATCTGGCTTGAATGTTTTACTACCAATTCAATGACATTATCATTATGCTCGTGGTACATCAATATCCCATTACTGTGACTGGGCAAACTGTGACAAACTCATTCGATGAAGTCTCTGTGAATATTCGGTTGTCTCGTATATGTCACCCCATTCTGTTTCTCAACTGAGTGAACAGCAGCAAACCTGTCCTGCAGTGGTGGCCCAAGGGGAGTTCGTAAAAAAAAAACTGTTTAAACCATACTTAGTGGACTTGGCTGCGATTCCTACACTGCACATTTTGGCGGGAAGAACATTTTAAAAAAAGGTATCTCAAACGTGAACGTTCTAAGATGCAAAGTGATCATGCTGCGCGAGTGCAGAGCCATGAAAGACCAATATTGGTGCTATAACTGTAAGTTAAAAAGGAGATATTATTATTTACTACAAGAGTAAATAAAGATATAAAAAAAGAACGATTGTGCTTCATCTGTCCTGCTGAAACCACATCTAGAGTACTGTGTGCAGAACGTGCCATCTTAAATTAAAACAAAAAGGATGTAACTTTGGTGGACGTAACAAGGTGTAGAGCTGGATGGACACAGCAGGCCAGGCAGCATCAGAGGAGCAGGAAAGCTGACAGAAGGAGATTCTGAAATAAATAGAGAGAGAGGGGGAGGCGGATGGAAGGTGGATAAAGGAGCAGATAGGTGGAGAGGAGATGGACAGGTCAAGGAGGTGGGGTTGGAACCAGTAAAGGTGAGTGCAGATGGGGAGTTAGGATGGTGGTTGGTCAGTCAAGGGAAGACAGACAGGTCAAGGAGGCGGGGTTGAGGCTGATAGGTAGGAGTTGGGGGTGGGCATTGGTCAGTGAGGTGGGAGGACTGGACAGGTGGGAGGAAAAACAGACAGGTCAAGGAGGCAGGGATGAGCTGGGCTGGTTTTGGGATGAGGTCGGGGGTGGGGAGATTTTGAAGTTTGTGAAGTCCACATTGAGACCATTGGGCTGCAGGGTTCCCAAGCGAAATATGAGGCGCTGCTCCTGCAACCTTCGGGTGGTATCGTTGTGGCACTGGAGGAGGCCCAGGTTGGACATGTCGTCCAAGGAGTGGGAGGGGGAGTTGAAGTGGTTCCCGACGAGGAGGTGCAGCCGTTTGTCATGAAGCAAGGGTATGTGTTCCATTTCAGAATCCCCTTCCCCTCCCCCATTTCTGAAGAAGAGTCCAGACCCGAAAGATCAGCTTTTCTGCTCCCCTGATGCTGCCTGGCCTGCTGTGTTCATCCAGCTCTACACCTTGTTATCTCAGATTCTCCAGCATTGGCAGTTCCTACTATCTCTAACTTTGGTGGAAGCGGGTTTGAGAAGGTTTACCAGACTAATAATTGAATCGGGCGTGTTTTCAATTACAAAACGTTAGCCAAGTGAGCCTTGTATCCACTATACATTTTTTTTATAGGAAATGAAGAGCAGTGTTCACTACAACATAAGAGATCCTCAGGGCTCTAACAGTATAGAAGTGGATGCTATTTCGTATTCTGGGGAGATCGACAAGAAAGAGCAAGATTTTGATTAGAGATGTCCTAATTTAAATCGTGATGAGACTTTTTTTTGTTTCTTTAAGTGGGTTGTAAGCCTTTTATACTATTTTACTGAAAACATGGCAGTATCAGAGTATTAGAGCGTTTTTTTTTTCATCAGACCGAAATAGATTCATTGTAAGAATGCGGTTGAAAAATTGTCAGGAGTCGATGGGAGTGTAGATTTGACATTTATGTCCGATCCACTTAGATCTTATTTAATGGCCAACAAACTTGAGGAACCAAATGACTTACTTCTGCTGTTCAATCATATGCCTGCAGTACATGAGCAAACACACCTCTGATTCCAAATAATACGGGAATCAAAGCTGGTCTCTGCGATTGGACTGCCTACTAGATTTTAGAAGTACAAGTACTATGAAAATACAGAAATCATCTCTGTGCGATTTTAGTATACAGCACATCAGCACACTTCATTAAGTTTGTACTGTTCCTTTCCCTCAGAGCTGCTTGACCTACAGTACCTGAGCAGCTGATAATTCCGAGGTATCAGAAATATGCAGACTAGAAGGGATATGTTGTGATCTGGAAAGGGGAATAGAACATAGAACATAGAACTGGATAGCACAGTACAGGCCCTTCGGCCCACGATGTTGTGCCGAACTTTTACACTAATCCTAAGGCCCATCTAACCTCCACCCTTACCTTATACTATCATCCATATGCCTATCTAATAGCCGCTTGAATGCTCCTAATGAAGTCGACTCCACTACCCTCTCCGGCAATGCATTCCACGCCCCAACCACTCTCTGAGTAAAGAACCTACCTCTGATGTCTCCCCTATATCTATGTCCACTCACTTTAAAACTATGCCCCCCTCGTAATAGCTACCTCCACCCTAGGAAAAAGTCTCTGGCTG
Source organism: Rhincodon typus (assembly GCF_021869965.1). Lineage (NCBI taxonomy): Eukaryota > Metazoa > Chordata > Chondrichthyes > Orectolobiformes > Rhincodontidae > Rhincodon > Rhincodon typus. The sequence goes on from NC_063345.1 coordinate 70,636,128, forward strand.
TCTACTCTATCTATACCTCTGATCATTTTGTACACCTCTATCAAGTCACCTCACATCCTTCGTTGTTCTAAAGAGAAAAGCCCTAGCTCTCTCAACCTTTCCTCATAAGACCTTCCCTCTATTCCAGGCAACAACCTGGTCTGCACCTTTTCCAATGTTTCCACATCTTTCCTGTAATGAGGTGACCAGAGCTGGACACAATACTGCAGATGTGGCCAAACCAGGCTTTTGTATAGCTGGAGCATAACTTCACGGCTCTTGAACTCAATCTCTCTATTAATGAAAGCTAACACACCACACGCCTTCTTAACAACTCTATCCATCTGGGTGGCAGCTTTCAGGGAACTGTGGACATGAACCCCAAGATCCCTCTGCTCTTCCACACTGCCAAGAATCTTTCCGTTAATCCTGTATTCTGCTTTTGTCCTTCCAAAATGAATCACCTCACACTTTTCAGGGTTAAACTCTACCTGCCACTTCTCAGCCCACCTCTGCATCCTTTCAATGTCCCTTTGTAACCTAGAACAGCCCTCTGCACTGTCCACAACGCGACCCACCTTCGTATCGTCCGTGAACTTGCTAATCCACCCTTCCACTCCTTCATCCAAATTATTTACAAAAATCACAAGCAGAAGAGGACCCAGAACAGATCCTTGTAGTACACCACTCATAACTGAGCACCGTGTTGAATCTTTTCCGTCCACTACCACCGTTTGTCTTCTAAGTGTCAGCCAATTCTGAATCCAATCTGCCACATTTCCCCCTATCCCATGCCTCCTTACCTTCTGCATGAGCCTACCATGGGGAACCTTATCAAATGCCTTACTTAAATCCATGTATACCACATCCACTGCTCTACCTTCATCCAGGTGTTTGGTCACCTCTTCAAAGAATTCAGTAAGGTTTGTGAGGCATGATCTACCCCTCACAAATCCCTGCTGACTATCACGAATCAAACTGTGCCTTTCCAAGTGATCATAAATCCTATCTCTTAGAGCCCTTTCCAATAATTTGCCCACCAGTGACGTAAGACTAACTGATCTGTAATTTCTGGGGTCATCCCTAATCCCTTTTTTGAACAAGGGAATGACGTTTGCCTCTCTCCAATCTTCTGGCACTATGCCCGTCGACAGTGAGGACGAAAAGATCATTGCCAAAGGCCCTGCAATCTCTGCCCTTGATTCCCATAGAATCCTTGGATAAATCCCATCAGGCCCGGGGGACTTATCTATCTTCAAGTTCCTCAAAATTCCTAGTACATCTTCCTTACTAATATCGACCTCCTCTAGCCTAGCAGCCTGTTTCACACGGTCCTCCTCTACAACTCGGTCCCTCTCAGTTGTGAATACCGAAGAAAATGATTCATTAAGGACCTCTCCTGTCTATTTAGGTTCCGCACAAAAATTCCCTTTACAATCCTTGATCGGCCCTACCCATTCTCTGGTCATTCGCTTATTCCTCACATATGTGTAAAAAGTGTTGGAGTTTTCCTTGATCCTATCTGACAAGGTTTTCTCATGCCCCCTTATGGCTCTCCTAAGCCCTTTCTTCAGTTCCTTCCTGGATAACTTGTATCCCTCTGGAGCCTTTTCCATTCCTTGTTTCCGAAACCTTACGTAAGCATCCTTCTTCCTCTTAACCAGTCGTTCAACCTCTCTTGAGAACCAAGGCTCCCTCACTCGACTGCATCTTCCCTGCCTGCTAGGGGCAAACATATTGAGCACACGCAGTATGCATTCCTTAAACAATCTCCACATTTCAATAGTGCTCTTCCCTGACAGCATCTGTTCCCACTTTATGTTACCCAGTTCTTGCCTAACAGAATTATAATTACCCTTCCCCCAATTATAAACCTTACCCTGCTGTATGTACCTACCCTTTTCCATGACTTTTGTAAAAGTAACAGAGTTATGATAGCTACCACTAAAATGCTCTCCTACCAACAGGTCTAACACTTGGCCTGATTCATCGCCAAGCACCAAATCCAAAGTGGCCTCTCCTCGTGTTGGTCTATCTACATACTGTGTCAGGAATCCTTCCTGAACACACTGGACAAAATCTGCTCCATCTAAACTATTACAACTAAAATGTTTCCAATCGATATTTGGAAAGTTGAAGTCACCCATGGATACAACCCTGTGACTTCTGCACCTTTCCAGTATTTGCCTCCCAATCCACTCCTCCACTTCTCTGCAACTATTAGGGGGTCTGTAAAAAAAAAACCAACAAAGTGACTGCTCCTTTCTTGTTCTGGACCTTAACCCAAACTGACTCTGTAGACATATCATTCTCGAACTGCCTTTCAGTAGCTGCTATACTAGCCCTGACTAGCAATGCCACTCCCCTGCTTCTTTTCCCACCCTTCCTATTTCTTTTAAAGCATCTAAATCCCAGAACTTCCAACAACCATTCCTGTCCCTGAGTTACCCAAGTTTCTGTAATTGCCACAACATCGTAGTTCCAAGTACTGACCCATGCTCTAAGTTCATGCACCTTATTTCTGATACTTCTCGCATTGAAGTATACACACCTCAAACCATCTCTGTGTCCACAATTATGCTCCATCGACCGCATTTCTTTATTGACGACATCACTCCCTGTTGTGTTTGTTGGAAGGCTGAATACCTCATCCTCTGAATTACAAATCCGTTTCCCCACCCCCTGCCAATCTAGTTTAAACCATCCCGCATAGCTCGAGCAAACTTCCCTCCCAGGATATTTGTGCCCTTCCGGTTCAGGTGCAACCCATCCTTACTGTACAGGTCCCACCTTCCTCAGAATGTGCTCCAATTATCCACATAATGGAAGCCCTCCCTCCTACATCAGCCCTGCAGCCACGTGTTCAGCTGCACTCTCTCCATATTTCTTACCTCGTTATCACGTGGCACCGGTAGTGATCCAGAGATAACTACTCTGTTTGTCCTGGACTTCAGCTTCCAACCTAACTCCATGTACTCGTTTTTCACATTCTCTGTCTTTTTTCTATCTATGTCATTGGTACCGATGTGTACCATGACTGCTGGTTGATCACCCTCCCCCTTAAGGATCTTGAAGACACGATCTGAGACATCATGGACCCTGGCACCCAGGAGGCAGCATATTATCCGTTCATCTCGTTCGCGTCCACAGAACCACCTGTCTATGCCTCTTACTATTGAATCCCCCACTACAATTGCTCTCCTATTCTACCCCCTTCCCTTCTGTGCCACAGGGCCAGGCTCAGTGCCAGAGACGTGTCTGCTATGGCCTTCCCCTGGTAAGTCCCACCCCGCCAACATTATCCAAAACAATATACTTATTGAGGGGAACAGCCACAGGAGATCCCTGCACTGCCTGTCTATTCCCTTTCCCCATCCTGACAGTCACCCAGCTACCTTTTTCCTGTATCTTGGGTGTGACCACCTCCTTATAACTCCTCTCTATCACCCCCTCAGCCTCCTGAATGATCCGGTGTTCATCCAGCTCCAGATCCCTAACGCGGTTTTTGAGGAGCTGGAGTTGGGTGCACTTCTCGCAGGTGAAGTCAGAGGGGACACTAGCAGTGACCCTTACCTCCCACGTCCTGCAAGAGGAGCATGCAACTGCCCTAGCTTCCATTCCCTCTACTCTAGATTTCCAGAAGAATAAAAAAAAGTCTTACCTTACTGACCCTCCACACAGTCTTTTTTTTTGGTTAGAAGAGGAGGATGGGTGGGAGACACTACACGTGTAATGTTTCGGGTTTAGCTAATGCCCGAATATATCAGTTCCTTCCTAGCTTGCGTTCTCTCCTCAGGCTCCTAATACAGGCATAGGAACACGGCCACGATGCCATAACAATTCTTAAACCATATCATCGCAGCTGTTCAGGCATATTATGAGACAAATCTGGAACAGAATGCATTGGCCCAGAGATTGGAACACAGTCAACGCCCCTAGAGGAAACCCCAGTAAATAGTTTCTTGTACTGAAGCAGAGAAGCATATAATGCTGACAGCATTCTTCCATTTGTAACGCTGTCGTGTGAATATTTGCGCATCAAATATGACCATTGAGTAGCCTGATGAATAATAAGACTGTGGATCATTGAATGGCATGGCAGCTTGGTGGCATGACGTTCGGGGATCAAAACATGGACGCCTCAACTGCACTAAACCATTACCCTTCACTTCATTGACTGTAAATCTCCAAAAGCTTTGACTACAGGAAAGCATCCCACAGAATGAGAAACTCCCAAGGCAAAGAAAAATAAAATCTCTTGTTCCAACTCTTAAAAGTGTGTGTTGGTACCTTGTATTTAAACTGTCTCCCCTATGGCGAAACTACCAGCAAGGGGAAACATGCTCTCAGCATGCCCTCATAACGTTTACTCTGGGTCTCATACGTTTTGATTAGATAACCTCACAGTAATCAATAATCAATGTACCTGGACATATCTTTCTCAATCCTTCCCATGCAATAACTGTTTCATACCAGGAGTCAGGTGAGTGAACCTTCACAAAGCTGTTTATAATGCATTTGTATCATCTTTAACGAATGAGATTGCAACTGTGCTTAGAAGTACAACTGGTGCCTAAGTTAAATCATGCATAACTAAGCAATATTTCCTTATTTATATGTTAAACTTTCCCCTTAATTAAAAATAAATCCATCTGGCTAACTGATCATTTGCTCACTTGCATTCCAAAATGTTATGATTCAGATACATGGTCATCTAGATCCTTCTGCAACTTGGAGTTCTGCAGAGTTTCACCCCATTCAAATAAGATATTGAATTTCTCTTCTTCCTGATAAATGGTCAAGTTACTGGATTCCTACAGGATATTTAATCTCATTTTCTTTTTGCTGTCTCATAAAACATTGCCTACCCCCTTTGTGGATTCCATACCTCGCTTTAACAAACTACCTTCCTCTCTATTGCTGTGCCATGAGCAAATGTTGGTTTAATACATGTTGCCCATTCATCCAAGTCATGGCATAAGCTATAAGCCATTAAGTACTCAGCATTAATTGGCTGTTACAGGTTGCAACGGGACATTGACAGGATGCAGAGCTGGGCAAAGAAGTGGCAGATGGAATTCAACCCAGAAAAGAGTGAAGTGATTCATTTTGGAAGGTCAAATTTGAATGCAAAATATAGGGTTAATGGCAGGATTCTTGGTGGTGTGGAGGAACAGAAGGGTCTTGGGGTCCACGTCCATAGATCCCTCAAAGTTGCTACACAAGTTGATAGGGTTGTTAAGAAGGCATATACTGTGTTGGGTTTCATTGGCAGGGGAATTGAGTTTAAGAGCCGCGAGGTTATGCTGCAGCTCTAAAACCCTGGTTAGACCACACTTGGAATATTGTGTTCAATTCTGATCGCCTCATTATAGGAAGGATGTGGAAGCTTTAGAGAGGGTGCAGAGGAGATTTACCAGGATGCTGCCTGGACTGGAGGGCAGCCTTATGAAGAAATGTTGAGGGAGCTAGGGCTTTTTTCACTGGAGCAAAGAAGAATGATAGGTGACTTGATAGAGGTGTACAAGATGATGAGAGGCGTGGATAGAGTGGATAGCCAGAGATTTTTTCCCACGGCAAAAATGACTATTATGAGAGGGCATAATTTTAAGGTGATTGGAGGAAGATATAGGGGAGATGTCTGAGGTAGATTCTTTACACAGAGAGTAGTGGGTGTGTGGAATGCGCTGCCGGCAGTGGTTGTGGAGTCAGATACTTTAGAGACTTTTAAGCAACTCTTGGATAGGCACATGGAGGGTAGTAAAATGTAGGATATGCAGGGTAGTTTGATCTTAGTAGGATAATAGGTCGGCACAACATTGTGAGCCAAAGGGCCTGAACTGTTTGTACTGTTCTATGTTCTATGTTCTAATCCCATTGCACTCTATGATTAAATTTGTCACGTTAAACTTGAGAGACATATTTATTATTTCTCCAGGCTTCTTGTTAGCAAAGCAATTATTTATCATTTCTGACATGGGCCACGGCATACCATGAACTTTTATTTGTTAAAATAAACATCTTCCTACTTACATAAAATCTAACATTACTAAACAGTTGTATCTGCCCCTTTACATGGATATATGCATTTTATTAAATGACTATGAATGACGGGTCACTTCATGAGTTTCAGACTATTCGTGATAAAGAATACAAAATGTTCAGTAATGTTTACTCAGAAACCTACACCAAGATGAAAAATTGTTTCCCACTACAATATCATCATCTAAGATCTAAATCTTACATTATTTTAGCTAAGTGCAAGTTGAAAAAAAATAGATGGAATGATTTTTTTGCTGCAAGATTGTACGAGTTTTCAGGTTGAATTTTATCAGCTCGCCACATTAATTAACATTCCAGTCCTTATGATGAGTATCACATCCAATCTCAACATTATCTTCTGACACACCCTACCCAGGGAATCCCTATTAGGGATCACAGATATGGTTGGCATCCCCATAGCCCGCACCATGTTTACAAAGTTTTCACTGGGCAAGTATTGTCATCACAGAGCTGCCCTGTGCGGCTCTTGAAATTTGTCCTGCATATGGTAAATGGGAGAGATCAGCACCATTCTTTGTGGAATTGTCCTGGGGATCACGCTAAGTAGGGTCAGGCACAAGGGCTTCCTCTTTCCCCAAGGCCCAGCAGTGGAGGCCATGACACCAGATCATGCCAATCCTGTCTGAAGTTGCTACCTAGGTGAGAACAATCTCAGCCGTCTGGAGAAATATACAATAAATCAGGAAAAAAGTTAATGTCCTTCTCCACTCCACCAGCCCAAGTACATTACTGTCACTGCATCTCTAATATTGGACCCACTTTTCACCAAGATTCATGTTCTACCACTCACTAATGACTGCAACTTCACCGTGACTCACCCTCACCAACACCAATCCCCAATGTCACTAACGCTGCATGCCCTCTGCATTACCTAATCACTTGTCTGGTAATCTTTCCCACTTGCACCAATAGTAATAGCTGTGCCACCCAATTTGATCATCCATCGTATTTGTCTCTATCTCAATTTAATATTAAAAAAAATGTTTTCAGGATAGTCGAGGCTGCAGTAATAGTTGCCAGCGCAGCACAAGGTGCAGCTTTGAAGCGTCCTGTAACTGGATTGAAGATGGGTCATGAGAGTTGATAGATTCAGGGGCCTGCAGGATGAAAATATCTGTGGACGTGGGTTGCATGATACCGGATGCAATATATCTGCATCCAGTATCCAAAGGGGAGGCAACAGAAGCTGCCAACAGAAATGAACAAGGAGAGTTTTAGGAAAGAAAGGAAAAGTCTGCGGTTGTCCGTGTGGATGTGCAGAAAGAGTAAAGATTTGAAACAAGGTTGAACACATTTGCCAGCGCTGTGTTTGCAGGTTTAAACAGCCCGTACAGATGAAAAGAAAGCGTTGTACAGAACAAAAGAAAAGTGGAGGGTACTGGGCCTGATCAGTTATTAAGTGAGGAACATTCCCTATGACCCAGCAAAAAAAAAGAGAAAGAAACACAGACCTTGGTTGTGCTCAAGTACATTATAATACGTACATTGTTTTCTTGAGAAGAAAGACATGGAGTTAAAGGAAAAATGCTTCAATGTGAAGGTGAAACAGGTGCAGAAGGATTCTGAGGTGGATAAGGCAGCCTAGAACTCTGTTAATGAAGAGAAGGAGACCACTTTGGTGCATGGTGAATGAAAGCAATGACTGGAGGCCAATTATTGAATTTGGGAAATGATTAGGCCAGAAAATAGAAAGTACTAAAGTCAGATATGACATCAGAAGAACAATAGATAGAGGTGAGAACAGAACGAGTATGAAATTTACAAATTACATGTACATTGAACTATTAGAGTTGCACAAATATTGGAACATTTAGGAACAAGTCCTTATAAACCTATTTAAATTTTGTCCAAGTCATGAAGATTTGCTGAACTTGCTTGTGACACTCAAAATATAAAATCAGAATGCAACGGCTGTTGCAAACCTAAAATATAAATAACGAATCAATGAATTTAAAAGTTCAACATTGTTCCAGTGGCAAGAGTGCAATAGATAGTGCCAGTGATTAGTTAAGTTTCCATTTTGTTCTGTATAATTTTAGATGAAGTGCATCCTCAGCAACGTGCAACAGCCCTTTCAGCCAATTCTTACATTGAGCTTGCCATGTTTACATTGAAAGCAGTAGCGCCAAGTCGAGCCTGTACAGTCAAACTGCTGTGTGTGGAACGGGACTTGTGTACATTGAAAGGAGTCAGTTTGTGATGGAGTTCTTAATGCCAACAATAAATATACTGAACTGAATCAGGCCTGTGTTGACTGGAACTTGAAAAACTGAATGTAAGTTCGTTGAACTTGCCTGTTTCCACCATAGGTATATCCACACTTACTGTAACATGTTTGACTGTGATCTGTTAAATCTCACTGCAGTATTGTAAGTGCCTGAACTGCACCTTAATCTGCCTATATTGAATACGATCTTACTGAAGTACGCCTAACTATACAATCAATTCTAATGTGAATCTGTCCCAGGAAACAGGAGAGCATGTTTTAATAATTGTCCAAAACTGAAATGAACCAAGTTAATTTCAATATAGAATATACAAAACGAAAGTAATCGTGCTGAAGTTGAACTATTCACAGATGCTGAATCGAACATTATCACACCGATTGTACCTGTCTTAAACATAATTGCTGGACATGACCACAGTGAAGATAACGGCAACGATCAGAACTAGTCTTTACTGTAGATAATCATGAAGATGAGCCTATGCACCGAGAAGATAACTGAATGTATTTGGACCAGTCTGCAATGAGTACACAGACAGTAGATTAAAAGTAGGTACGTCATCTGAAAGAGATTTGAGACTATGTTGCACCTGTGCTAATTGCCTGAATGAATAACCATACCAACTGAAACCTTGGCTGTGTTTTCCTCGGAGTATTCGTATTTCTCTGTAAAGTCGTGAAATCTACTGCTGACTCCTAACACTATAGCTAGATCTTTTTTTATGGAGCAAATAATTGGGATCACTCTCCAGTCTTTGATACTTTTCATTAGGAGTGGGTCACACACTCTAATACAAAACATTTCATTTCAGCAAAGAAAAAAGTCATTTGAACAACAGATGCCTAATAAGTTTATTGCTACAATTGTATAAATCATCTAATTATCACCATGAAAATTGATTTGATTATAAATGTGGCCATTTGTCAGATATTTGCACAGTCTGATCAGAGCATCTGAGGAAAATGCATGAAATGCCAACAGGGCTAATTTTGGCTATTTACTATCTAACCATTGCTGAGATTGGAGTTCCAGGTAAAATGCTGCAGATAGATAAGAGCAGCATGAATTAATGTTTACATGTGTCTGTTCTCCCATTGACAACTCACACGTCTCCATGTTGCAAGTAGCCATTCCACTATTTAGTGAAATATAACTTTTCTCCTCAGTGATGCATTTTGTCTTATTGATGTACAGTTTCATTTTTTCTAGTTTTGTGGAATTGTTTGTAACAAAGTGATTTTTTTTCAATTTATTGTCACAATTTTGCACTATTTATGGCAGAACTTATATTTCATCAGCATTGTTATTTCACACCTTTGTCAGCCTTGTCTTTTCATATTACTTGTCTAACATAACAGTATTCAATCTTCCTGTAACTGCAATAAATATATATCCACAATTATACAATTTCTCACATTTCTCACTTACAGTTCATAACATAAATCTAGTCTGTTGATTTAATGTCAGTGTTGTGGTTGGTGAATTCTCATTCTGTTGTCAGGATTCCATTGATCTATTGATAAATCGAGAGCTGGTGAATGAACAAGTAGTGACATGGTGTCTGTGTATTCCTGTAGTAACTTTAGCACTCATCTTGTGAATGAATTCATATGCTACTATCATGGCATAAAATGATATTCTCTTATTTTTCAGATTCGTTGCATTAGCTCTCCTCTTCCACATTTGTTGGTGCTTATGATTCAGTCATGTTGTCTATTGAGAAAATGATGCCCATTTTAGTCCAGAACATGGCAATGTCTCAGACAGTTTCCGTCTTAATTATGATATCCACTCTGAGAGAGGTGGTGTAGATGGTAGCCACTATCAATTTTCATTCACAAGTTTTGGACTTCTGAAACATCTGCAACACAATAAAGTCAATCATTTATCCTGACAGTAGAGTATAGAGCAACAATTTTTGTTTTTAAAAGCAAGTGTTTCCTTCAAATCAGAGTCCATCTCTTTAAAGTTTCAGTGTTAGGTATTGACAAAATAGCCCAGGTGTTCATTAAGAGAATGGGCCAGCCGTATTATTGCTTTCTGCACAAATTTACCTCAACCACATGTACTAATCGTCTGTTCAGTTATCTCTGCTTGAATATCCTGTTCAGCAAATTGACTGCTGACTTAGCAAAACAAAAATGTTCTTCATTACTTCATTGGCAGAAACCTGTTATCTATGTGAATGAAATGAAATCTGCGTTTGTGGCAGTTTCTACATTTCTGCTCAGTTAATTTGCTCTGCACGCATTTCACTATTTCCCAAAATCATTTCTGAATGGTGTGATTGTCTCTGTGTCAGTTTTAAGGGTTTTTCATTTGACACTGGTCTTTTGATATCTTGCATAGACAATTTTGCATTCATGTGATATTAACAGGCAATAAGAACATAAGAACAAAAGAACTAGGAACAGGAGTAGGCCATCTGGCCCCTCGAGCCTGCCATTTAATAAGATCATGGCTGATCTTTTTGAGACTCAGCTCCACTTACCCACCCACTCACCATAACCCTTAATTCCTTTACTGTTCAAAAATTTATCTAGCCTTGCCTTAAAAACATTCAGTGAGGTAGCTTCAACCACTTCACTGGGCAGGGAATTCCACAGATTCACAACCCTTTGGGTGAAGAAGTTCCTCTTGACCTCAGTCCTACATCTGCTTCCCTTTATTTTGAGGTGATGCCCTCTAGTCCTAGTTTCACCTGCTAGCGGAAAAAACCTCCATGCCTCCACTTTATCTATTCTTTTCATAATCTTATATGTTTCTATAAGATCTCCTCTCATTCTTCTGAATTCCAATGAGTATAATCCCAGTCTACTCAGTATAGTCTGAATCTGAATATGAAAGTTTTTGTGGAAATAATTGCCCAAATATAACAGATATGTTCAAATTTATAATCACGTATGAAAATTGAAATTCCATGCGAATACTGTAGAATGGAAGATAAATTGAAGATAAATTTGTACGATTTTACTCATGCTCAGTGTTGAATGCACATTACCTGAATCTTTTCATCTCTCTCTCTTCTCATTTGCAGCAAACTTTGCAATCCTTGTGATCCTGTCTTGAAGAAGATGTGGTCTCTCTAGATCAAATTACCTGGTGTCCATGGCGGTAACAGATTTCCTGGTCATGGTGACAGCTACAATATTAAACTGGATTGCTGGAATTTATTTCACAGACAGTTTCCTGTGCATCACACCAGTATATAGCTTTCATTCTGCTTTAATTTATGCAACACCTGATAGATCCAGCTGATTAACTATTGCTTTCTCTTTTGATCGATTTATTTCTATTTGTTGCCAGAAGTTGAAATATTTTTAAAATATTATACTGAGAAGACTGCAACATGGGTTATAGTAATACTGTCTGCATTGAGGTGTGTAAAACAAAAATGTTTGCCATCACTTTTCGTTTGAACAACTCTATGTAATTAACAATGAACCTTGGTTTTGTAAGGTAAAAGCTATGGTTTATATAGAACCTGCATGGGCTGTATTCGATTGGATCAGGTCAACTTTAAACCTATTTCTCCCCTTCATTTTGATTTTACTGATGAATACTTTAGCTTTAAATAGAACCCACAGGAGACTCTAGGCCCAGAACAATGGACAGAACCAAAGTGTCTCTGAGATGGAGAAGACAAGGAAGTCCATTGTTTTATTCTTCGTTATGTCAGGAAGTTTAATTGTGTTAAATTTGTCACTTTATATCCAAAAATTCTCTATATTCAAAATACAATTGGTCCTTATCTGGTAGGTTCTGATTTCTGTAATCCCATGTTTCTTCTCCAGGAACCTGGATATATGCTTCATTCATTGAGTTCCTGCATCAACTTATTTATTTATGCTGGGACCCAGAACAAATTCAGAAACGAGTTAAAGAATGGGGTGAAATATCCATTGAAGCTTTTTAATAAATTGTTTAAAGTTTGAAAACAGTATTATTTTTTCAATGAACTTTACATTTATGCCATGGCATCTCCTTGTACATCTCGCATAGAGCCCCACTTCTGATATGCACTTTTTTTAAAAAAAATGTCCTTTTCCAAAGTATGAAGAAAGGGATAGACAAGGAATACCATATTTTAGCTACTTCATATTGTGAAATTGTTCCATTTTGCACTACATTAAAAAAAAATTGTTCAGGAAATGTGAGAGTTGCTGAAAGAGCTGTATTGTTCTCCATCCCTAACTCCCACTGTGCATCCTGACTACTGCCTTTACTCTATCTGGTGGACTCGATTATGCCCAGGGTTGTAAGTTCTCTCTTGAAGCTGTGCCTCTTGTGCACATCTTACCCACCGTGGCTTCCACAGACATGCCAATGACTCTGTTTTTATTTGACATTCTGAAGCTGAATATTATTTTGCACTCCTAAAGTCTTCCTAGTGGTAATGACTGTTTCTGTCACTGCCTCTGTCAGCAGTTGTAGCATGTCTCTGGTCTTCTGTTGAATATGAAGCTAATCATCTTCCCATGCTCCACAATAACTCTAGTGGACTATCGCTGGTAGTGGATATAGGAATTATTTTTCACCTGCCCTCAGCTATTTCTTATCCTCAGAAGTGGAGGGATGTTGCACTGATTCTGCATCTGACTGTTCGTGATCATGCCCTGTAAAATAATGAAAAAAACACCTGAGATCAATGCATCATTCTGTATGTCATTTTAGCTCTATTTAATGTGGGTAACATGCCAACGTTATTCTTTGTGAGACAGAGTGACTGATACTATGCTGTGCAGTGACCTTGTAAGGGTGAATCATGGCATTGAGCATATTAAGCAATAGCCAGACTGATTGATGGGACGAACACATGATCTCTCACCTGTGATATTCCCTTCCATTCCTGCACAGTATGGCTACTGATTCTCCTCCAGTTTTCCAACGATGCACAAGCAACCTGAACAAACACAAACAAGTCTTGGCAAATTTTTTTCTGTCTTCTGCCATATCATGATCTTGACCGGTTCCATTGATATCACCACATCGCTCGTAATTCCTAACTGACTAGCCAAATGATCAGTTTTCTTAGGATCATGGAATTTTACCGTACACAAGGAGGCTATTCAACCATCATGTCTTCGTTACATCCTGAAAGAGGTACCCAGGTTTTCCCATTTTCCACCCCTATCTCTGTTGTCATCTCAATTTATCACTTCCATAGATATATCCAGTTCTCTTTTGAATTGACCTATGAAATTGGCCTCCTCCACTCTCCCAGGTGGTCCACTGTAAATCCAAACAACTCTCTGAGTAAATAATTTTCTTACTCTTGCTCCTTGCTGACAATCTTGAAATTGTTACCCCCTAGTTACTAACATACCAGTTTGTGGAAACAAAATCTCCTTCTTTACCCTGTCAAAATTATTCATAATTTTGAACACCTCAATAAGATCACCTCTTAATTGTCTCTGTTCCAAGCAGAGTAAGCCCAGTTTTTCTAATCTTTCCTCACGTATGAAATCCCTCATTCTTGGTATCATTCTAATAAATCTCTTTTGAACTCTCTTCAACCTTTAACATCTTTCCTGAACACAATATTCCAAATGTCTCTGGTCAATGAGTCGGAAAGCTATAGCATAACTTCCTTAATTTTAAAATCTGTGTCTCCATTTAAATATCCAAGGATCTCAAAAGTCTTCTTAACAACTGTTTCAATTTGCCTGGTCACCTTCGGAGAATCATGCACTTGAGTCTCATTGTCCTTCTGCTCCTATATTCTACTCAAAGTTGATCCTGTATTGTCTCTCTGTGTTTCTTCTTACAAAATATTTTATCCCTCATCTCGCTGTATTGAAATTGATCTCCTAAGTGTCCTTCTTGTTCTTTTGTTTTATTTTAATTTGATTGCGACAATCAAAATTCTACATGTCGTCTGTACCATCTTATACATTTGTGCTACTGACTTCGCGGCCTCTCACTACGTACACATTGTCCCTTATTTCTTCTACCCCTCTCAATGTCCTCCCTTGTGTTGTGCATTCCTCTGATTTATTTGCCTGACCCAAATAAAAAGCATCACGATTCTCCAGATTGAATTACACCTGTTAATTCTGAGTTCATTCATCCAAGCTATATCTCTCTTCTTGAAGACAAGAGCTATCTTCTTCACTAAAAACTACCCAGTTAATTTTGGGTGATCTACAAATTTCCAAATCATTCCTACCACTTTTATGTCTACATCAGTAATGAATACTGCAAATAGTATGGCATCCAAAACAGCTCTGCTAATTGTATGGCATTCAAAATAGCTCTGCAAATATTATGGCACCCAAAACATTACTGCATTAATTCCATGCAGTTATCAGTTCTGTGCAACAAGAATCATTTTGACACTCCTATGCTTTCGTATTTCCATTTATTTGCAAGTATTTACTAAGGTCCAATGGGAAATGAAACACGAACTAAGACCAATAACCATGGACATGGATTTAGAAGGAAAGAAATCCTCGCATTTATACAGCACCTTTCATCACCACTGGAGAAGAAAGTGTTGTCTAGTTGATTAATTCTTTAGAAGTGGATTTGCTATTGCAATGTCAAAAAAGCTGCAAACTCCCACAAACAGCATGCTAAAAATGTCCAGAATTTAAGTTCCTGCGATTGAGGACATGTGACCCTACCATCTAGAAGAGCGACAGCACAGATTGTTGGAACACCAATACCTTCTAATCCCCACATCATCTGCCCTGAAACTACAATGGTCTTCCTTCACTGTGGCTGGGCGAAAGCCCTGCAAGTCCCTTTCTAACAGTGGTGTGTGTGTGGGTGTGGGTGTGGGAGTGTGTATACACCCCAAGGATCACTGCAGTTCATGAAGGAAGCTTACCACTACCTTCTCCTCGGCAATTATGGATAGGCTGTAAATGCTGGCTGAGTTAGCGAGGACCACAGTCCTTGAATGAAGAAAAAAATTCTTCACTCTCGAAAGTTTCATATCCTTCGCAAAGTGTAGCTTCCAAACCTAGTCACAATACTCAGAGGGAGGTGATGGCCTAGGGGTATTATTGCTGGGCTGTTAATCCAGAGGCCCGGATAACATTCCGGAGACCCAGGTTCAAATCCTGCCATGGCAATGGTGGAATTTGAATTCAATAAATATCTGGAATTAAAAATCTAGAGATGACCATGAATCTGTTGTCGATTGTTGGAAAAACCCATCCGGCTCATTAATATCCTTTAGGGAAGGAAACTGCCATTCTTACCTGGTCTGGCCTACATGTGACTTCAGACCCATAGCAACATGGTTGAATCATAACTGCCCTTTGGGCAATTAGGGATGGGCAATAAATACTGCCTAGCCAGTGATGCCTTCATCCTATGAATGAATAAAGGACTACACTTGAGGCTGATCAAGAATCTGCCAAAAAATGCAACACAATCTGAATATTTGGCAAAGCCCCATAACTTAAAATGGAAAATCAAAAATGGAGACATTTATCCACACACCTCCTCCATCCACTGAACATTCCTATGACCACTCATCCATCCATTGCACATACCCCAAGCAGCTCCCAGCCTGGATTGATGTTCATCAATGTCTGATTTTTGGTTCTTTACCCCCTTTCCGGACAAGAATTGAGTTAGCAGCAGAGCTACATAGAAGGTGAGCTTTCCTGGTGGAAGTGAGAACAGACAAGTAGATGAAGTGATTCCAGTCTTTTCGTTTGAAGCATCAACATGTGAAAAGGAAGACTGATACTTTTCCTCAACCCATGTGCACACCTCTTGGTGAAATACAACTTCTAGCCAAGGCCCTTCCTCTCATTTCCATGATGACAGGTACATCCTGCCTTTTTTCAACAGAGGTAGAGACAGGCTGTTCAGATCCCGCTACTCTCTGGGTTTCAGAGACCCTGAGGGTTCCAGTAAAGTCTGTTTCACGTGTACCTATGCAGGGTGAGACACAGCTAATGGGGGACCAGGTAGCATTTTGGGGAGATGGACAGAGTGTGTTGCTGAGTGTGGGGGGTGTTGGGAGTTAAAGGCTGAAAAGTGAGAGAGTGTTAAGTGCAGTTCCCATTTCCAAGCCTACTTTCTCCATCAACATCCTTCTGGAGCAGTCACATCACCATCCTCTTTGTGCTGGAGATCAGTGAGGTGTTGTCAGGATCACAGAGAGAGTTTTAGGCAGCAGAGATGTCCTGAACTGCAGGGAATCATTTCAGAGTTGTATTTGAAGTTCCATGGAAGCAGCTACACTCTCCATGACAGACAATCTCTGGACACTTGTCCAGCCCTCCAATCCTCCGAGCCCCCTGTGCTCCCTCAATTTTGACCCTTTCCAATCTCCCACCTACATCACTCTACCGTTGGTGGCCATGCTTTCATCTCCTGAGTGTCCAAGCTCTGGAATTCATTCTTTGCCCTGTCTGTCCTCTAAGATAATTCTTAAAATCAATCTCTTCAACCAAGCTTTCAATCATCTGTGAGACGCCTTGCGAGGTTTTATTGTGCCAAAGGTTCCATATAAATGAAAGTTGTTATTAGTGCCACATATTGGAAGAAAAGGAAGATCAGACAAACATTTAAATCCTTGGACTATCATGACCACAGTTATTTTCAGACTGGAAACATAAACCTGTTGTTTCACTTTCAGTCAGGATCAGATCCCAGTTTAAACCCAATCTCTGATTTGACAGAACATTTGCAGCATTCCCCGTTGTTCTTGCTGATCCTGAAGCCAGTTATAAAGGAGCTTGTGTTCTGTGTTTAGGAGCTGTGAACTGTGGAGAAGAGCTGCTGGGACAGATTCCTTCCCTACCTCAGAGTGAACCCTCACCCTCACTCCTAGAGCTGAGGAACAGCAGTGATAACAGCAAAATCCAACTCCAGCAATCATTTATGAATTTGATGGTGCCACCGTAGGGTGGGTGATGAGATAATCCCTTCCATTCTTGAAGCTGATGAGTGGCAGCTGTGAACTCGCTGGTGTACAGTGAAGTGAGAGGATCGCTTGAATCCAGTTCTACATTGACAGAACCTGGACCATCTCTCATCAGTGTGAAGATGCAACGGGCCCACTTCCTGCAGTGTGGGCTTTGAAACGGACTCTTTCCATAAGAAAGGGCTGTGAATCTGTGGAATTCTTCATCACAGAAGAATTTTGAGTCTGGGTCACTAACTGTATTTAAGGCTGAAACAGACAGATTTTAAATCAGTGTGGGAATGATTGATTATAGAGATAAAGTGGGAGAGTAGAGTTGAGGATTAGATCAGCCATGACCTCACTGAATGGTCCACTTCTCTTCTTAAGTCTTAAGGTCTTATAATGTTTCATTGGGCAGCAAAACAGATGACAGAATGGATTCCTTCCCAGACTTGGAGAGAGAGAACAGTATCTTCCTTGTGAGGGTTTCCTGCTGTATAAATGGGCAAATTCCTTCTCACACTCAAGGTAAGGTGAACAGTTTCTTTGCAGTGCCAGCTCCCTTGTGTATGTTAAGGAGGATAACTCTGCAAATTCTCTCCCACCTTCATTGAAGGGCAATATCTCCAAAGTGTGAGTCCTCAGTTTTTTTTTTCCAATGTGGATAATTGAACAAATTCCTTCACATATTCAGTGCAGGTGAATGGCCTCTCCTGTGTGACGACAGTGATGTCTTTCCATTGCAGATGGGAATCACTTCCCTCATCCTGTATGTTCAATTCTGATACTTTAAACTCAAATCCTACTATTAATGTGGTCATTTGATAATTTAACAAAGAAGGTAACAGGCGACTGTCGAGCACAGTAACAGAGGAAATTTTACCAAGATTATGAATAATCCCTATTGAAGAAGAGCAGTGGCTTCATAGGTACACTGTGATTTGTTGTGACTGGAACAAGGTCAGCCAGGTGGGCCCCATAGAATGAGTTCCCTGATTGAGGCTGTTAACCTGAGCCAATCAAGGAGTCCTGGCTGAAAATATAAACAGGAGTGACAGACATTCTGAGCTAGCTGGGTCAGTGTCATGTGAAAATAAAGGGTGACTTGGTGATGAGAATCTAGCCTTCATGGAGTTATTTCAGTGGTGATGAGAGAAAAATATGCAACAGTCACCTTTGAGTTTGGGTAAGCATGTCTGGCATAGTGCTGCCATTTGGGAAGCTTGACTCATTCGATCCTATTGTTGATGACTGAACCCAGTATGTGGAAAGAGTGTGTTATTTTTTCTGGGTGAATGACATTGTGGCAGACGAAAAGCAATGACTAATTCTCCTGACAGTTTGTAGGCCTGCAGCTTTTTTGGTTATTAGAAACCCAAATTTCCCTCAGGCACTAGACACTAAAACCTTTAAAGAGTTGATGGATTTCACTGAAGAATATTACATCAAGGCTCCTCTGACTCCGAGATGCTATCGGTTCGAGAACCGGGGAATCTATACTGGGATTTTTGATGAGTTTAAGATGACGGGCAGAGGCTTGTGATTTTGATTTAACCCTAAGTGAGATACTGAGAGACCATTTTGTATGTGGGATTAATGGTGTGGCCATGCAAAAGCGCGAACTAGCTGAAGCCCATCAGTTGGGGAGGGAGGAGTGGAATAGAGCTGGGGGTGGGGGAGGGAGGAGGGGCTGAAGCTGGGTGTTGCGGGGAGAGGGAGAGAAATACAGCCGGGAGGGGGGGGGGGGGAGGGGGGGAGTGGAACCAGGGGTCGGTGAGGGAGGAGAAGAATGGAGTGGGGTAGGGGGCTGGCAAAGAGGAATGGAGCCAGAGTCAGTAAGGGAGGAGAGGAATGGAACCTAGGCTGGGGAGGAAGGAGAGTAAACGAGTCGGGGTTGGGTGCTCACCCCTTTCACATTCTGGCCCGTCTTCCACAATACACCTTCTCTTATTCCTGCAACTCACACTCTGTCCCTCCCCACTTCTTTCTCTCTGATCTGCACTGCCCCCCCACAGGATCTTTCTTCTCAGCTCTCTCTCTCTTTTGCTCTTCCCTCATTCTCTTTCTTGTTTTCCTTTCTGTCCCTCCTCCAGCGAAGACAAAGTCCTGTGTAGTCGAGACTGTATGACATTTTTGCCTTTTTTAATAACAATCTGACAGCTTTGATGGTCACATTTTCCTAACGTCTGTCCCAGAAATTACCAGACTCTTCTAGCTTCATTTCTCAGTCTCCTTTTTTGTGTTTTGTCAGTTCCCTCACACACACTGTTCTGTTTTAAATAAACTTAGAAAAGCATTTGAAAGGGAGGATTTATGGTTGTGAACCTTAAACCAAGCATCACATCAAGATCTTAGCGAGGCAACATATTTGTCATAATCAGAATATTATCAAATTTTGAACATGCAAGGAACAAAACCCCATTCACAATGGGAAGAAACCATACACGTGTTGTGCACTTGTCAAGGCTCCAGCCAATCAGCCAGCCTCACAAACCACACATGCAGTTGTACTGGGAAGAAACAGTTCTTCTGCTCAGACTGTGGGATGGGATTCATTCAGTAAGCCCATCTCCTGTGAAACCAGTGAAGAGAGACTGTTAACCTGCTCTGAGGGTGAGAAGGGATGTTCTCACTCATCCAGCCTGCTGAGACACCAGCAAGTTTGCACTAAGGAGAGAGCATTCAAATGTCCAGACTGCAGGAAATGCCATAAAAGTTCAGGAGAACTGATATCCCATCAATGTGTTCACACTGAGGAGAGACCGTGTAAATGCTTAGACTGTGAGATATGGTTTAAATATTCCAGCAATCTCACATCCCATCTACATGTTCACATGGACAAGAGACCGTTCAGATGCTCTCACTGTGGGCCTGGGGTCAGGCAATCATTTCAACAAACAAAGCTGACGTTTCGGGCCTAGACCCTTCTGAACCGGTTTCCTGGACAGGTGGAAGAAGCAAAGACTTTGGAATAGTGTAAAAAGGAAATGAGATGGACACTTGAGAGAAATAAAACTTCAGAGATATGGGGCCAGAATAGGGAAATGAGAGTTTGCTGTACGGAGAGCTGGCATGGGCTGAATAGCCTCCAACTCAATCTCTCCTACTAACTGATCTCCGCTTTCCCTGGTGTCATTCTTGGAAATCATCTCTCCAGCTTCAACAAACTTCATATCACTCTTCAAAATAAAGCTTCAATTATAGGGTTCCCATCCAGATGGATAGAGCTGAAAAGCACAGTAATTGCTTTCAAACAATAGTTAGACTACGTTCAGAGTGTTGTCAACTTTTGTCACCTCCATATAGAAAAATAAATAGAGTTACTGGAGAAGGTGCCACACTGATTCACAAGGATAACACCAGATTGAGAGCATATAAACTGAAGGAAAGGCGGGGGGGGGCTTTTCTCTTTAAACGAGAAGACTGAAGGCTGAGCTGATTGAAATCTTTAAGATGAAGAAGGACTTTACAGCAAGTGGTTGTGGTGAACAGCATGGAAAAATTTAAAGGGAAGCCAGACAGATATATGAGGGAAAAAGGAATGGATGGATGTGTTGATGGGGGGGAAAGGAAGTGGAGTGGGTGAGAAGCATAAATACTGACAGAGACCCAATTCAGCTGTTTGGCCTGGACCTGTGTTGTAGATTCAGTGGAACCAAGACACACATACTTATTTAAATCAAACTCGAGTGGTAGGGAAAACAAATTTCCTTCATCAGATTTTGAAGTCATTTCAGTGGGAATGTGCACTCTCAGGATCAGAGATCATCAGCCTCATTGGAAGCAAACTGGTGAAAGCTGCCAATCCAGCAAAGGAACTCTCTGACAATCCTCCTTCACTCACTGTCAGAATGAACATGGCTCAGTCCTGGAATTGATTAACAGTAGCAGTAACTGCCAAAAACAAGCCCTGCAGTCACTTATAAGCTTGTTGGAATGGGATAATTTCTTCCCACACTGAGATCTAGTGAATAGCCCATCTGTGGTATAAATTCACTGGTGCACCTGCAGATTGAATAACTGAGTGAATTTGTTCCCACACTCAGAGCAGATGAATGGCCATTTCCCAATGTAAACTTGCTGGTGTTTCACTAGACATGATGAATAACTAAAGCCCTTCCCACATGTCAACAAAGTGAATAGTCCCTCTCTGGAGTGAGATGGTATATCTGCAGATTGGATGAATCAATGAATTCCTTTCCATACTCAAAACACTTGAACAGTCTTATGCTAGTGTGAACTGGCTTGTCTGTCAGCAGACTAGATGAATCAGTGAATCAGTTCTCATGTTCAGAGCAAGTGAATGGTCTCTCCCCACTGTGAACTCACTGGCGTATCTGCAATGGAGGTGAACTGGTGAATCCCTTCCCACACTGAGAACAGCTGAATGGCCTCTCCACAGTGCGACTGCATCAATCAATCTCCAGCTCTAGTGGTTAATTGAATCCCTTTGCAGAGTACCCACATTTCCACAGTTTCTCCATGGCACAGGAGTGTACATATATGTTGAATAATCAATTAAAATTTCATGCACACACAGAACATGAGAACAGCCCCTGTTGTACCCAAAGTGAATAGTACGATTTTTACCTGGTTGAAGCTCATTCCACTGGTAATACACTGGAACAATCACCTGGGTGTTTGCATCGTGATGTTTTTCCAGTCACACTGATGTTTAAGACCATTTCAAGCAGACAGAACAGGCAAACAATTCTCCTTTGATATTCAAAGGCTGATGACATTCAATTCCTGATGAATTAAATGACTGTCAGACATCGAAGTGATATTCATCGGTGAGATTTCCATCTGCAAATCCTCCCCTCCAGTATCATGTAAAATGAGTTTGCAAAAGTCATCACCAGTGGTCAATAGCAAATGTAACTCACACAATCACTTATGTAGGTGAAACTATGTTATTCATTTGAGTCAGTACAGGATAGAAATTAAGAAAAGACAATTCTACTTTTGAAAGAGCATTCTTTTCTCTCATTTCTCAAAAGCTGTACACATCCATTGCACAAATCTTCCCTCCATTCTCCATCTTCTGTAATGAATAAACAAGTAGATTGCACTAACGAATGTGTACAATCTATATAATTTCATTACATTAAAGACACACTGGGGACAAGATTATAATAATTAGAAATCAAGTTCACAGACCCAGAAATAATATATTGGTTGTCTAGCATTCCAAAATTCCTGGACATGTCTCTGTACCATATTAATGTATTGCCCCTAAATGTTGGCTGTACAGTGGGGAAACCAATCTCTTCAACAGTGAACGTGTATATAATCTACATAATTTCATGACCAATTAAAGAGACACTGGGGACAAGATTAGAATAATTATAAATCAAGTTCACAGACCCAAAAACAATATGTTGCTTGTCAAGCATTCCAAAAGTACCGGACATGTCTCTGTGCCATGTTAATGCTTTGCCCCCTTAAATGTTGACCGTACAGTGGGGAAGCCGACTTCTTCAACTGTGAACATTTGGCTATGCTTTTACCAGACAAATAAATATGTCAAGCTGAGGGAGACCTGGGCCAACTTCTCCAAAATCTGACCCCTCCTTGACTTCTCTTCACTTCAGCTCTTGCAAGTCAACAATTTTAACACCAGAATGAGAAAAGAAACTCATAGCAAATACGGCAGATGCAGGAATCTGTACTGAAAACAACAAATGCTGGAGATCACAGCGGGTCAGACAGCATTCATGGAAAAAGTTCACAGATATTGGATAGAAGAGGAAGTTTCAGCCTGAGTGAAACTTAGTCTTCATTCAGAGAGAGAGGGACGAACAGCAGCAGCAGTTTTGCTGGGCAAGAATGAGCAGCTTCAGAAGCTTTAAAAAAAAATCAAAACAACTGCATATGCTGTAAATCAGAAACAAAAACAAAAATTGCTGGAAAAGCTCAGCAGGTCTAGCAGCAACTATAGAATCATAGAATAGAATCATAAAATCCCCACAGTATGGTAACAGGCCATTTGGCCCTATAAGTCCACACTGCCCCTCTGAAGAGCATCCCACACAGACCCATTCCCTTACCCCTGTATTTCCCATATCTAACCCACCTGACCTAAATATCCCTGGGCACTATGGGCAATTTAGCATGGCCAATCCACCAACCTGCACATTGTTGGACTGTGGGAGGAAACTGGAGCACCTGGAGGAAACCCATGCAGACACGGAGAATGCGCAGACTCCACCCAAACAGTTGCCTGAGGTTGGAGTCACATCTGGGACCCTGGTACTGTGAGGCAGCAGCGCTAACACTGAGCCACCATGCCACCCCCGGGCTTGACTGGGAGTCGAACCCAGGACTTCTCGCATGCCAACACTGTAGAGTACCCTAAGTGAGAATCCTACCCTTAGACCAATGAGCTGGCATGGTGGCACAGTGGTTAGCACTGCTGCCTCACAGTGCCAGGGACCTGGGTTCAATTCCACCCTCAGGTGACTATCTGTGTGGAGTTTGCACATTCTCCCTGTGTCTGTGTTGGTTTCCTCCAGGTGCTCCAGTTTCCTCCCACAGTCCAAAGATGTGCAAGCTAGGTGGATTGGCCATGCTAAATTGCCCATAGTGTTCAGGGATGTGTAGATTAGGTGGGGTATAGGGGGATGGGTCTGGGTGGGATGCTCTGAGGATTGGTGTGGACTTGTTCGACCGAAGGGCCTGTTTCCACACTGTAGGGATTCTACGATCTTCAATTATGGAGGGAGATCAGAGTTAATGTTTCAGGTCCAGTGACCCGTCCTCAGAACTTCAGAAACTTATTGTTCAAAATTGCATTCAAGACAATATGGCAGCTCTGATTAGCTGGAGGTCCAGAGTGTTTCCTGTCCTCCAGCATTTTCCATTGGTCAGTCTCAACGAGGGGCGGCAACCGGGCTCTGGCGGAGCTCTGTGCGACATTCCACAAGTGACTCGCGGAGCTCTTGACCAATAGGAACCGCTGGCTCCACGGGGCCGGGGTAGTGTTTGAGGGATAGTGGGTGGCAGGGGGTGCAGTCCGTGTAAGCTGTGTGTCTGTGACCAATCAGAGTGCCGTTATTATGACGGTCCACCCTCCATCCCCTGTATACATACACAGTGCCAACTGCGAAGACAATGTGCATGGATGTCCCAGAACAACCAAATCCCAGTAGGAGACTTTTCTTGCAGAATTATCCTTATCTTTTTGGAAAGGACAGCAAGTTTTTTTTTAAATTAGTTCACAGGATGTGGATGTCACTGACTACGCCAGCATTTATCATCCACGCCTAATTGTCCAGAGGGTAGTTAACAGTCAACCACATTGCTATAGGTCTGGAGTTGCATGTACGACAGACCAGGACTCAGAAACAGATTAACGTTTCAAGTCTGGCATGAGTCCTCCTGAAAGCTTAAAGTTGTACGAATAGTGCTTGTGTAAAAGATCATATATGGTGGGTGTTCCGAGAGTGTGCTCAGCAAATAGTTCCTCCTCAAATAGATGGGAGTTTTGTGGATAGATTGAGGAAGAGAATGCTGAAAGGAAAACAAGTCAGTTGGCACAAGAACCAATGGTGTCATAAGGAACAGTATTTAATGCAGTGAATGATGAAGGCTGAGAAGGTCGTGGAAGCAGATTCAAATGTAGCTTTACAAATCGAATTGGAGAAACAACTGAAAGGGCTCTGAGGAAAGGCAGGAAATTTGATGATTTTATAACAAGCAAATGGCTTCCTTTTGGGCTATAGCCCTTCTATTATATTAAATCATAACTTAACAAGAGATCCACAGGAACAGAAGGAGATCATTTACCACTTGAGCCTGTTCCACCATTCATTGAGATCATGGCTGTTCTGTAGTCTATTTTCTTCTATCTCCCATTGATTCATATCCTTTAAAACTTTTGACAAAGAAAATCCATCAGTCTCAATTTAAAAATTAAAATTGAATGAACATTAATTTGCGGTGATAGAAATTAGTTCCAAACACCTGAATTATTGTTGAAATGAAAGATTATTTGCCAAAAATCTGATTAGTTGGCAAGTCAGAACTGGTAGGCTGTTGCCTTTGAGAAACATTAGGGAACTCATAGAGTCATAGAGATGTACAGCATGGAAACTAACCCTTTGAACCAACTCATCCATGCCCACCAGATGTCCTAAATTAATCTAGTTCCATCTGCTAGCATTTGGCCCATATCCCTCTAAACCCTTCCTATTCATATACCTATCCAGATGCCTTTTAAATGTTGCAATTGTACTAGCCTGGGAAACCCAACTAATTGGAAAAAAAAGCAAGGATTGGACATCCTTTGTTTTTTTTCAAGAGCATTCGAGGATGATGAAAAAATGTTGCTTTCAGAAAACCTGACAATTATTTGTCTAGCTTCTTTAACATGATAAAATGTTCCAAGGCAGTTCACAGAAATGTTATAAAGTAAAATTTGACACTGAGCCGTATTATGAAATTTTAGATCACATGACCAAGCTTTTGGTCAAAGAGGTAGTTTTTCAAGAGTATTCGAAATGAGGAAAGTGAGAACAATACAAGAATAGGAGCAGTAGTAGGCCATTTGACCCTTCAGGTTGCTCCATCATTCATCATGATCATGGCTGATAATCCAACTCACTATCCTGTTCCCACTTTCTCCCCATTTCCTTTGATTCCTTTAGCCTGAAGAACTATATCTAATTCTTCTTGAAAATATTCAATATATTGGTCTCAACCAATTTCTCCAGCCAAGAATGCAACAGACTTGCACCTTGTATCTTCAGACTGTGACTGCTGGTTCTGGACTGCCTAGTCACTGGGCACAATTTAGTCTTAGAGTTATACAGCATGGAAACAGACATTTTGGTCTCACTCATCCATGCTGATCAGGTATCCTAAACTGAATGAGTCCCATTTGCATGCGTTTGCTTTATATCTCCCTAAACTTTTCCTATTACTGTCCCCGTCCAAATATCTTTTAATTGTTCTAATTATACCCACCTATTTCACTGACTTTGGCGACTCATTCCTTAGACGCACCACCCTCTGTGTGGTAAAGGTTGCCCCTCAGGTATCTTTAAATCTTGCCCCTCTCACCATAAGCCTATTCTGTCCAGGTTTGGACTCCCCTACCCTTGGAAAAACACCTCGGATCTTCATCTTATCTATGCCTCTCATGATTGTATAAGGCTCTATATGATCAAACCTCAGCCTCTGATGCTCCGGGGAAAGAAGTCCTAGCCTATTTAACCCCTCCTTATAACTCAAACCCTTCAATCCTGGTAACATCCTTGTAAATCTTTTCTGCACCCTCTCAAGTTTGACATATCTTTCCTATAGCAGGGCAACCAGAATTGTATGCAGTATTCTAAAAATGGCCCCAAATGTCTTGTATAGCTGAAATATGATGTCCCAACTCTTATACCCAATGCCCTGATTGATGAAGGCAAGCACCACCCTGTCACCTCTGATGTCCTAATTTTCCAATTACTAATCTGTCTTCATGTATCTCCTTGGGAACCTCTTTACAAAACTGAATCAAATTTGTGAGATAAGATTTCCCATGCACAAAGCCATGTTGACTATCCCTAATAAGTCCTTGACTTTTCAAATGCATGTAAATCCCATCTCCCAGAATCCCCTCCAACAACTTAGCCACCACTGACATCAGATTCCTTGCTCTATAGTTCCCTGGCTTTCCAGTACAGCCTTTCTTACACAATGACATAACATTAGCTGCCCTCCAGTCTTCCAGCATCTCAACTGTGCCTGTCAATGATACAAATATCTCTGCATGGGGTCCTGCATCTCTTCCTTAGATTCCCACAATATTCTGGCAAATGTCTGATCAGGTACTGAGGATTTATCTACCTTCATGCGTTTTAAGACATACAGAACCTCCGCTTCATAATGTGGACTCATTTCGAGGCAATACTATTTATTTCCGTAATTTTCCTTTCTTCCATGACTTTCTCCACAGTCAATACTGAAGCAAAATGCTTATTTAATATCTCACCCATCTCCTGTGGTTTCACATATTGACAGTCTCGTTGATCTTTAATTGGCGCTAGTCTCTCCCTTGTTTGCCCTTAATGTACTTGGAGAATCTCTTCAGATTGTCCTTTACCTTATTCGCCAAAGCTTTCTCATGACCCCTTTTTGCCCTCCTGATTTCCCTCTTAAATGTACTTCTATTCCCCATATTCAATTGATCCCAAATGTCTAGTCCTGACACATGCCTCCTTCCTTTTCTTGACCAGAAATTCAATTTCTCTAGACATCCAGTGTTCCCTACACCTACCAGCCTTGCACTTTAAATTGACAGGAATAAACTATCACTAAACTATTGTTATCTCGTTTTTGAAAACCTTCCATGTGCCAGACATCCATCTACCTGCAAACAGCCTCTCCCAGTCTTTAGTAGGTTCATACACATATTGACTAAGAAAGTTTTATTGAACACTCTTGACAAATTCCTCCTCATCTGTTCACACAATGGCAGTTCCAGTCTATGTTTGGAAAGTTAGAATCCCCTGCCATTAGAACTGCATTACTCTTACAGATATCTGAGATCTCTCTACATAATTGCTCCTCAATTTCCTGTTGACTATTGGAGCACCTATAGTACAATCCCATCAAGGTGATCATCCCCTTCTTATTTCTCAGTTAGCACCCATGTAACTTCAGAGGATGATCCCTCAGGAATATCCTCTCGTAATGCTGCCCCTAATCAAAACATGCCACTCCTCCTCCTCTCTTTCCTCCATTTCAATCCTTCCTATTAACTTCTATACCGCAGAACAGTGAGCTGCCAGTCCTGTCCCTTCCTCAGCCATGTTTCTGTAATAGCTATGATATCCCAATCCCAAGTTCCCATCCATGCCCTGGATTCATTTACCTTACCTCTTAGGTAACCCCGTGCATTGAAATACATGCACTTTAATTTATCAGTTTTATCTCATTTTCTACCATGCTGTTGCCCGCCTTGTCTATTTAAGTTGCTCCCCTTAACTACAGTACCAGCCTCAATTTTCTCTCTCTTCTCACTACTGCTTTGGTTTGCACCACCCATACTAGTTTAAAGCCCCCACGCTGCCCAAGCAAATCTCTCTGTTGGGATGTTAGTCTCCCTACAGTTCAGGTGCAGCCATCTGTACTGTAAAGGTCAGTTCTGTCCCAGAAGAGGAGAGATGGAGAGGTTTAAGTTGGAAATTATTGTGCTCAGAGCCAAGGTAATCTGAAAGAATGGTCACCAATAAGGCAATTTAAATCAGAAATGTACTAGAGGCTGGCATTAGATGAGCAGAGAGATTGCAAAGGGGTGTGTGGCTGGAGGAGATTACAGAGACAGTGAGGATTACAGGCATGAAAGGATTTGAAAATGAAAATGAAAATTTTAAAGTTTTGCTGGTCCTTCATCTGGAGAATTTGTCAGTTGGTGAGCAGAGAGTCATGGCTAAACACTATTAGTTTGATTAAGCAATGGGCAGTAAAGCATTGGATGACTTCAAGATTACTGGGGCATTGAATGTAGGAAGCTGGCTAGGACTACGATAGGATAGTTAAGTCTAGAGGATATAAAGGAATAAATGACAGTTTCAGCAGATGAGATTAGGGCAAAACCAGATAATGTTACTGAGGTGGAAATAGGTGTTTTTTTTCGATGATGTGGATATGAGGTTGTGTCTCAGACAGTTACTGGAGTGGTGAATGAAGGTGAATGTTAGAGAATGAAGTTTGTAGCACTGACTGAAGACAATGACTTTCAACATCCCATTATTTAATTCATGGAAGTTTCTATTCTTCCAATACTGGATGTTAGATAAGTCAGGACAAGTGCGTGGCTTGGGGGTAATAGTGTTCACATGCATCTGCTTCTAAGTCCTTCCATGAGTTGACAGTTGAGGGTTTGGACCATTCTGTCAAAGATAGTTTTGAATTTTAAATATGTAAAATCCCTCTCTTCTTCTTCTACCCCCACCACATTTCTGTTTCCCCTTTTCTATCACTCTCTGTCTTTCTCCTGCCATAGCAGCCAGAGTATTGCCTCGGCCTAAACTGGGTGATCCCTTTGCTTCCCTGAATGACATTGGGGAGCCAGTGAAATTGTTACAATCGATTATTCTTCACAGTCACTTTATCCGTAAATGACCAGATTCATTTAACTCAATTTCACAATCAGCCTTTGTGCTTTTTGTGTATTCTCTTTCCTTAGCTTGTTTCTGTGTTAAATCTATTTCACAGCATATTAGAAATAGAGTGCTTAGTGGTGTGTTGTAAACGTAACAATCTCTCCATCAACATCAGCAAAATTAAAGAGCTGGTCATTGACTTCAGGAAGCAAGGTGGATGGCATGTTCCTATCTACATCAATGAAGCTCAGATGGACACAACCAAGAGCATCAAGTTCCTTGGAGTGACGATCACCAACAATCTGTACTGGACTATTCACATTGATGCAATAGATAAGAAGGCACAATAACACTTCAACTTCTTCAGGAGGCTAAGCAAATTCGGCATGTCCATAAGGACACTTACCAACATTTATAGATGCGCCATAGAAAGTAGTCTATCCAGATGCATTGCAGCTTGTTATGGCAACAACTCCATAAGAAACTGCAGAAAGTT
This sequence comes from Rhincodon typus, assembly GCF_021869965.1. Classification (NCBI taxonomy): domain Eukaryota; kingdom Metazoa; phylum Chordata; class Chondrichthyes; order Orectolobiformes; family Rhincodontidae; genus Rhincodon; species Rhincodon typus. Next base: position 70,665,861 of record NC_063345.1, read on the forward strand.
ATGAACACAGCCCATGCCAGCACACAAGCCAAACTTCCATTCATTGATTCATCTATACTTCCCGTTGCCACAGAAGGGCAATCAACATCATCAAAAACCCCTTCCACCCTGGTTATAATCTCTTCCAACCTCTTCCATCAGACAGGAGATACAAAAGCTTAAACACAAGCACCAACAGGTTCAAGAACAGCTTCTGCCCTGCTGTTATTAGGCTGCTGAGTGGACCTCCCATATTTAAAATCTAATATTGATCTTGTTTATTTTGTGCACCCTCTCTGCAACAGTAACATTGTATTCCAAGCCCTGTTTTATGACCCTATGAACCCTGTATGTTATGATCAGGAAAACAAAACTTTTCCCCGTCCCTTGGAACATGTGATTATTATAAGTTAAATCAGACCAATCACAATGTAGCCTGTATGATTGAAGGCGACAGATGACCAATAGGAACAGGGGGAGTTGGCCTGGAGGACTGAGCTGGGACAGCTGGTCCTCTAACCCATCAGTGTGAATGTAGGTCGAGATATGGGACGTTAGTGTTTTAGTGTGCAGGCGTAGTCTCGTTGTAACTGAAGGACAGGCTACAGTGAAAAAAATCTGTAAAAGGTGAGATAAGATGAGTACATCAGAGGAATGGAGTGAGAATGGTTTAGGAAGCTTTATAAACACTGAGAAATTCTCCCGATTGGAATGAGAAGCTTGATGCCCTGGTTTGAAGCAGACGAAGAAAAGGCAATGGGCCTAAGGCGGGGCACTCACCCGATTCATGCCGCCATTATTATTGGGGGCAAAGTGCAGCAGGACGCATGCGTAGCCGTATTTTTACAGGGGGCTGGAAAAAGACGATCTGCACGCAGCAATTCAAACCAAGTGAAATTTTTCTTTCTAAGACAACAAGGTGCAGAGCCGGATGAATACAGCAGGCCAAGCAGCATCATAGGAGCAGAAAGGCTGACGTTTCGGGCCTAGACCCTTCGGTTCTCCAGCATCTGCAGTTCCTACTTTCTCTGATTAAATTTTTCTTTCTCCCCAGTTTGAATCCGTAATTTATAGTTTCTGTTATAAATTGCTTTTTGCCGAACATTCATTGGGAATGATTTGCAAGCAGTAAACTCCGTGTGTCCTCTCCTGTGACAGCTTGGGGAAGATGGTTCACAACTGTGGATGTGGGAGGAAAGAGAATAAATAATAATTCCATTCTGGGGAGAAATCATTGAGTTATACACTCATAGAAGCATACAGCATGAGAACAGACACTGTGGTCCAACTAGTCCACGCTGACCATTTCCCAAACTAAACTAGCTTAGCCGAACTCGTCCTCACACTCAACAACTTCTCTTTCAATTCCTCCCACTTCCTACAGACCAAGGGGGTAGCCATGGGTACCCGCATGGGCCCAAGCTACGCCTGCCTCTTTGTAGGTTACGTGGAACAATTCCTCTTCCGTACCTACACCGGCCCTAAACCCCACCTCTTCCTCCGTTACATTGATGACTGTATCGGCGCCGCCTCGTGCTCCCACGAGGAGCTCGAACAGTTCATACACTTCACTAACACCTTCCACCCCAACCTTAAGTTTACCTGGACCATCTCTAACACCTCTCTCCCCTTCCTGGACCTCTCTGTCTCCATATCGGGCAACCACCTAGAAACCGATATTCATTTCAAGCCCACCGACTCCCACAGCTACCTAGAATACTCCTCCTCCCACCCACCTTCCTGCAAAAATGCTATCCCCTATTCCCAATTCCTTCGCCTCCGCCGCATCTGCTCCCAGGATGAGGCATTCCACTCCCGTACATCTCAGTTGTCCTCGTTTTTCAAGGACCGTAACTTCCCCTCCTCGCTGGTCGAGAACGCCCTCAACCGTGTCTCCCACATCTCCCGCACCTCATCCCTCACACCCCGTCCACGCAATAAAAACCAAAAAAGAATCCCCCTCGTCCTCACGTACCACCCCACCAACCTCCGGATCCAACGCATCATCCTCCGACACTTCCGCCATCTGCAATCCGACCCCACCACCAGAGACATCTTTCCCTCCCCACCCTTATCTGCTTTCCAGAGGGACAACTCTCTCCGTGACTCCCTTGTCCGCTCCACACTCCCCTCCAGCTCCACCACACCCGGCACTTTTCCCTGCAACCGCAGGAAGTGCTACACCTGCCCCCATACCTCCTCCCTCACCCCCATCCCAGGCCCCAAGAAGACTTTCCACATCAAGCAGATGTTCACCTGCACATCTGCCAATGTGGTATACTGCATCCGCTGTACCCGGTGTGGCTTCCTCTACATCGGGGAAACCAAGCGGAGACTCGGGGACCGCTTTGCAGAACACCTACGCTCGGTTCGCAACAAACAACTGCACCTCCCAGTCGCGAACCATTTCAACTCCCCCTCCCATTCCTCAGACGACATGTCCATCCTGGGCCTCCTGCAGTGCCACAACGATGCCACCCGAAGGTTGCAGGAACAGCAACTCATATTCCGCTTGGGAACCCTGCAGCCCAATGGTATCAATGTGGATTTCACAAGCTTCAAAATCTCCCCTCCCCCTACCGCATCCCAAAACCAGCCCAGCTCGTCCCCGCCTCCCTAACCTGTTCTTCCTCCCACCTATCCCCTCCTCCCACCTCAAGCCGCACCTCCATCTCCTACCGACCAACCTCATCCCGCCCCCTTGACCTGTCCGTCCTCCCTGGACTGACCTATCCCCTTCCTAACTCCCTACCTACACTCACCCCTACTGGCTCCATCCCCGCCTCTTCGACCTGTTTGTTTCCTCTCCACCTATCCTCTCCTCTATCCCTCTTCTATCCGCCTCCCACTCTCTCCCTATTTATTTCAAAACCCCCTTCCCCTCCCCCTTTTCTGATGAAGGGTCTAGGCCCAAAACGTCAGCCTCTCTGCTCCTATGATGCTGCTTGGCCTGCTGTGTTCATCCAGCCCTGCACCTTGTTGTCTTAGTTCCATTTGCCTGCTTTTGGCCCATATCCCTCCAAACCTTTCCTATTCATGTACTTATCCAAATGTCTTTAAATATTGTAACTGTACCTGCATCCACCACTTCTTCTGGTAGTTCATTGCGCTCACGAACCACTCTGTGTACAGATGTTGTCCTTATATTCTTTTTAAAACTTTCTCCTCTCACCTTGAAAATATGCCCCCTAGTTTTGCATTCCCCCACCCTAGGGGAAAGGCACTTGGTATTCACCTTATGTATGCCCCTCATGATTTTATAAACCTCTAAGATTTATGCTTCAGTGGAAAATGGTCCCAGCCTATTTTTATAACTAAAACCTCTCATTACCAGCAACATCCTGGTAAATCTTTTCAGAATTCTCTCCGATTTAATAATATTCTTCCTGTAGCAGGGTGACCAGAAGTGCACACTATACTCCAGAAGAAGCCTCACCAATGTCCTGTACAACCTCAACATGATGTTCCAACTCTTAAACTCCAAGGTATAAACAATGGAGGTAAATGTGTTGAATGCCTTCTTAACCACCCTGTCTACATGTGATGCAAATTTCAAAGAATTATGTACCTAACCTCTAGGTCTCTCTGTTCTACAACAGAACCCGGGGCCCTACCATTAATTGAATAAGTCCTGCCCATGTTTCAATGAGGGTCTGGTCTCTGGCCAGGAAGGAATCACCAACTGCCACTGAAGGAACAAGAAAGGAAATATTGTTCCACAGAAACTAGAATTGTCTATCTTTTGACTGACTTTTGTCATCCCATTTTCCAGGGGAAGGAATTGCAAAGATATGAAACCTTCATCAAGGTTTGACAGTCACTCAATTCATTAGGATTTGAATATCGCCAGCCTTTGAATATGGAAGGAGAAACACTTTTTCTGCCTGTTGGGGATAATAATACAAACGGTAGTATGACTGGAAATGTGCCAAGACCGGGACATCGTAAGGGAGCGTTCCTGTGTACAGACTGTGAAAGGAGCTTCAACCATTCACACAGTTTAAATTTAAAAAAATATCGCATTATTCAAACAGGGATAGACTGTATGTGCGATCTGTGCATGGACAAGGTTCCAACTAATCATTCAACCAGAGAGATACAAATATACATACACCATGGAGAAATTTTGGAAATTATGCAACCCAGGTGGAAATCCATCGATGCATTCACACTGGGGAGAAACCATTCACCTGCTATGTATGTGTGTGTGTGTGTCAAAGCATTTATTCTGACAACCAAACTCATGTGACACCTGTGAGTTCACACTGAGGAGAGGCCATTCAGCTGCACGTACTGTAGAGAGAGAGTCAGATCTTCATCTGACCTAAAAATACACTGAGTTCTCTAGGTGTTGGAATAGATTCACTCATTCATTCAACCTTCGATCACACAAGCGAGTTCACACTGAGCAGAAACCATTCAGCTGCACTTCCTGTGTTACGAGGTTCTGACATTCTTCTGACCTCATTGTGCACCAATGCACACAGACCAGGGAGAGGCCATTCAGTTTCCCCTTGTGTGTGAAGGAATTCACTCATTCATTCCAACAGCTCATATGCCAATGAGTTCACACTGGGGAGAGACTGTTCATCTACTCCTTGTGTGGCATGAGGTTTGCTCAGAGATCCATCCTGTTGACACACCAGAGAGTTCACAGTGGGGAGATGCTGTTCACCTGCTCTGAATGTGGGCAGGGATTCCCTTGGTCAGCCAGTTTGCTTAGAAACCAGTGAGTTCACACTGGGGAGGAGCCATTCAGCTGCATTTCCTGTGGAAAGAATTTCAGGCGGAAATCCACCCTCATTGTACACCAGCAAGTTCACACAGGGGAGAGACCTGCTGCGTATGTGGGAAGGGATTCACCACATTGTCTGCACTCAAATCTCACCGGCTAATTTACACAGCAGAGAAGCTGTTCAGCTGCACTTCCTATGGGAAGAGTTTCAGGTATTCATCCTGTCTCCTTGCTCACCAGCGAGCTCACAGCAGATAAAGGTATTTCTTGTGCTTTCTGTATGGGAATGGATTCACTTGGTCCTTCAACCTCTTGACGCCTGAGCGAATTCATAAGTGAACGCCAGTACCTCATGGACTGCAGCAGTTCAAGAAGAGAGGCATTGTGGGGTAGACAATAAATGCTCGCCCAGCCATGAAGTAATTTTAAAAGAGTGGCAGCAGGGGTTCATTTCTGTTGTTTTTGTTGCTCCTGCTTCAGGACATTTTTAACATAAAAGCCATCGCATTCACAAAAGCAAAGATTACAGAGGAGATTGTAACAAATGCTTTGACCAGCAAAGCTGTTCAGTCTGGTCTTGTCAATTTGTCATGTATTGTGGAGTCTAACACACCACACCCAACAGTTTCAGGGTTAATAATGGATTGAAAGAGGGCTGTATGTAATCCTCCACTTTGATAATTTCTTCTCCATTTTCTTATCCTTGATGGCCCCTGCAGATATGAAAGGAGTTTATCTGTGTACCAAGTCAGACAGCAAGGTCGACAATCAGTCCAAACTGGAAAAAAAGCCAAAACTACAGCTCCACTTCAGTCAGAGAATTGCTCTGTGCTGAAGATGCTGCATTAGTCATTCACACAGAAACTCAATTACAAAGCCTTATGAATTTTCTCTCTCTCTCTTTGTCTGTAAGGGAGACTATGTAGGACTGGATTTACAGCTTTTCAAGAAAAGGAAGGGAGGAAAAAAAATTTCATTAAGAACTGAACTTATCTGCTCTGAATTTCTATCCTCGAATGACAGTGTTGACTTGAGTAAACTCCTTTACAGGCTATTAGAAGGGGATGGTTCACAGTTCAGAAGGTCAAATCAATCTCATGTCAAACATTAACAGAGCCACTTGATCCATTCGTACTGGCATACCATTGGACTTTGAATGTGGAAGGAGAAATGTTTGTTCTGTCTGTGGGAGAATGGGTCAAATATCAGTTAAAATCACTGAAAAACACACACAACCTGTGTTAGAGGGTTCCAGTGCAGCACCGACAGTGGAAAGACCTTTAACCGGGTCCACAGCTTGAAAAATCATCGCACTGCTCACAGTGGGGAGACACAGTATGCATGTAACGTGGGGCGTCAGGGTTTCAGCTGATTGTCCAACTTGGAGAGACACAGAAACACTGGCACCAGGGAGAAACCATGGAAATGTGAGCATTGTGGTAAAGGATTCACTTCTTCATGCCAGTGGGAAAGCCATCGACACTGTCACATCAGGGAGAAGTTGTTCATCTGTTCGTTATGTAGGAAGAGATTTACTCAGACATCTCCCCGATGTCACATCAGAGAGTTCACACTGAGGAGAAGCCCTGCAATTGCATTTTCTGCGGAAAGAAATGTACCAATTCAGCTACCCTCACAGTACCCTAGCAAGCTCACATGATGGTCAGACCGTCTACCTGCCCCATGTGTGGGAAGGGATTCACTGAAAGAGTCATAGAGATGTACAGCACAGAAACAGAGCCTTCATTCCAATTTGTCCATGCTGACCAGATACCCTAAATTAATCCGCTCCCATTTGCCAGCATCTTGCCCATATCCCTCTAAACCCTTCCTATTCATGTATCCATCCAGATGCCTTTTTAAATGTAAATGTACCAGCCTCCATTACTCCTATGGCAGCTCATTCCACACATGCACCACACTTTGCTTGAAAATGTTTCCCCTTAGGTCTCTTTTAAATCTTTCCCCTCTCAGCTTAAACTTGTGCCCTCTAGTTTTGGATTCCCCCACCCCAGGGAAATAAAACCATGTCTATTCACCCTATCCATTCCCCTCATGATTTTATAAATCTCTATAAGGTCACCCCTTCAGTCTTCGACACTCCAGGGAAAATAACCCTAGCCTATTCAGCCTTTACCTATAACTGAAACCCCCCAGCCCTGGCAAAATCCTTGTAAATCTTTTCAGAACCAATTTAAGTTTCATAACATCCTTCCTATAGCAGGGAGACCAGAACCGAATGCAGTATTCCAAAAGTGGCCTAACCAATGTCCTGTACAGCTGCAACATGACCTCACAACTCCTATACTCAATGCACTGACCAATAAAGGCAAGCATATCAAGCACTGATCTTGTCTACCTGGGACTCCACTTTTAATTAAATTTGAACTTGCACTCCAAGGTCTCTTTGTTTGGTAACACTGCCCAGGACCTTACCATTAAGTGTATAAGCCCCGCCTTGTTTTGCCTTTCCAAATTGCAGCACCTCACATTTATCCACATTAAATTCCATCTGCCACTCCTCAGCCGATTGACCCATCCGATTAAGATCCTATTCTGCTCTGAGGTAACCTATTTCGCTGTCCACTGCACTGCCAATTTTGATGCCATCTGCAGACTCACTGACCGTACTTCCTATGTTCACATCCAAATTATTAATGTAAATGATGAAAAGCAGTGGACCTACCACGAATTCTTGTGGCACAATGCTGGTCACAGGCCTCCAGTCTGAAAAGCAACCCATCTGTCTTCTACCTTCAGCCAGTTCTGTGTACAAATGGTCAGTTCTCCCTATATTCCACGTGATCTTCCTGATCACTCTACCATGAGGAACCTTGTTGAACGCCTTTCTGATATCCTTAAAGATCACATCCTTCATCAATCCTCTACATTACTTCAAAAAACTCAAGTTACTGAGACACGATTCCCCATGCACAAAGCCATGTTGTTCATCCTTAATCAGTCCTTGTCTCTCCAAATACGTGTAAATCCTGTCCCTCAGGATCCCCTCCAACAACTTTCCACCACTCAATCATTTGACTTGTTGGACACCAGGGGGTTCACACGTAGGTGAGATCATTCACCCTCCATGCTTGTGGGAAAGGATTCACTTGGTTGTTCAAAGAACAAAGATTAATACAGCTCATGCATAGGTCTTTTGTCCCACCAAGCCTGCGCCCACACATTTTGCCCTTCCATATTAGAACTGTCTTCACTTACAGGATCCATACCACTACTTTGCCTTTCTATTCATGTATTCATCCAGGTGCTTTTTGACTGCTGCTATTGTGTCTGCTTCCACCACCTCCTCTGGAAGCACTTTCTCCCATCATATCACTGGGTTCAAACTAAGTAGGAACAATTCAGCCACTCTCCCTCTTGAAAGAGTTTCAGGCAGTTATCCAAACTAGAAGCAGAATTTGCTAGAGAAACTCAGCAGGTCTGGCAGCATCTGTGAAGAGAGAAACAGAGTCAACATTCTGGGTGCAATGCCCCTTCTTCAGAACCCATCTGTACACTAACACATTCAAACTGGGGAGAAGGTGTTCCCCTTTTCCATGTTTGGGAAGGGATTCGCTCAGTTGTGATACTTGCTGATATATTGGCAAATTCATAAGTGACTCTGCTGCTATTGCCCATGTTAATCATATGCAGGATTCATTCTGTGAAAGTATTTGGTTTGTTTCCGCTGGCACAAACAGCCCTATAACTGGCTGCAGTTTAATATTCTGATAACCTCTCTGATTCTGGGGTCTACAGTGTCTCTTTATAAGGCTCAATCTGAAATCATTTCCCCTTGATTCAAAAAATCTCAGAAACTTGTTCACAGTAAATTATGAACTTTTACTTGAATTTGAAATGGACCTTTGGTGGCAGATCTACAATTCAGTGTCTGAAAGGCTCCACCAATCTAGTGCTGATTAATCCTTGCTGACAATTCTCGCTGATTTGCACATTCTCCATTGTGGCATGTCCATTATGTGATTCCTTTCCCATACTCAATGAAGGTGAGTCTCTCCCCAGTATGAGCTGGCTGGTGTACTTGTGAGGTGACATGGTTATTTGAAAGCAGTTCCACAAGCTGTGAGCATTTGAAAGGTCTTGTGTGTGAGCAGGTTGATGGTTCATCAGATAGCCAGAACTCTGAAAGCACTTCCTGCAGTCTAGGCATTTAAAAGGTCAGTCCCCAGTGTGAACTCGCTGGTGTACTGTGAGGTGAGAACCATGCTTGAACCCTTTCCCACAGTAAACATCTGAGCAATCTTTCCAAAGTGTGAACACATCAATGAGACATCAGATCCCCAGACGTTTTATAGCACTTCCACAGTCTGAGCATTTAAAAAGTCTCTCCTCAGTGTGAACACATTGATGTGACAGCAGTTCCTGAGAACACTTACTGCAAATTGTTCATTTGGAAGGTCTGACACCAATGTGAATTTGCTGGTGGGCCATGAGGTGGGAAAACTAAATAAAGCCGTTTCAAAACTGGGACCATGTGAATAGCCTGTGTAAGCTTAATTTTCATATTGTCTGATCTACTTACTTACTTATTGGGACTTGTTTTATAAAATAGTGAGATGTGATTCACCATGAGCCGTGCTTTATTATCATTCAAACGATACACACACATACACACACAAATACACATACACAGACACAGTCTTTTGCTTCAATATCCTGAGTAATTTTACAGTTCTTAAATGTCTATGCACACACACACTGGTTTAGAGTCTGCTTTGGGAGCGCAGGACATTACAAAGTGTATACTGACCCGACTGCAGCTGGAGTTGAGGCTGTTCTCCTCAACGTTCACGCTTCTTGGTTCTGATGTTCTCTGGAGTCTGTATGAGACCCATGTGATTTGAGTGGCTTCTTTATATTAGTTATCCAGGTGTTTTCCAAGTACAGTGGCTTAGCAGTAGTTTGTTGTACCAATGTAATTAGCATAAGTTAACTTGAGTTTCTGTCTCAGGAAGGGTATTACAAAAGACAGCATTGGATATTGTAATTTCTTCTGTTGATCGAGCCGACTGTTGGAGCTGAGCTGTCTCAAAAGCAGTTCTACTGAAAGTCAGCTGGCCAGGGCAGCATCAGAGGAGCAGGAAAGCTGACATTTCGGGTCGGGACCCTTCATCAGAAATGGGGGAGGGGAAGGGGGCTCTGAAATAAATAGAGGGGGTGGTTGGGCTGGGAAAGGTAGGTGGGATGGTGATAGCAGGTAGGTAGTGGTGGGGTTTGGTCAGTGAGGTGGGAGAAGCGAATAGTTGGGAGAGAAGGCAGACAGGTCAAGGAGGCAGGGATGAGAGCGGCGGCTGGACTTGGGATGAGGTCAGGGGTGGGGAGGTTTTGAAGCTAGTAAAGTCCCCATTGAGACCATTGGGTTGTAGGCTTCCAAGGCAGAATATGAGGTGTGGTTCCAACAGTTTCCAGGTGGCATCGATGTGACACTGGAGGAGGCCCAGGATGGACATGTCATCCAGAGAGTGGGAAGGGTTGTTGAAGTGGTACGCGACTGGGAGGTGTTGTCATTTGTCACCAACTGAGCATAGGTGCTCTACAAAGCAGTCTCCAAGCCTCCACTTGGTCTCACTGATGTAGAGGAGGCCACATTGGGAACAGCGGTTACAATAGACCACATTAGCGGATGTGCAGGTGAATCACTGTTTGATGTGGAGGGTTTTTTTGGAGTCTGGGATGGAGGTGAGTGTGGGGAAGCGTAGGGGCAGGTGGAGCACTGCCTGTGGTTGCATTGAAAGGTGCTGGGGGTGGTGGGACTCGTGGGGAGTGTGGAGCGGACGAGGGAGTCGCAGAGAGAGCGGTCCCTCCAGAAGGCAGATAAGGGTGGGGAGGGAAATATATCCTTCATAGAGGGGTCAGATTGCAGGTGGCAGAAGTGGCGGAGAATGATGCATTGAATCTGGAGGTTAATGGGGTGGTACGTGAGGACAAGAGGAATTCTATCTTTGTTTTTATTGCGGGTTGGGGGTGTGAGGGCTAAGGTGCAGGAAACACAAGAGATGCGGTCGAGGGTGTTTTCGACCACTGAAAGGGGCAAGTTGCGGTCCTTGAAATACAAGGACACCTGGAATGTTCGGGAGTGGAACGCCTCATCTTGGGAGCAGATGCGGCGGAGGCGGAGGAATTGGGAGTAGGGGATTGCATTCTTGCAGGAATGTGGGTGAGAGGAGGTGTATTCTAGGTAGCTGTAGGAGTCGGTGGGCTTGAAATAGATATCAGTTTCAAGGTGGTCACCAGAGATGGAGACAGAGAGGTCCAGGAAGGAGAGAGAGGTATCAGAAATGGTCCAGGTGAACTTGAGGTTGGGGTGGAAGATGATGAACCGTTCAAGCTCCTCATGGGAGCGTGAGGTGGCACCGATACATTCATCGATGTAGCGGAGGAAGAGGTGGGGGATAGTGCCAGTGTAGCTGCAGAAGAGGGTCTGTTCCACGTATCCTATAAAGAGGCAGGCATAGCTTGGGCCCATGCAGGTACCCATGGCCACCCCCTTAGTCTGTAGGAAGTGAGAGGAGTTGAAGGAGAAGTTGTTAAGGGTAAGGATGAGTTCAGTTAAGCGGATAAGGGTGTCAGTGGAGGGGGACTGGTTGGGCCTGCAGGAGAGGAAGAAGCAGAGGGCTTTTAGGCCATCTGCATGGGGAATGCAAGTTTACAGGAATTGGACATCCATAGTGAAGATGAGGTGTTGGGGGCCAGGGAATTGGAAGTTTTGGAGGAAGTGGAGGGCGTGGGTGGTATCCCTTACGTAGGTGGGGAGTTCATGGACCCGGGGGTGAAAATAGAGTTGAGATAAGCAGAGATAAGTTCAGTGGGCAGGAGCAGACAGAGTCAATGGGTCGGCCAGGGCAGTCAGGTTTATGGATTTTGGGAAGAAGATAGAAACGGGCGGTGCGGAGTTGGGGAATCATGAGGTTGGAGACTGTGGGTGGGAGGTTACCTGAGGTGATGAGGTTATGGATGGTCTGGGAGATGATGTTTTGGTGGTCAGGGGTGGGGTCATGATCAAGGGAGTGGTAGGAGGAGGTGTCAGAGAGTTGGCGCCCAGCCTCGGCGATGTAAAGGTCAGTGCGTCATACCACAATTTTTCCCAGCATTCCATTCTGATGGCTAATATTGTTTTCTGTGTCCCAAACAAGGTGTTACTTTATTTATAAGGGACATTCCAAAAGTTACATTCACTTAATTCCGCCTTCCCTCCCCTCATCTTTGAGCTAATGAGTTTTTACGAATTTGGTTCATAATTTAGTTAGCTAGTAGCATGAGGTGATCACAACTGTGACTGTGACATCAAACTGTTTCATAAAAGATCTTTAGCCTCTCCCTCTTACAAGCTGAAGTCATCACCTAATTCAATAAGACAACCATCATCCCCCTACCAAAAAATGCACATGTAATGTACCTTAATGACCACTGCCTAGTGCTTGGAGAAGCTGGTCATGGCTTACATCAACTTCGGTCACCCAGCTTGCCTCGATTCCCTACAATTTGCCTACTGACATAACAGGTCCACAGTGGATGCTATGTCTCTGGCCCTGCACTCATCCCTGGAACATCTGGACAACAAAGACCCAACATCAGCTTCCTGCTCATTGACTACAGTTCCAACTTCAACACCATTGTCCCCTCCACATGATCTCAAAACTCTGAGACCTTGTTCTCGGCTCTGCCCTCTGCAACTGGATCCTCAACTTCCTCACCCGTAGACTGCTATCAGTGAAGATAGACAACTGCACCTCTTCCAAAATAACACTCAACACTGGAGCCCCCCAAGGATGTGTCCTCAGCCCCTTACTGTGCTCCATGTACACCCTTGACTGTGTTGCCAAATTCTAAATGAACACCATCTACAAGTTTGCTGATAACAGTACCATAGTGGGGCAGGTATCTAACAACGACAAGTCAAAATACAAAAGGAAGATAGAGGCTAGTTGACGTGGTGCAATGAGAACAATCTCTCTCAATGTTGGCAACACTAAAGAACTGATCATTGACTTCAGAAAGAAAGGAGGAGAACATGCTCCCATCTAAATCAATCAAACTGAGGTTGAGAGGGTGGAAAACATCAAGTTCCTCGAAGTGATAATAGCTGACAACCTGTCCTGGACTTCCCACATAAGTGTGACAGTCAAGGAGGCACAAAAATGCCTCTTCTTCAGGCAGGTCTCTAAATTTGACATGTCCATAAGGATCCCCACCAAATTTTACAGATGCAACACTGAAAGCATACTGTTGAGGTGCATAACGACCTGGTATGGCAACAGTTCTGCCCAGAACCTTAAGAAACTACAAAAGGTGGTGTGCACAGCCCAGACCATCACGGAAGCCAACCTTCCATTCATGGACTCCATTTACATGGCTCATTGCCGCGAAATGGCTGCCAACATCATCACAGACCCATCGCACTCTGGTAATGATCTCCTACAACCTCTTCTGTCAGGCAGAAGATACAGAAGCCTGAAGACATGCACCAGCAGGTTCAGGAAAAGCTTTTTCACAGCTGATATGAGACTGATGAATGAACTCTTTAGCCTCAAATAATGTTGATCTTGTTAATGTTGACCTTGCCTAGCTCATGCCCTGTGCAATGTAACCTGCATGCCATTGTCTAAGTCTTTTCGATGTGTACAACAATGATCTGCATGTATTGCTCGTAAACAAAGCTTTTCACTGTGCTTCTGTATACGTGACAATAAATCAAACAATCAAACATAAATAATAGGTTACATCAGAAGAGTAAATCCAAGACGCGCGTGACTACGAGCAGAATCTATAGTTCACATTACACCCGCAGTAGAAGTCCCCAGTTTCAATAACTAACATCTCTCGGATTTCCTTCGTCATCCCCATCTATACGGATTATTTAGCTTCAGTCTCTGAAATCCTCTAATTTCAGCTATCTCACATATTCAAGTAAACGTTTTATGGGCACTAGCCAATTGTAATCATGTGTCATGTTTTTCTAAGTAATTCCCAAGTGTATCTTTAATTTGTCACTCGCATCAATGAGAGTCACTTCCCTTCTGTGAAAGTCTTGTCAGTTCGATTCAACTTGTTCATGTGGGGATATAAGAACTAATATAGAAGGTGGTGTTGGGAACATTACACGTCACTGCCCATATCGGTATTCCTCGAATGACATTGTGACCCAGTGTTTAACCTTCTCGTAGGCAACTCAAGTGATGTCAGTTCTCAGGCTCTGAGACTCGAGGGTACAGCTACAATTAATGTTGGTCCTGAATCGACAGATGGTATGTTAATTCGAATGGACCAGATACGGTCACAATGGTCTGATTAGTTTCTTCACAGTTGCTTAGAGTGGTCCACACCAGCCTCTCCTTTTCGATTGTATTTGGTAAAATGTCCATCTTCCATTCAGTCCTGCCTCTGCAGGAGTGGTTAAGTCATGCGAATACTCACTAGATTTTCATGCAAGTACCTCGGTTTGGTGGTCTAGGTTTGCTTCATATTTCCCGTTCCTAATTCCAGGACCCTCCAATTCAGAGGCAGGTACAACTTCTGTAGGGAAAGGCACCACTCTGGCAGTTGAAATTCTGGTGTACATTGAGTTGGTTAGTGCAACTGAAGTGACCGTTTGTAGTGGGTGAAATCACAGAATCCCACCCTGGCATTAACGCTGCATCGGGTGGATCAAACCATAAATCCCCTGGGTGCCTGGGATTCCCCCAAGACTGTGCAATACAACAGTTGTACATACACCAATAACTGTACAAAAGTAGAAGAATATGATTAACACAGTCCATCTGTAGACTACCTGAAAGAAAATCAAGCGTAGTTGCTGTGTGTGTCACGGTTTAACCTCTGAGTCCTCTGGTCATTGTAATGAGTAGAACATTTAAACAAAGAAAAAAGCTAAAATCCCATTAAGTTCGACCCTCCAAATACCATTATCCATCTCATTCTAAAATTCATCATGTCGAAGGTCTCGTGTTCCCTACTGGGTCACAAGCCAGCCTGCCAAGATGGGTCGTTTGATATTAGTGTCCCAACCCCACCCCCGTTTACTCCTCCTGTTTCATGGGGAACTCTTTGGGGCAATAGTTCGGGGAGGTGTTTCCGTCTCGCTGTGTTCAGGTATGAGAGAAGCACTCTCAGGGAAGGGCGGGCAGGGTGCCCTGTCAGTTGGGGGAGGAGGAGTGTCCAGTGGTTCGATTCTCAGGTTGCCTTCAGCTCGAGTCTTCTAATGTAGTGCAACAATCTGTATATGGACTGATTGACTATGTGTGGGTTGCCCCTTGAACAGGTTTAGCTTGTCTATATGATACCCTCCCCGTTTGCTCATTTCCAGCTGTAATCTGTAGACTGGAGGGACTCAATATTTCAACGATCGGGTAGGACACAGAATACCGTTGAGACAGGAAGGTTCTGGTTGGAACACTCTAAACATCACCATGTCAGTTCACGGGGTTCAAGTATTCGTCGCACAGGAGCTTCAGAGTTTGTTTTGCTTTCCCAAACCAAGTGCTGCCACAAGATTGGCCCCAAAATCTTCTATGTGCTGAGGAGACGTAACTTCTTCTGTATGTCCTCTCCCTTTGTGCCATGAATTTAAATTATGTTAATTACATTGGTACGTCAATCTACTGCTAAGCCACTGAAGTCGGAAATGACCTGAATAATTAGTTAAAAGAAGCCACTCAAAACATATGGGTCTCACACGCACTCCAGAGAACGTCAGGATCAAGAAGCCAAAGCTTAGGAAGAAGAACAACCTCGACTCCAGTTTGATCAGCTGTAATCGGCAGAGTATACACTTTCCACCATCTGGAGCTCCCAAAGCTGACTTTAAACTTTTGTGTGTGCATAGACATTTAAAGTTACTCCAGACCCAGTATTGGACATTGTAATTGTCCTTATTGATTGAGACGACCCTAGGAGCCGAGCTGTCTCAAAAACGGTTCTGCTGATACTAAGATCTATCCTTCCACTCGAAACCTGGCAGCACTGTATCATCAAGAACCCATTCAATAATCAATCACGGTGAATGGCTTGCATATTTGTCTGGTTTGATTCAATTCCCAGCATGCTATTCAGTTGGCCAATGTTGCATACTGTGTCCGAAAAAAAGCTGTTATTTTATTTAAGGGGATATTCCACTACTGACACCTCTCTCCACTGCGACTGTTTTGGTGAATTTGCAGCTCAGGCAGGGATTTGAATCCTTCATCACAGTCCATTTCAATGGTCTCTCTCCAGTGTGACTGTTTTGGCGAATTTCCAGCTCAGTGTGGTCACTGAATTCCTTCCCACAGTCCCCACATTTCCATGGTCTCTCTCTAGTGTGACTGTTTTGGCGAATTTCCAGCTCAGTGTGGTCAGTGAATGCCTTCCACAGTCCTCACATTTCCATGTTTTCTCCCCAGTGTGGCTGCATTTGTGTTTCGCCAGGCCAGATGATCGGTTGAAGCAGAACACATGTATGATTTTTCTCCACTGTAAATGATGTTTTATTTTCCTCCATGTTCAAAATCTGATGATATTCAGATTACAATAAATTGGGTGGTTCCTTCAGATCCTTATGCAGTGTTTGATTTGAGTTTCCTGACTGGAAATCCTCGTTGTCTAACTTTACTGATTGTACTCTGTAAGTCAGTAAATTGAGGATACAGTTAAGAGGGCAGAGCACAGACCTAGGTCTTGGAGTTTGGAGATCAGTTTGTTTGGAATTACAGAGTTGAAGGCAGAGCTGTAGTCAATAAGAAGAAGCCTGACATAGGTATCCTTATTACCCAGATGTTCCAGGGATGAGTGGGGAGATTCTATCTGCCTTGGACCTGTTACGATGGTAGACAAATTGCAAGGGGTCAATGCAGACTGGGAGGCTAGAGTTAATATGAGCCATGACAAACATCTCAAAGCACTTCATAATTATGGAGGTCAGAGCCACCAGGTGGTAGTTATTGAGGTACGTAGCATGTGTTTTCTTTGGTACAGGGTTAATGGTGGTCTTCTTGAAGCAGGTGCGGACTTCAGATTGTCATAAGGAGAGGTTAAAGATATCAGCAAATTCTCCTGACAGCTGGTCCACACAGGAACTGAGTGCATGGCCGGGGCCTCTGTTTAGGCCAGTCACTTTCCATGCGTTCACTCTCAAAAACACCGATCTAATGTCTTCAGCGGTGACTGATAGGCCAGGTGCATCAGAGGTTGTCAGGGCAGGTGACACCGTTTCGCTGACCTTCTGTTCAAACTGATTGTTAAACGGATTGAGGGCATCGGGGAGGGGTGTAATTTTGTCCGTTATTCTGTTCTGCTTCAGTTTGTACCCTGTGTAGGCCTTGCCACAGACGACAGGTGTCTGTGTGGTTAGTTTGAGACTCTAACTTAGTCCTGTATTGCCTCTCAGCATTTTTAATGACCTTACAAAGGTTGTATTTGAATTTCCTGTAAAGGCCTGGGTCATTTGACTTGAACACTAAACATCTGGTCTTCAGTAGACAATGGATTTCACAGTTCATCCATGGTTTCCAGTTATAGCTTGTGTAATTGGCACACAGTCCTCTACACACTTGCTAATGAAGCCCACGATGGTAGTGGCATACTCGAATAGGTTCACCGCTGAATTCTTGAATGTGGACCCATCCACCGATTCCAAGAAGTCTCACAGAAGCTCTTCCGCTGCCTCAGACCAGCACTGTACTATTTTCTGTACTGGGTGAGCTGAGATGAGGAGCACAGCATTGTGATCTGATTTTCTAAAGTGTGGATGAGGTATGGAGTGGTAGGCATCTTTGATGGTGGTGTGCCTGGTAAGGTGCACAGTCCACAGTAAGAGGGTGGGATCTGCAGCGTGGATCCAGAACTGCAAAGCAACCTGAAAACATGGTTCCAGCCACCTTCTCTTTACCATGGACGTTCAATCCCTTTACACGTCCATTCCCCACCAGGAGGGTCTTAGGGCTCTCCGCTTCTTCCTGGAAGAAAGACCATCCCCACCCACCACCACCCTCCTCAGCTTGGCCGAGCTTGTCCTCACCCTCCACAACTTTTCTTTCAACTCCTCTCATTTTCTTCAGGTAAGACGGGTTGTCATGGGTACCCGCATGGGCCCTAGTTATGTCTGTCTCTTCATGGGGTACATGGAACATTCCTTGTTCCAGTCCTATTCCGGCCCCACCCACAACTCTTTCCCTGATTGCATTGATGATATCATTGGTGCTGCTTCCCTCTCTTGTCTGGAATTGGAAAAATTTATCAATTTCGCCTCCAATTTCCACCCTGCCATCACCTTCACCTGGTCTATCTGTGACTCCTCCCTTCCCTTCCTCGACATTTCTGTTTCTATTTCTGGGGATAAACTGGCCACTAATATTCACTACAAACCCACTGACTCCCACAGCTATCTGGACTATACATCCTCACACCCTGCTTCCTGTAAAGACTTCATCCCTCTCTCTCACTTCCCCGTCTCCGTTGCATATGTTCAGATGAGGCCAACTTCAACAAGGGAGCCTCTGAAATGTCCACCTTCTTCCTCAACCGAGGATTCCACAGCTCCATTGTCGACAGGCCCCTCAAACAGGTCCAACCCATCTCCCGCACTTCCGCCCTCACCCCTTCTCTTCCCTACCGCAACAGCGATAGGGTTCCCCTTATCCTCACCTACCATCCCACCAGCATCCACATCCAGAAGATCATCAGACACCATTTCCACCACCCCCAGCGAGATGCCACCACCAGACACATATTCCCCTCCCCTCTCCTGTCCGCCTTCCGCAAGGACTGTTCCCTCCGGACATCCTGGTCCACACTTCCTTCACCCCCAACACCTCCCCACAGCCCTATGGCACCTTCCCCTGTAACCAGCGAAGGTGCAACACCTGCCCATTTACCTCCTCCCTCCCCAGTATCCAAGTGTCCAAACATACCTTCCAGGTGAAACAACACTTCACCTGCACTTCCCAGAATCTAGTCTACTGCATATGCTGCTCACAACGTGGTCTCCTCTACATTGGGGAAACGAAGCGTAGACTTGGTGACCGCTTCACAGAACATCTACATTTTGTCCACAAAAAAAGACCCTGAACTACCACTTTAGCGCACCACCCTGCTCCCTGGCCAACATCTCTGTCTCTGGCTTGCTACAGTGTTCCAGCAAAGCCCAACGCAAGCTGGAGGAACAACACCTCATTTTCCACTTGGGGACCCTGCAGCCCTCCGGACTGAATATTGAGTTCAATAATTTTACAGCCTAAACTCTCCCATGTCCCAGCCCCCTACCCCACACACCAGACCTTGTTGCCACATAGCCTGCCATTACACACCCCTGTTGTTAGTCACTAACAGTCCCCATTAACAACTATTCACCCTCCCAGCCTGATTGTTAGCAACTCCTTCGTCTGTCCAACTGTCTTTCTCTCTCTTTGGGCTCTATCCTATTGTTTACTCCCTACCCCAACCACCTCCCTATTTTCTGCATATAAACTGACGTTTTCCCACCCACCATCAGTTCTGAGGAAGGGTCACCGGACGTGAAATGTTAACTCTGTTTTTACCTTTGCAGATGCTGCCAGACCTGCTGAGCTTTTCCAGCAACTTTGTCTTTGTTCCTGATTTACAGCATCCGCAGTTCTTTCAGTTTTTATTAAAGAAGTGGTGAGCGTGGATTTGTTTATCAGCAACTTCAGGAGAATGGGGAGTGTGTACATTAAGGGTATCAGAATGAGAATGGTGTGAAAGAGTGCGTGGGATGCAGGTTTAAAACCTTTGAGGGAAGTGAGAGGAAAAAGCTATTCCAGAGAGATTAGGATTGCTTGTTCTGAATTCCTCACCTCTGCTTATTACTCTCATAATTCTTTTTGCAGGATGCTGGAAGGGAAATATTTACAATCAGAGACATTTTCCAACTGGCCTCCATGTTGTCTTGCTGTCTCTTTTCTCCCATTTAAAGGACCGTTGTTGTTGATCCTTTTTTCAAAGTTCCAAAAGGAAAGTAAAACCTTATAAAACAGCAGTTACTGCTCCGAAAATTTGAAGAAGTCAGCTCCAGCACTGAAAAAAACCTCAATATAAAGAAACAGCTCTTACAACCATGATTTTCTCGTGTCCCTCATTTTAACTCCTTTTCTCCCATAGAGACCATGCATGTGTTCTGGGCAGATGAGGCTGATTGTAGACAAAAGGACACCCATAACATGGAGAAACTGTGGAAATGAGAGGACTGTGGGAACGGATTCCATTCCCTGTCGATACTAGAATTTCATCGACATGGTCACACCAAGGAGGGGCCATTCACCTGCTTGGAATGTGGGAAGGAATTCCTTGACTTGTCTGCCCTATGGAAACACCAGCGTACAGCCACTGGAGAGAGACCATTCACCTGCTGTGGTTGTGGGAAAGGTTTCAGTGACTATTTCACTCTATTGAGACACCAGTGAGTTCATACTGGGGAGTGCCCATCTACTCCATCTTGGAGAGTAGAAAGCTACTCACTCAGTTATTCAGCTTGCAGATGCACTAGTGATTTCATACTGGGGAGAGGCTATTTACGTACTCTGATTGTAAAGGATACACTGTCATCAGGCCTGCTGAGAAATCATTGAGTTCACACTGGGGAGAAACTTTCATCTGTTCTGAGTATGGGAAAGGATTCACTCAGTCATCAAACCTGCAGAAACATGAGCAAGTTCACAAATGAATACAGAAGTTGAATCTGCTGTTAATCAGCAATGACATCCATGCTCTTAGACGACAACCTCCAAACTTTCAGCCTCTACCATCTAGAAAAACAAAGGCAGCAGTTACACGAGATCATCGCCACCTGAAAACTCCCCTCCATGTTGCACACCATCCCTACTTAGAACCATATTGACTGTTCCTTTACAGTCACTGGGTCAGGAATCCTCTGGATCACTTTCATCCTCTGGATCACTTTCATCCTCAGACTGAATGTAAACAGCTTGTGCAAGGAAAGATCATATTTTCAAGATGCATGAATGCCTGAACGTAAACAGCTGTTGATACTTTTCAAGATGAGATTTTCAGGAGGACATTAAACTGACAGAAATATAGAAACCAGGAGCAGGAATAGGCCATTCAACCCTTCCAGCCTGCTTCCCATTTCAGTATGATCATGATTGATCCTCTATCTCGTCGCCATATTCCTATTTTCTCTCCATACCACGTGATGTCTTTAATGTCTAAAAGCATTATCATTATTTTTTTTCCTGAATATTTTGAGTGATTGACCCCCACAGCTTTTCTGTGGGAGAGAAATCTACAGGTTGACTACCATCTTGAGTGAAGAAATGTTTCTTAATCTGTGTTCGAAATGGTCTAACCCTTGTGCTTTGTGACCTTTTGGTTTATGGCACCCCTGCCAGGGGAAACATCCTCCCTGCATCTAGTCTGTCCAGCCCTGTTAGAATTGGATATGTTTCAATGAGATTCTCCTCTCATTCTTCTGAATACAGGTCCAGATGAACCAATCTCTCCAAATAGGACAGTCCTGCCATCCCCAGTATCAGCCTAGTGACCCTCCACTCCCTTTATGGCAAGGATATCCTCTTTAAGGTAGGGAGACCTAAATTTCACAGAATTCTCCTTGTCTGGTCTCACCAAGGCTTCTGTTTCACTGCAGGAAGACATCCCTACTTCCAAAATCCAATCCTTTTGCAGTGAAGACCAACTTAGCATTTGCCTTGCGAATTGCTTGCTGCCACTTTCCTGTTTCCCTGTACTGTTTTACAAGGACTCCCAGACTGATGGTATGTGAGCAGATTCATGGAGATCTTGGCAGGCTGAGAAAGATGTAGCAATTCATTTTGGATAAATGTCTGAGGAGAGGCAGTTTCAACTGAATGGTACCAGTGTTAAAACAAGTGCATGGCCAGAGACGTGGGCTTTCATGTCATTGGTGTGTTTTTAAGAGTAAGGGTCTCAGAATTTGTAAGATATATTTGCCTTTAACAACCTGAAAAATTTGGAAAATTGCATTGTATTTGAATATGAATATTGTGACGTAATACAGGGACTTATTCAGCCCAGTGAGCCCTCACAGGTCTCCCTCAGTCCCTTTCTGTCATTTCTGTCTCCGTCTCAGCCTCTACCTCTCAGCATTTCTTTCTCTCTTTCTCTGCTTGTTTTCGTGCTCCCATCTGTGTTGCCCATCGTTGCTATCTCTGACAGTTCTCTGACTGTATATTATAACATTATAATTTTAAGGCAGATGTGTACTGAGTGTAACAGTGTTTGCTGTGTCCTGCAGAGTTTAGGTTTGCCTGATGGACAGCAAACAGGGTCAGATCCAGCTTGGCGATAGGGTGCCAGAAGTGTAACTGCTAAAGCCACAGCCATTTACAATCAGAATCAATGATTTAGATGAAGGGAACAAGTATAATGGCTCCAGAATCACTGACAAGTCCACGTTGGGTGGGAGAGAAAGCTATGGGGATGACCAAAGAGGCCGTAAACAGATATGGGCAAGTTCACTGAGTGGACAAGGAATTGGCAGATGGAATATAATTGGGAGAAATGTCCTCGTGTAGCAGAGATTTCCAAACTAACTCATTGACATATGAAAATCCCTGTGCCCTGCCTAGTCTACACTTCCAGACCCAGTGAGGCTTTGTCTCTAAGGGAGGGTGGTTTTCTGACTTCATATTATAACACTGCTACGTGAAGTTCTAAGTGTTAGAGTTCACTACGTCTCACCACATCATCTACTTTGCTGTCTGTATTGTGTGCGTTATAGTTAAAACATTGGCAAAGGAAATATAATGTGGTGAAATGTGATTCATCTTTGGAGGAAGAATAAAAAAAAATAAGAGAATGCTTCTATTTAAAATGGTGATAAGTCATTAAACATTATTGTCCAGAAGCATTTATGGTATCAGAAATTCAATATGATTGTAGAGCCAACAATGAGGAGTATAAATAATACATTGCCAGTTATTTCCAGCAGATCATATCAGGAACGTGAGGGAGTCTTGCTGT
Organism: Rhincodon typus; assembly: GCF_021869965.1. Classification (NCBI taxonomy): domain Eukaryota; kingdom Metazoa; phylum Chordata; class Chondrichthyes; order Orectolobiformes; family Rhincodontidae; genus Rhincodon; species Rhincodon typus. The sequence goes on from NC_063345.1 coordinate 70,688,545, forward strand.
GAATCCTTTTCTAGGTCAGATGTTCCATTTCACTGAAGATATTAATATCCCTTGGAGTTTCTCCTTCGCACAGTTGCTCTGTGGCACATTCTACACAAATATACACACTCACTGAATCTCACAAAAAACTCTTATACTTGCACACAAACATACTCATTCATGGACTCAATATATCAGTCAGTCATACACATACACTCACATAGTCTCACATATTTACCCCCCATCCCGACACAAACACACACACCATCGCACAGTCAATCTTGCACATACCTTCTCACGCACTCAGAGCACTCTATCGCTCAAATATATTCAATAGCAAACTCAGTTACACACACAGACAGACACATACATCTGCACGGCAAATTTATTCCATTCAGGAAGTCTGTTTCATTGCAGATTTTATTATTTTCATTCAATAAACAAATATGAATGGGTGGTGGGACCGTGTGGCATTTCATAATTTTCTGCCTTCGAGATCAAACTAATTATATTCCAAATTAAAACTCTCTGTCAGATTCTAAACAAGATCTCAAATGGAATGTGTTTTATAAATGACCATCCCTCAGTTACTTTGAGGGTTTTGCAGTGTCAGGGCATGTGATTTAGTTTAAATTCAGACCAGGCCTCTCTCGTGGGACATTGGGTGACCATTTTGTTCTTTACGACAAACAGAAAGTTCCCGTCTTTCTCATGTCTGTTTTATTGAATTCTGTGCTCCATATTAATTGTGCTTCATATTAATTAATGAGGAAGACTTGCTTTGAATATTTTGTTAAGACAACATCAGGAATTCTATAGACCACTTTCATCCTCAGACTGACTGTAAACATCTTCTACCTTTATACTCCGAAAGTCTGCTAGTCTTTTCTCCCCTGTTTACTCCAGTGTCAATTTGTGTGTTTTTTGCAACTTCTGAAAATATCTCCTGTTTTATGGCGTTTGATACAGAGTAAAGCTATCGCGAAAGTGTCCGCATCAAATAGTCCCAGGACAGGGCTGGATACAGAGTAAAGTTCCCACTGTATTTAGTGTTAGCACAACACAGACAGTTCCTTCACAAATATAGAAAAGCAAGAAAGAGTGGAGACTTGAGAGTCCATGTCTTTGCATCATTGTGTCACTCTCAATGTCATATCCATTCTGCCCCTTTATCCCAGAAATCTGCATTTGCTCTGTCTCCCATTAAAGTTCACAGCACATTATCACTGTTCCCAGCTAATAACACTAGGGTACATACAGGATTGAAAATAAAGATTCCCCTAAATTGTCCTCATCTAAAAAGTCCAGAGCAGATCGAGAATGGAGTTTGAAACAGAGTAAAGCTGTCTCTGCAGTGTCCCCCAAACACTCCCAGGACAGGGACAGCATGAGGTGGTCTCTCAATGATGTCACAATCAAATATATGAAGGACAGGCATAATGTGAGCAGAGATGTAGAGTTAAACTCAATCTAAACTGTCTCCATCACATACATCCAAACACAGACATAGGCATACAATCCTGAACTCGCGACTTAGATAAAACAGGGTTAATATATCACCGGCTTAACACTGTCAACAGGAACTGAACTCTTCCTCAAATTCATGTTTGATTCTGTCTGTTCTGTTTTGATTCTCTGCTAGATTCCTGCTTCCAAACATCCACATGAGCAGTTGTCCTAATCCCATGCTCTATGTCCTATTCCCAAACACAGCATCTGATTCCAAAACAATGTGTGATACAGGAGCCTCTCCGTGTCGGGGAGAGGTGAGTCTTCAGCCAGTTCATTGAATCTCCTATGTCAAATCTGACCTCCAGGGATTGGTTCATGGAGCTTTTAGTATTTCAAGGACTCAAGCATCTGCATTTACACATTCTCCTCTCAAAATTCATGCAACTGTGACAGCAGAGACAATACAAAGGAAAATATTGCTTTCACACTGTCCCTTGTACACCCAGAGCGGGAACAATCCTGGGTATGAGACAGAGTGAGTATCCTCCAGACCATCCTCATCAAATACTCTAAGGACAGGTACAGCACTGTGTTAGGTACAGAGTAAGATATCACCTCTACATTGTTCCAAACCCTCCTTGCCTCAGGTTTGAAATCCCATCTCCACACTGTCCGATGACTATAGATCTGTTTCTGAATATTGTATTATCATTTAGGCAGATATTCAGCTCAGCAAGCCCTCACAGCTCTTGCGCTCTTTCCCTCTCTCTCACACATTGTGCCAGTCTCTCTATTTCTATCTCTGACTGTTTCACTCGGTCTCCTTTCCTGTTTGCCTGTCACTTCTCTTTCTCTCTCACCTACCTCTCTTGTTGTTTTCTGAAAGTATATTATAACATTGTAATGTTAAGACAGGCTATGTACTGAGTGTAACAGTGTTTGCTGTGTCCTGGAGGGCATAGGATTGGCTGGGACAGGAAACAGGGTCATTTCCGGCTTGGCAAGCTGGCAATAGTGGGTGTGCCAGAAAGTCAGTGCTAAAGCCACAGCCTGCAATCGATATCAATGGTTTAGATGAAGGCAAGAAGTGTAATGTCTCTAGGATCACTGACAAGATTACATTGGGAGGGTGGGAAAGTTGTGGAGACGACCAAAGAGGCTGTAAGCAGATATGGAAAGTGGGCAAGGAATGGGCAGATGGAATATAATGTCGAGAAATACCCATGTGCAGCAATGATTTCCAAACTAACTCACTGACATATTAAAATCCCCATTCCTTAGTCAATCCATATTTTCAAACCCAGTGAGGTTTTGTCCCTGTGGGAGAGCAGTTTTCCAACTGGATGTTATAACATTGCAACATGAAGACACTAAGTGAAACAGAGTTTGCTACATATCATCACATCGTCTACTTTGCTGCCTGTAATGTGTGACATATACTTAAAGCATTGGCAGTGAAAATGTAAGGTGGTGAAATGTGATTCATGTTTGTCGGAGGAATAGGAAAATAAAAGAATGTTCATGTTTAAAATGGTGAGAAATTATTAAACATTATTATACAAGGTACGTTGACGCTATCAGAAAGTTGATGATGTAGTACCGTCAATTCAGAGGACAAATGATACATTGCCACTTATTGCCAGGAAGTTGTTTTAGAAACGTGAGCAATTCTTAATGTGAACCTGTCTCGGTAAGATTTTCCCTTTCACTGAAGATATTAATATCCCTTTGGAGTTCTTCTTCTGCACAGGTAGACATACATACATAAACACACACATTCACTCATTCTCTTACACGTGCACATACTCAGTCACTCACACACTGAAACACGTACGAAAACTCTTGCACAGACACACACTCACACAAACACTCTGCCATGCACTCGCATACTTTCAGTTACACATAGGCATGTACATGCATGCACACACTCTCACAGACACACTTGTAGAGCATTACAGATTCACCATCTCACGGAATCACACAATCTTCTACATATCTCTAAAACACACTTGAGCACAATCTCTCCCTCAAATTCCAGTAGAAACTGTCACTCCCTCTCTGTCACACTCAATCATTCACTGCCACACTTACACCCTCATTGTCCCTCTCACTCCCTCACATGGATCTATGGTTTAGGAAGTTTGTTTATTTGCAAATCCGTTTGTTTTCCGACAGCTAAACATGTGAAGGCAAAGTCGGTCCATGTGGTCTTTGACAAATTCCTGTTTGGACAAAACAAGACTAACCCCAGGTTAAAACTCTGTGACAGATTCTGATCAAGACCTCACACCAGACATGTCACATTTGTTCCATTCCTATCGCTCTACGTGTACAAAGTTTGGGAATTTAAATAGACACTGCTGAAATAGTTAATTCTCTCAGGGCAGTAGCTTTAAATAGATTCTGGAATTTGCATCTTAATCCATCAACGCTTGCACATCCTTTCTAACAGAGTTCAATGTATCCTGCTTCTGCAAATCAAATTAACATTTCTCCAATTCAGCAATATATGACGAACAGAGCATTTGTCACATTCGTACTTCTATGCTGACGGAATGTCAGCTCCAAACTGAAACCTTCTCTGTCTTGCACCCGGTTTAATGCTGTACCAGAGATAGTAGGAACTGCAGATGTTGGAGAATCTGAGATAACAAGGTGTAGAGCTGGATGAACACAGCAGGCCAAGCAGCATCAGAGGAGCAGGAAGGCTGACTTTTCGGGCCTAGACCCTTCTTCTTTCTGAAGGATCATCATCTAAATATCTAACGTAACTGTGAGACACTTTCCAGACTGAAATGAAGAAACAAAGCCTCATATTTCTCTAAATGAGAGGATACTAGGTGAGGATGGCAGAATTCCTCCCTGACGGGGGGTTATTAAGTCAAATGTTTTTCTGACAATCTGGGATTTATGATCTCTGTAGAGTTATTTCACCCAAACCCCAACGTGTTACCCTAGCAAAGCCGAGTGGCTAACCCCCACCTGTTCCCCTGGCAACTGGCTGTGGACCCAACAACACTCATTTCCCTAGCAACAGCCAGTTGTCCCACACACACTGTTCCTCTAGCAACAGTCTGTGACCTTATCCCTCTGTTCCTCCAGCAATACACAGTGGTTCCACACTCAATCTGTTCCCTTAGCAATGCCCTGTGTACCAGCCACACTCTGTTCCCTATCAATGAACAGTCAATCTACTCCATCACTTTTCCTCTAGTAATGGTCAGTGGTCCAACACGACTCAGCTATGCGAGTAAAGGCCTGCAGACCCATTCCATAATGCTTGCCTTATCAATAGTCTCTGGCCACACCCTCAAGCTGTTCACAAAGCAATGGCCTGCTCCACCACATGCAGACAGTTCCCTGACAATGGTCTGCGGCCCCACCCCTACACTGCTGCTCAGCAATACCCTTGAACCCACCTGCTTCACTGTTTTCCTAGCAATAGACAGTGGTCCTGCAGCCATATTGTTCCGCTACAAATACCCAGTGGCTTAACCCCCCCACTGTTTTGGCTAGCAACAGCCTGCAGCCCAACACCCACTCTGTTCTCCTAGCAAAGGCTTTCTGCACCACCCCTACACTGGTCCCCTAGCAACAGTCTGCATCCCCACATCCACTCTGTTTTCCTATCAATGACCTTTGGACCTACCCCCAATCTGTTCTCAAACCAACAGTCACGTCCCGCACCCAATCTGTTCTCTTAGCAATGGCCTGTGGACATATCACTATTCCTCTAACAATGGCCATTTGTCCCAAACCCACTCTGTTCCCTTAGCAACAGTCAGTGGCCCAATCCACAATCTGAACCTCTAGCAACAGATAATTTTACCATCGCCATGCTGTTCCTCTAGTAACACCCAACATCCCCACCTCCCTGTGTTTCCCTTTGCAGTGGTCTGTGGTCTCATTTCCACACTTCTCCCTTAACAACAGCCTGTGAACCCATTCCCACACTCTTCCCCTAGCATCGGCCTGTGAACCCATTCCCACACTCTTCCCCTAGCAACAGCCTGTGGTCCCATCCCAAATTCCTCCAAAGGCAATGATCTTCAGCACCACCACCACGATCCTACAATCACTTTGTTCCCCGAGCAACGGCCTGCTGCACCAGCATTGCACTCTTCCATTAACAATAGGCTTTGTCCTCACTCACACTGTGTTCACTAGCAACAGCCTCTTGCCCCACCCACCACTGTGATCCCCAATCAAAGGCCAGTTGTTGCACACAAACTCTGTTTCTCTACCAACAGCCTCTCAATATATTACCACTCTGTTCCCCTAGCAATGGTCTGTGAACCCATTCCCACTCTGTTCCCCTAGCAACAAACAGAGGTCCCATACAATCTGTGCCATTTGCAATAGGCTGTTGTCTCACTCCCACTCTTTTGCCCTAGCAATAACCTATAGTGCCAACACTTTATTTAAATCCTAGCAACGTCCACGGTTGTCACACACGCTGGGTGCCCTAGCAATGGCATTTGTCCCAAGCCCCATACAGTTACCCTAGCAATGGCCTGAAGTTCATCACCCCTCACTGTTGCCCGAACAATAGATAGTGCTACCACTCCCACTCTGTTCTCCTTGCAACGGAAGGTGAGAGAGGATTTGAGGAAGACAGGTTTGGACAGAGGGAGATTGGGAGGTAGAGGCATAGTGCAAGAGCGAGAGAGAAGCAGATTGGGGGTGGGAGGGACAGTGAAAAAAAGTGACAAAATGGAAGGAGGAGAGAAAGATGGAGACATTCTGAAATTGGCAGGGAGGTTTGAAGAGAGAGAGATGGATTCTGCTGAGGCCAGGTCGGAGTTGGTGAACTAATGGTGAAAACAAGGACAGAGTGACTTAAACTCAACTCCTGACTTTGGTCCCGGTCCTCTCCACTTCACTGAGGACCAGGACTTGGGGCCGAGTCGTCTGTCTTCAGCTCAGTTTTTTCAGCACAAAGAAGAACAAAACATAATTCAGTCTGCTGCTTGGCACTTTTTAATGCAAGTATTTATTGTTTTTATTTATTTATTATTCTTTATTATTTATTATTTATTATTAAAGTACAAATTGAAGTTATTCATAAAGCAAGTGGAATGGTGCATTTTCTCACCGCCCCTGAGTTGAGAGAAATATTGAAATTTCTTTCTAGAGCCTGTGGGATAAGGTTGGACAAACCAGCGCTACCCTCAGTCTGTTACCATTGCAAAAGGTTGCTTCACTACTGAAACATTGCTTTTGAAATGAGAAAATCCTGGATGGATCGATTAATGAGTGAATTTAATTGATTGATGAATTTGGGTAAAGGGATATTTCAGCGTATACTTCAGCTGCTGTCTGAACTTAGTCTGGGACACGGCATAAATCACTGTGTTTGTGCAGCAACCGAGGAGCTGCAGCATGAAGCCCAATTCCTGCACAAACTCAGGTAGATACACAGACCCATAGCCAACCCAAAACATCCGGAACCATATAGAATACACCATCAACGTTGACCATAACAGGATGAAATTGGCCGAGATCGCAAACAGTAAAATGATGGATTTTTTTCGATTTCTCATTTCAGTGTCACACTGATTGTCCTCATTGGTGTGAACCCGGAGTCTCCTGCGGGCTCTGCTGGTCAGTAAAATGTGTCTTATGATGAAAACATTGAGCAGCAGAATCTGGAGAAATGGGAGAACTGGGTTTAGAATGTGGTGGAGGAACTCGATTGTGATCCAAACCCAAGAGTTACGAACATAAAATGTTACACCACAAAACCAGGGCTCGTTCCTCAGCCAATACCAACCTGAGAGCATAAAATACCAAGAAATATTCTTTAAACAGCTCAGCACAGTCACTGTTCCCAGAACCATAGCTGCTGGTTTCTTACTGCAATATTTACTTTTCAGGTTCGGGCAACAAATGGCCACAAATCGATCAAAGGTGAAAGTGACGGTGAACCAAACAGAGCAGTCAGTGGCTGCGTAAAGCAGGACAGCATGTATATTACACACGCGAATGGACCCCAGAAAATAAAACTGTTCCTGATAAACAATAGGAACGTGTCTCAATGTCACATCAAGGAATAGGACCAGTAGATCCGCCACTGCCATGGCCCCCAGATAATGCCTGACACATGGAGACAATCCACAATCTTTATAAAGCAGGATGTAGATCGTCACTACGTTAACTGTGAGGAAGGAAAACAAACAAATTATACGTCAGCCTGGAGGCAAAGTTACCAGTTTGTTTGAGCACTGAGTGAGATTTTCAACTGTGTGACTGTCTTCAGAGATTTATTGAAATAATTGGAGCTGAAATAACACATGGAAAGTTCTGACTTACTTTCAAAAATGTGACATAAAACACAAGAAATCATCCCTCCCCAATCACAAAGACACACATTCATAAGAACAGATGATTTCTAGAACATTCTCACACACTCAATCACTCGAGAGCAGCCACAGGTCACTTCTTTACAGTTCCTTATATGGAGGGTGAAAACATTGCCATCCTGGAAGATTCTCTCCCAGTTTTTTGAAGTCAAACAGAGGTTGGAATTTCTGTCTTTTAGTCTAAATTGTGGTCGATCCTCTGTCGTGAAGAAATGTAAATGCAGGGAAATGCATTCACCCCTTTAACTGCCTGAGGGGACTTCGAAACAATGTCTCCTTCTCCCTGGGATGGGATCGATTCCTTCAGGATCTTATCTTTTGTTCAATTAATTGACATCTGGCCATTCACAAATAGTCTCAGTTATAGAACGTTCCGGGGAATGTCAGTTATAGAATGTTCCAGGGAATGTCGGTAATAGAATATTCCGGAGGAAGTCTGTTATGGAATACCCCAGACAATGTCAGTTATGGAATGTTCCTGATAACGTTTCAGACAACTCCCTGAATCAGGAAAAGGCCAGTTTCCCCAGTCGTTGACACACGAAGATAGGTAGAGTTGTATTTTTTTTGTTTTAAAAATGTAGGGGCATACAATTTAAGTCCATCATGAGGCCACTCAACCGTTCCAACCTGCTCCAGCATTCACTAAGATCATGGCTGATCTGATTGAGTTCTGAGCTCCATGTTACAAGAACTTTCAGCCATTCAAACCCCTCGGTTCCTGTCCCTGACCATTTGATACTCGAGCACTTTTTACACAGGTTTTCTTTAAGCAGATATTCAAAAGCCATTTCCAAAAGGACTTACTCTCTAAACAGTATGTAACACCAGATTTAAACTTTAATGCTATACAATATTAGTTTTTGCATCAGCTTGCGGTAGAACCCACCACAGAACAGGTAATTATCGATTTGGTGATGTGTAATGAGGCAGACTCGATTATGGAGCTGAAGGTGAAGGAACCCTTAGGGAGCAGTGATCATAATATGATCAATGTCACCCTGCAGTTTGAGAGGGAGAAGCTGGAATCAGATCTAGCAGTACCATTGACTAAAGGTAGCGACAAAGACATGACAGAGGAGCTGGTCAGAGTTGATTGGAAGGAGAGACAAGCAGGGAAGGCGGGGCAATAGCAATGGCTAGAGTTTCTAGGGGCAATTTGGAAGGCACAGCAGAAATTCATCCGAAGGAATGAAATATATACTGAGGGCAATGCCAGATGTCGCACAACACCAGGTTATAGTCCAACAGGTTTATTTGAAATCAGAACCTTTCATGGCGCTGCTCCTTCGTCAGGTGGAGCTTGTAATTTCAAATAAATGTTGGACTATGACCTGGTGTCGTGCGATTTCTGACCTTGTTCACGCCAGTCCAACACCTGCACCTCCACATCATACTGAGGGGACAGAGAGGGAAGATGGTTAAATGGCTAATGTAATAGCCCTGTTTAAGGCGGGAGGGAGACAGAAGACAGGAAATTATAGGCTGGTTAGGCTGACCTCAATCTATGGTTAGATTTTACGTCCACTATCAAGCAGAGGTCATGCCTGGTAATTCTGTTAGAATTCTTTGAAGAGGTAAAAAAGATGTTAGACAAAGGGAGCCAGTGGATGTGATCAATTTGAATTTCCAGAGGCCTTTAATAAAGTACCACAAGAAGGCTACAGAATAAGATAAGAGCCTATGGTGGTAGGGACAAGATACTGACCTGCAAAGAGGATTGGCTGACTGGCAGGAAGCTGAGATTAGGGATAAAGGAATCTTTTTCAGGATGGCAGCCGGTGACTTGCAGAGTTCCGCAGGGTTGGCGTTGGGACCACAACTATTCACTTTGTACATTAACGAAATGGACAAAGGAACTGAGGGCATCATTGCTAAGCTTGCAGATGACACAAAGATAAATGGAGAGACAGGTCATGGAAACAGATGGCCGCAGAAGGACAAATCCCTGAAAGTGGCAGGAGAGTTTGATAAGATCATTAAGAACACTTGCGGCACACTTTATGATTTAAGGCATTGATTATAAGAGGGGGAGGTTATGTTGAGCTGTTCAGAAACTTTTGTTGGGCTACAGCTGGAGTATTGTATGAAGTTCTGGCCACCACACTATAGGAAGAATGTGATTGCACTGCACTGAAAAGAGTGCAGAGAAGATTCACCAGAGTTTTGCCTGGGATAAAACCAAAAGGCAAAGGAGCAGAAGTTTGTCATTCAGCCTGTCAAGTCTGCTCCACTGTTCATGGCTGATCTGATAACCCTCATTTCTCCTTTCTTCAGTTTTCTCTTGATTCTCTTAATGATTAAAAATCTCTCCATCTCAGCTTTGAATGTGCTTAATGGCCAGCCTCAACAGCCCTGCGAGGTGTGGAATTGCACCGAATCACTAAAGGTAAAAGTAGTGACTGGAAGCAGGTAGACCTCAGAATATGCATTCCCTGATTGGGGCTGTTCATCTAGGCCAATCAGAGAGTCCTGGCTGACAGATATAAAAAGGAGTGTCACGGGTTCTGCTCACTCTGAGAGCTGGCTGTGAGGAAATAAAGGACGTCTTGGTTGTGGGATACCAGCCTCTGTGAGTTATTTAGTAAAGTTATCATAGTCCTAGTGGACCATAGGGCTGTTCTCTCATTGGAGAGAGATGACTGGCAGTAGCATAAACTGAGGGTTACCACGCCTCAGGCAAGGCGAGAGGTTGAGATGTAGAGTCCTTCATGGCAACCTCAGCCACTAAGACAATTGACACCATGCTGTTGGCGTCCCTCTACATTACAAACCATCCATCCAGCCAATTGAGCTAACTGAACCCCAAAGAGGTTCACTACCCCCTGAGAGGAAATAAAAGCCACCCTTTGTCCTATATAAAAGACTCCTTATTCCAAGATTCTGCCATCTGGTCTCAGACTCTCCCACAAGCGGAAACAACCTTTCCACATTAACTCTGTCAAGTCCCCTAACAATCTTGAATGTTTCAATAAGGTCATGAACAAGAAGTTTGCCAGGCACCACTTGTGAAGCTGGAAAGCAAGCCTCTGTTTCCGAAGGTATGCTTCTTCTTGTCAGTAGAACAGGACAACTTATCAGTTCTCTTCTTGGAAACAAAACTGCAAAGTACAGGAAAGCAGCAGCAAAACTGGTCCAAGTACAGTTCACATGATGAAGGAAATCTGCTGACTAAAGTCCTGAAGTCAAGCAATGATGCTTTCTGCACTCCTATTTCCATCCCCTCTTCTCCAGACTGAATAGAACTTGCTCTGATCTCAAGCCCTTAAAATAACCCAAAGGACAGTGTAGCTCAGTGAGTAGAGGGGTGACAGGTGAGCAGGACAGTGTGGGTCAGTGAGTACAGGGGTGATGGGTGAATGGGACAGTGCAGGTCAGTGAGTACAGAGGTGATGGGTGAATGGGACAGCACAGGTCAGCGAGTACAGGGGTGATGGGTGAATGGGACAGCGCAGTTCAGTGAGTACAAGGTGATGGGTGAACGGAGCAGTGTGAGTCAGTGAGTACAGGGTTGATGGATGAACGGGATGGTGTAGGTCAGTGAGTACAGGGGTGACGGGTGAATGGAACAGTGAAGGTCAGTGAGTACAGTTGCAACGGCTGAATGGGATCAGTGTAGGTCAGTTACTATAGCGGTGATTGGGAAAAAGGACAGTATTGGTCAGTGAGTACAAGGGTGATGAATGTAACTAGATTAATGTAGAATATCTGATTGGCATGAACAAATTGGACTGATAGGTCTGTTCCTGTACTGTACATCTTTATCACTCTATGACACTCGTAGTTTCAGAGCTTCCCCTCTCTGAAGCCTGTGCTCATTTGTTATTAATGTTGGAGACCCAGATGCTACAGTCTATATGCTCCATCCAGAGTTGGGTCGCCAAATCCACACATCTCCCTGAATGTCTGAAGCAGCTAACAGCACTACCTCCAGCAAACCTTCCCCAGCACCTCCACTAACATTTCAACAAAATAAGTCAGTCAGAAGCCCCTGAGCTACAAGTTAAGTGCCTGGTCTTTTCAAATAATACTTGAGGGGCTTCTTCGTGTTACTGACCACTTGATCAGCTGAGAGGGACAAACACAGGCTTTCAGTGGACAGGCACAGACCAAGTTTCAAAGACGTAAGTCAAAGCTCCTGTCCAACATGGAGCACCACATGGGAAACACCTGGAAGTGAACAACAGCCTGACACACACTATTTCATTGTTTCTGAGCTTCACGATGCCAGCATTTGATACACTAGGGAGACAAAAACCAAAGCCAGGGAAAGATACAGAGGGACAGAATGATTCACATTAAAGATAGAAACAGACAATTAATTAACTGAGAACATGTTGTGGAAATATGGGATAAAAAGACAGATGGGTGGGATTAACTGGAGGAGTGAGACCTTGGACAGTGCAAATCATAAGAACGAGAACACTAAATAAAGGCATTGCCATGTCGGCTGAAATGCTTCATTACATCAAATTCTGAATCTGCCTCACAGAAAAAGCCCAGACATCATAAACTGGAACTAGATGAGAGGCCAGAATGGAGAGCGGTGGAGACTATGCTCGTGTACTGCTCAATAAACTGGATTATCTCTCCAGGATGGGAGCATTGCAAGCCTTATCTAGTACGTTGCTACTCTACTTGCATGAGATAACTGCCCAGCAAGGGGAAATTTTCAGCCCATACTGTGAGTGACAATAAACGGGGCTCCCACCAATTTATGTCTCTGTACCTCCATTGCCGTAGAACAGGGTAAGGGGTTGTGTGTTGGAGAAACAACATGCATGGAGGAAATCACTTTAAATATGAACAACTGGCAGGAGTTTGGGTAATCGACAGAGAGAAACTGAGAGACTTTTCATGGACAGATGTGATGGCATGCTTGACATTATTAAAATAAACACATTGCCATACCCAATAACAATATAGATCAGTGCACACAGGAATGATGGATGGAAGGGATTTTGATGTGAGTTCGGATATGAGGGATGCACTATTGATTCAGATCTGCTTCTGCAGGTTTGAAGCTGGGAGTGTAAGCAACAGATTGTTGATATCATTAAGACTGTATTTCATAGCTCAAGGTTTAAATAGCAGATGGGATGAACCAGTGAAGTATATTCTGGAAGTGTTAGTGGTTAAAAGTAGGAATGGTTAGTGTATGGTATCAGGAATCAGCGCACAGCCAAAGGGATCACCACTGTTGTGATTCGTCTGTTTCAGCTTCAGATATTGGCTGAGGTGGGAGGGAGACAGAGGAAGGAAATGGAGTTGGTAAATAGACCAGAAGACAGTGACCGCCATGCTCTCAATACCTAAATAGCCCACGAGGGACACTGCCAGCAGCAAAGAGGGAGACAGTGAATGAACGAGTGCACTGATGCAGTTAGTAATGGTTTGTAGAGTCTCAGTAGGAACAGCAGCAAGGAGTGTAGAGTAAATGAAAAGAAGTAGTACAGTTGTATATGGTTTATGGAAATAATAAGTGTGGACAGTGAGATTTACCAGGCACACCAACGATAGCCAGGGTAGGATAACAAAAACATTGAATAATGCAACAAGCATATAGGATCCATACTGATAATGGCCGTTGATCATAATATCTAGAAAAATACCAAACATAATAGGATATACCCCTGTCCATTGTTGGAACATTCCAGTCTAATGTTCTCAAATTCTGATCCATTGTTGGAATATTCCAGTCTAATGTTCCCAGATTCTGATTTCTCTTCCTTCCTCTGTGTGCAGCTGCTGATCCCTGTAGATGGTGCTCCTGGTCATACTATGGGATAATACATTGAACTGAGCCCATTTATCATTAAAAGATGTAAATCCTCCACTGGGATAATTAGAATCCATGGTGACTGAAAATTAATCACAGTCAACGAACAAACAGGTTCAGTTAACCCGTTCCTTACATCAACTTTCATATCACACTAAAAGGGAACATTTACTCGGTCTGGATGGAATGGAGGGAGGATGCTAAGGTTTTGACCATAAATTGTTCCATCTTTTTAATATTTCTTCATTGTATTTGGGTGCAGTGCCAGAACACTGCAGCGTTGTATATGTTCTACTCTGTTTTAAAATGAGACAATGATAAAATAACAGACCAACTGCATAAAATGACTTGTCGGGAAATTTCTAGGGACTATAAACCAGGGTAGGGATATTTATTGTTCATTGACTTTGTGAAATGGCGTTATCAAATCCTTTCACAACCTTCAGACATCATTCAGAGCATCGAGACTGCTGCTCAGGGACAGGACAAAGCAATTCTATCCCCATGTGCCTGTTACAAAGGGATAGTAGGAGGTCATTCAGCCCCTCAAATCTGTTACACTCTCGAGACTATCACAAAGGAACAGAAAGAAGGCATTCAGGTTCTCGTGCCTGTTATAGAGGAACTAGAGGAAGGCATTCAGTCTCTCAAGACTGTTCCGCTTGCACAAGAGGAGGATGTTCAGCATCTCAAGACTCTTACACAGGAACAGGAGGAGGCCATTCAGCCCCTGGAGCCTGTTGCACAGGATCGGGAGGAGGCTATTCACTCTCCCAAGTCTGTTAGAGGGAACAAGAGGAGGCAATCAAGCCTCCTGAGTCTGTTACAGTCGATTAGGAGGAGGCCATTCAGCCTCTCAAGCCTGTTAAAGAGGAAAAGGAGGCAGCCATTCAGCCGTCGTGTCTTTTACACAAGAACAGGAGGAGGCCATTCAAACACTGGAGTCTGTAACACAGGAACAGGAAGAGGCCATTCAGCCTCTCTACATTGTTACACGGGAACAGGAGGAGGCCATTCAGCCTGTCCAGACTGTCAGAGAGGTACAGGTGGAAGCCATTCAGCCTCCCTAGTCCGGCATAACAGGTCAGGAGGAGACCATTTAGCCTCCCAATTCTGTTTCACAGAACAGGAGGCCATTCAGACACTCACATCTGTTACATACAAACAGGAGGAGGCTATTCAGCCTCTCAAGCCTGTTACATAGGAGCAGGAGGACTCTCGAGTCTGTCACAGTAACAGGAGGAGGCCCTTCAACCTCATGATTCTTTCACAGAGCAACCGAGCAGGCCATTCAGCCCCCAAGACTGTTACAGAGGCACAGGAGGAAGTCATTCAGCCTCTCGAGTCTGTTCAACTTGCACAGGAGGAGGACGTTCAGCATCTTGAAACTGTTACAGAGGAACAAGAGGAGGCCACCTTTCCTCTTGAATCATTTGCAGAGGAACAGGAAGAGGCCATTCAGTCCCTTGTGTCTGTTACAGAGGAACAGGAGGAGGCAATTGAGCCACTCAATCATGTTACAGAGGACCAGGAGGAGGTCAGTCACCCTTTGAGCCTGTTTCACAGTATCAGGAGGAGGCCATTCAGCCTATTTTTTCCTTTTACAAAGGATCAGGAGGAGGCCATTCAGCCTCTCCAGCCTGTGACACATGAGCAGGAGGAGGCCATTCTGCCTTTCAAGTCTGTTGCACAGGAGCAGCATTTAGCCTTTTGAGCCTACTTGACAGAAGGAAGAGCAGGATGCCATTCAAATTTGACACTGTTACAGCCATCAGGTGGAGGTCTCCCAGCCTCTTGAGTCTGTTAAAAAGAACATGAGGTGGCCAACCTGCTTGTTGAGCCTGTTACGCAGAAAAAGGAGGAGGCCATTCAGGCTCACAAGCCTGTTGGAGGCAACAAGGAAGAGACCGTTCAGCCTCTAAATTCTGTTCAACAGGAACAGGAGGAGGCCATTCAGACTTATGAATCTATTGCAGACCAACTGGATGAGGTGATTCACTGTCTCGAGGTTGCTACACATGAACGGGGAAGGCCATTCAACCTTTTGAGTCTGTTACACAGGAATAGGAGGAAGACATTCAAACTGTCAAGCCTGTTACACAGCAACAGGAAGAGGCCATACAGCCTCTTTGAGTCTATTTCACAGCAACAGGAGGAAGCCATTCAGCCTCCTGAGCCTGTTACACATGAACATGAAGAGGCCATTCAGCTCCCCAAGCCTCTTACACATGAACAGGACAGGTCTATTCAGCCTCTTAAGTCTGTCCCACAGCAGTAGATAGAGGCCATTAAGCTTCTCAGGCCTGTTACAAAGCTTCTCAATACTGTTACAGAGTAACAGGAGGAGGCCATTCACTTTCTCTAGCCTGTTACACAGGAACGGGAGGAGGCCCTTCATCCTCTAGCGTCTGTTACACAGGAGCAGCAGGATGCAATTCTGCACCTCGAGTCTTTCTCAATGGAACAGGATGGGGCCATTCAGGCCCTTGAGTCTGTTACAGTGCAACAGTAGAAGGCTATTCAACTTTAATCCCGTTTCACAGGAACAGGAGGAGGCCATTTAGATCCTAGAGTCTATTTTACAGCAACGGGAGGAGGCCATTCAGCCTCTCTATTCTGTTACAGAGGGACAGTAGAAGGCCATTCAGGGTCTCCAGCCTACTGCATAGAAACAGGAGGGAGACATTCAGATTCATGAGCCTGATACACAGGGGCAGAAGGTGGCCATTCAGCCTTTCAAGGCTACTAAAGAGCAACAGGAGGAGGCAATTCAGCCTCTTGAGCCTGTAACAAAGGAACAGAAGGAGGTCCTTCTGACTTTCAGCCTCTGGAGCCTGTTTCATAGGAACAGGAGGAGGCTATTCAGGCTCTCGAGTCTGCTACACAGAAACAAGAAGATGCCATTCGGCTTCTCAAATTTATCATACAGAAGCACAGCCAGTCAGGTTGCTTGCTCAATTGCAGAAGGGATAAAAAGGATACAACATTCTGATTTTCAGGATGCTTTACAGAAACAGGAGAAAGATTTTCAGTCAATAGAAGCTGCAAGGAATGTGAAGAGGCCATTCAATTCCTCAACCCCATTCCATAGGAGCAGCAGGAGACCACTCAGCTATTTGAGCTTATTACTCAGGAGCAGGAGGAGGACATCTATTTCACAAACCTGGTACACAGGAACAGGAGGCTATCATTCAACTGTTCGAGACTGGTACACAGGAAAATCTGGAGGCCAGCAAGCCTCCAGTATCCTGTGATCCAGGGACAGGAAGAGGTGAGTCTCTTCCCACCAGTATGATACACTTGGAGAGAAGGAGAATTGGCTTGTTACAAACAGAAAACCACGTACAAGTTGCATGAGTGGGCTATTCAATCCATGCTCCACCATTCAAAAAGATCATGGCGGAATTAATTGTGACTCCTCATTCCAATTTTCAGATCTTCCCCTCTCTGCAGCCTCTGGTCCATTTGGTGGTAAAGTTGCAGACCCAGATGTTGTAACTACAGTCACCATGACTCATCCAGAATGGGTCACCAAAGCCTCTGGTCTTCCTGAATGTCCACCGCAGCTTAAAACACCACCACCAGGAAACCATCTCCACTAAATTTCCAACACCAGAACTAAGTCAAATGCCACTCAGCTCCAAGTTAGAAGCCTGGTCCGAATCAATAACAGTCAATGGTATTCCTCATGTTCCTAAATACGTGATCAGCAGAGAGTGACTAACACAGGCATTCAGTGGACAGGCACAGAACAAGCTTTAAAGATGTGTCTCAAAGCTGCTGAAACCCACTGTTGAACATGGAGCACCGCACAGGACACCAGGAAGTGAAAGAAAATGCAAGCTATATTTGTTTTATTTGGACTGCTTCTGAGATTCTTAATGGTTGAACCCGATAGTTTAGGGTGAGCAACACCAAAGGCCAGATAAAGATACAGGGTAAATATTCAAGTTAAAACTGGACAGTTACTTATGAACAACAAGTTGCAGAAATATGGGGGTAGACAAGGGACTGGGACTAGCTGGTGGAGTAGTCTTTGGAGGGTTCGATCATAAGAATGAGAATATAAAATAAAGGCAATGCCAGATCAGCTGAAATAGTTAGTTATATCACAGTCTCAGTCCACCTCATACAGCCGAGACACCATAAACCCAGGTGAGATCTCAGGTCAGCATAGAGCACTGTGCAGACCAGGCTAGTGTACTGGTCAATACAACCGGGCAATCTGTTCAGTGTGGAACACTGTGCAGATCACAGCAGTGCATTGATCTATAAATCTGGACAAGATATCTGTCCACCATGGGGATCTGCATGGATCATAGCACTGCGTTGTTCTGTAATACCAGACTAGATATCTGTTCATCAGGGGAAGCCGGGCAGATCATTGCAGTGCATTGCTCGGTAACACTATGCCACTTCTCAAATTTTCTGGATAATGTTGTTTATAGAATGTTCCAGAGAATGTTCCAAACAATTTCCAGGTTCAGGAAAATGTCAGTCCTGCATTGTGTACTACCTAAGGGGAAGGAGCAGAGTTGCATTTTTTTTCAAATGTCATATGATTAAAGTGCATCATGATGCCATTCAGCCCTTCAAACCCGCTCTGGCATTCAATAAGATTGGGGCTGATCTGATGGTGTCCTGAGCTCCACGTTACAGGAACTTTCAGTCATTCAGCCCCCTGGGTTCCTGTCACTGACCAGACGACACTCGGACGCTTTCACTTTTTGCACCAGTTTTCTTCAAGCATATGTTCATGAGCCATTTCGCGTGAGAATGGACTCTCCAAACAATATATACTACATCAGGATGTACTTTTATGTAAGCACACTTTACACAGACCAACCAAAAACATATACTTATTTTTTGGTTATCAATATCCAATCAGAATTGTTAATTCTGGTTATTTCTCTTGTCTCACCTTATTGTATTCAGCCAAAGGAAGACTCTAAACACTTGTCTCATTATAAAATACAATTTCTAATGGAGAACCTTTTTTGCCTTCAGCCATTATCTTGACTGTTATCTGACTTGTAGTTTCTTCCTTGTTATCAAAGTTTTTATTGTTCATTGTCTTTGACTATTTCTGTCTGTAGCAGCTTCATAGTCTCCCACACTGTTGGATGGATGGCTGGTTTGTGATGCAAGGGGAGGCCAACAGCACAGTTTCAATTCCCCACACTGACAGAGGTATCTTGAGGGTCTCTCTTTCTCATCCTCACCTGTCGCCCGAGGTGTGGTAACCTTCAAATTAAACATCCATGAGTGGTCTCTCTCTAGTGAGACAGCAGCCCCATGGCCCTCTGGGACTGTAGTAATGTTATTCTATCACTGTTATTATTTTAAAATTTTCTCTACATTATCATTTCTTTTTCTATTGTGTTCCTGGATGTTCTGGACATCCACAGTTTCATTTTGTACCACTTGCAGCATTTTCACCCAGACTGCACGTTCCTGCCCACTCCCCGATAAACTTTGACCCCTTTGTTATTCATGAAACTATCTGTCTGCGCCTCAAAAACATTCAAAATCTCTGCATCTAAATCTGGGGAAGAGAGTTTCAAAGTCTCATAACACTCTAAGAAAATAAATCTCCTCATCTCTGTAATAAATTGAAGATAAAAGAAGATATAAAATGTGCCCTCTCACTGTACTTTGAATCAACTTTGTTGGAAGGATGTGTTGCAGCAGCCGTACCCAGCCTTACTGAGAACACATCGGAGGGCTGCACGTAAAGGCTTTTTTTTGTCTCTTTATCTGAGAAAACATATAATAACATTGGAAGCCATTCAGAGATGTTTCACTTCACTTACTCCTGGGTTGAAGGGTTTGTATCATGAAGGTTTAACAGGTTACCCTTGGAATGAGAGGTGATCTTGAATTATACAAGATCTTGAGGAGTGTTGATCAGGGGGACACTCCATGGCTGTCTGTATAGTCGAAATTTATTATTATTAGTCTTTTCACGTTTGTTTGAGGAAGCTTATTTCAGAAATAAACCAGTTATTTGCGGCTGACTAATGAAATCAGTTGGACTTTTTCCTATCACTGAACCTGACCCATTCTGAGACCTATATCACTGGTCATATTACCAAGCTGATAACATTTAAAATTTGTTGTGACCAGTGGAGACGTAGGACTAGAAAAGGAAACAGTGACCCCTCCAACCTTGGGCAGAACAGGGATCAGTAGAATTTTTCGAAGTGGGAATTTATTCAAGTGGGAATTCTCTTTCACTGAAGTTTGAGTGATGGGATCTTGAAATTATATCGAGGCTAACTTTGTTAGATTTTTTGATAGACATGTGATTCAGGGATAATGGGGCATTGACAGATAAGTTCAGCTGGGACCACAATGAGATGAGCCATGATCTTATTTACTGGTGGGGTAATGTCAAAGAGTCAAATTGACCATTTGTGCTCATCTGTCCTACGTTCTGATATTCCATTCAGCCCTTCGAGCCTGCTACTCTGGAGCAGATCAAGGACACTTCACTGGTTAGTTGCAGGTTGGAAAATATACTTGGAAAATCCAGGCTGGTCAGGAAAGCCCTACCCTCACAACCCCTCTTTACAGGCCTCCCCTCTCTGTACCATCAAACATGTCTTCCCCTCCGGTACATTGTCAGAATTTCACAAGGACTGTTCCCTCTGTGACACTTTCCATCACCCCAAACACTTTCCCACTGCCCCATGGCACCTTCCCATGAAATTGCAGAAGCTGCAACACTTACCCATTCACCTCTTCCTTCCTCACTGTCCAAGGCCCCAAACACAACTTCCAGATGAAACAGCATTTCACTTGTACTCTTTCAACCCAGTCTACTGTCTTTGCTGCTCACAATGTAGTCTCCTTTACATTGGCATGACCAAACAGAGACTGCTTTGAGGAACACTTCCATTTTGTCTGTAAAGTCAGAAGTCACACGACATCAGGTTACAGTCCGATAGATTTATTTCAAATCACAAACTTTCAGAGCACTGTTCTTTCATCAGATGAAGTAATTTCAAATAAACATGTTAGACTATGACCTGATGTCGTGTGTCTTTTGAAGTTGTCCAAGCCAGTTCAACATTGGCACTTCGACACTATGATTCTTACCTGGAGAAATAACCATTATCTTATAATTGCTTCTAATTTCAATAAACTATCTTGCTCTCATGCTAACATTTTGATCCTGGGATGCTGCAATATCCCAATGAAGCTCAACCCAAATTCAAGTAAAACCTCACTTTATGCTTTGGTACTTTATAGCCTGCAGGACTCAACATTAAATCCCATACCTCCACAGCCTGACTCCATTATGACTGTTCAGCATTTTTCGTACATTCGTCCTCCTGGTTTCTCCATTATCTTATCTTGTGTTTTGTTAATTGTGCGCTCATAGAGAGAATCCATCAGCCCATTCACACCTTAATTGACACCCATGTTATATCTGTTTCTCTCCCGCCACAATTAAAAGCCTGTATGGCTTTTGCACTGGCCTCCACACCTTCTGTTTCCCATCACACCTCCTCCACCTCTGTCAACGTATTAAAAAGACCAATTTCCAATCATTTTCAGTTCTGTAGAAGTGTCACGCTGG
Source organism: Rhincodon typus (assembly GCF_021869965.1). Lineage (NCBI taxonomy): Eukaryota > Metazoa > Chordata > Chondrichthyes > Orectolobiformes > Rhincodontidae > Rhincodon > Rhincodon typus. Next base: position 70,709,702 of record NC_063345.1, read on the forward strand.
GCTTGAAGCATTAACTCTGTTTTTCTGTCTCTGCTGCCAGAACTGCTAAGTTTCTGCAGAACTGAATAGGCACAGAACATACTTTCAATAAAAACAACGAACAGTGATATTGGAAATCTGAAATAAAACCAAAAATTGCTGGAGAAACTGGGAACTTTGAAGAAGGGTCACTGGACCCGAAAGATTAACTCTGCCTTCACTCTACAGATGCCACCAGACCTGCTTAGTTTCTCCAGCAATTTCTGTTTTTGAACAAATATCAAAGATGTGTGTCAAAGATGCTCATACTCCCTGTCCAACATGGAGTGCCTTACACCGGGAAGTGAACAATAGCGCAAGTACACAAGTTCATTGGTTCTGAAAATACGTAAGGCTGGCATCACTGACACTATAGAGTACTTAATCATGGTCAGGGGCAGAAACAGAGAGAAACACATTCATTTTAAACACAGAAAATGGCATGACTGGAAGGGAAAAGATTCAGATGAACATGTTAAAGGGTTTTGAGGAATGTGACAAATTGGAGGTGTGACACCATGGAGAGACCCTCAGAAGAATGAGAATATTAAAATGGAACTGTTACCACATAAGAAACCAGTGTAGGTCACTGAGTACAGGGGTAGTAGTTGAATGGATCTCGGAGTGAATTTTGGGACAGGCAGTAAAAATGTATTACTGATATTGCAGTTCAAAACTGGGCTTCTATGTGGAGCTGTAGACCACAGCAGCAGCAGAAATAGAATTGTATTCGATCACAATCTGTAACTTTTAGCCCAGGATATTTGGTCAGTCTACCATTACTATCAAGCTGATCTATGGTTCAGTGACAAATGAAGGTGAACATACCAGGGCCAGAAGCATGTGTACCTAAAACTGATGGCAAACAGTTAAAGATATCACACTTACCTGCTGGCATTCAAAACGGCAGAATGAACATCTGATAGAGAGGGAAAAATGATCCCAAGACCAACAGATCATATCTGGACTCTGCAGTCTGCCACATCCAATCATAAATGGTGATGGGCTATTAAAGAACTCATTGGAGGAGGAGGCTCCACAAATTTCTTCATCCACGCTGATGGAAGAACCCAGCACATCAGTACAAGGAACAAAGCTGAAGTATCTGGACCATCCTCAGCTAGAAGTGTTCAGTGGGTGATCCACCTCACTCTCGTAATGATGTGCAAACAATCACAGATCTCAGTCTTCAACCAATTTGATTCACTGCACACAACATCAAGAAACAGCTGAACACAGTAGATACAACAAAGGTGGTGAGCCCTGAAACCATTCCTGCAATCAGACTGAAGTTGCACCCCGTGCCCCTGGGGAAGCTGTGAACTTCCAGCTCCAACTCTGACATTTATCTGACAATGTGGAAAACTGTTCAACTATGTCCAGTCCCTTAAGAGGAGAATAATTACAATCTGAAAAATTGCCACCCCTCAATCTCATAACGACAGTCAAATTGGTGGAAGTTCTTTTTGACAGAGCTGACTAGCAGCACAGAAATAACGTGTTCAGTGTGACTTCCAACAGGCCCCCATGTGGAGATTGTACTGTTGTAGAAATGTTACTGGATTACTAATGCAGACCAGGCTAATGCACTGGCAGCTGGGGCAAGTTAAAAATAATTGATAAGATAGTGAGATCTAAAATCTGATGTCACTTATAATGATCTTGAACACAATGTTGACTGTAAACATAATTTAGTTCACCAAAGACCTTTCAGGAAGCAAATCTACTGTAATAACAAGGTGTAAAGCTGGATGAACACAGCAGACCAAGCAGCATCATAGGAGCAGGAAAGCTGACGTTTCGGGCCTAGACCCTTCTTCAGACCCATTTCTGAAGAAGGGCCTAGGCCCAAAATGTCAGCTTTCCTGCTCCTATGATGCTGCTTGGTCTGCTGTGTTCATCCAGCTTTACACCTTGTTATCTCAGATTCTCCAGCATCTGCAGTTCCTACTATCTCTGAGCAAATCTACTGTGCTTTCTTTCAGGAAACACGTCTATTGTGCTTTCTTGGTCTGGCTTAAAAGTGACTCCAGACACACAGAAAAGTGTTGAACTCTCACATTTTATCTGAAACGATCAAGCAAGACACTCAATTATGTCAAACTGCTCCAAGGTCTAAAAGGATAAAACCAGTCAGAATGCCCAGCACTGGCTGAGGTAACATAAAAGGGAACAAAACACACAGACCTGTTGATCCTGCAGAGGCCTCTCCCAATGACTGAGAGCTTGTGAGAACATTTACATAACTTTCCCACAGTCTGCATGGAAACATCAGGAAAAGAGCAGGTCATTCAACCTATTCAGCCTCCCCAAGGCTGACTACCTTTTGAATTCACTTTTATGTTATGTACACATGTTCACGTTATGTACACATCCCTCAATGCAATCATCCATCGGACAAATATAAAATCGGAACTGTAGTAGACTGTTTGCTCCATCAAGCTTGCTCCCATTTTATGTTCAATGCCTTTGCTTCCACAGCTTTATGTAGTAGAGCATTCCAGAGGTTCACCATTCTCTGTCAGAAGACCTTCATTCTCATCTCAATGCAGAGTCGCCTGCTTCTTTCTAAGACGGTGGTTCCTTGTTTTAGACATCCTGCCAGTCCTGCTTCCAATCTGCCTCACTGTGTCAGAGCTTTCAGTATTTTCTAAACCTGATGGAATACAGGTCCAGTCAACCCAAACTCTGCTCACACAACAAGCTTGTCATCCCAGAGATCAGTCTGGTCATCCTTCGCTGCACTCGCTCAGTGTCAGGTTTGTTCTTTGTTAATGGGATGAGAAACATATTGCCTTCCCTTTCTTTTCAGCTTCTGCAGGAACAGTTCCCTCCGTGACACCCTGGTCCACACTTCCTTCGCTCCCAACCACCCCACAGCCTCACGGTACCTTCCTCTGCAAATGCCAAAGGTCTAACACCTGCCCATTTACCTCCACCCTCCCCAGTATCCAAAGGCACAAACACACCTTCCAGGTGAAGCAGCACTCCACCTGCACTTTCCACAATATAGTCAACTGCATTCACTGCTCACAATGTGGTGTCCTCTACACTGAGGAAGCGAAGCATTGACTGGGTGACCACTTCGCAAAACACTTGCATTCTATCCGCAAAAAAGACACTAAGCTTTCAGTTGCCTGCCATTTCAACACCCCACCCTGTTCCCTGGCCAGCATCTCTGTCTCAGGCTTGCTGCAGTGTTCCAGAAAAGCTCAGCAAAAGCTGGAAGAACAGTACCATTTTTTTCTGCTTGGGGACCCTGCAGCCTTCTGGACTCGATATCGAGATTAATAACTTTTAAGGCTTGAGCTCTCCCATATCCTTACCGCAACCCCCACACTCCAAGCCTTGTTATCCCATAGTCTGCTATTACATACCACCCATATGGTGGCATGGTTGCTGGCACTGCTGCCTGACAGTGCTAAGGACCTGGGTTCAATTCCACTATCTGGCCACTGTCTGTGCGGAGTTTGCACGTTCTCTCCATCTGTGCCTGTTTCCTGCAGACAGTCCAAAGATGCACAGGTTAGGCGGATGGGAAATTGCCCATAGTCTCGAGGGATGTGTAGGCTAGGTGGGTTACCTATTGGAAATGCAGGGTTACAGGGATAGGATAGGATGGTGGATCTAGGGGGGAATGCCAAACTCATACCAAAATCCCCTCCATCCATCATCTTCTGCGCACTGATCTATATTGTTATTTGGTCTGGCAATGCCTTTGTTTTAAAATTCCCAAAATCATCATCACATCTGTCCATGAAATGTTCTTCAGCCTCTCTCTGCATTTATCCAAACACCTGCCAGTTGTTCATTTTAAAGCTGATTTCCTCCGAGCCTGCTCTCTCTCAAACAATGATTTTCACATCTAACGCCCCAATCACATGCACCACAGGCACACAGAACTCCTTGCCTCGTTCTGGTGCAATGGAGATACAGAGAAATGCATTTGTGGGAGACCCATTTATTGTCGTTCACACCATGGGCTGCAAATTTCCCTGTGCTAGGCAGTTATCTGGTGCAAATATAATAGCAATATACTGGAAAGGCTTGCTATGCTCCCCATGCTGGGCAGGTAGCCCAGTTTCCTGAGCAATAAACTAGCACAGTTTGTGAATATCTCCATGCTGAGCTGTCGTCTTGTCCCAGTTGATGTGTCTGGGCTGGTTCTGAGGCAGATTCAGAATTTGATGTAACAAACGATTGCAGCTGATCCAACAATGCCTTTATTCAATGTTCTCATCCTTGTGATTTTGGATCCTGCCGGATCTCATTCCTCCAGTTAGTCCCACTCCCCTGTCTTTTTTCCCATATTTCCACAACATGTTCTCAGTTAGTTAATTGTTTCTATCTTTAATGTGAATCTTTCTGTCCCTCTCTGTCTTTCCCTAGCCTTAGTCATTGGTTCCCTAGTGTGTCAAATGCTGGCATTGTGAAGCTCAGAAAAAATGAAATGTGTCAGACTGTCATTCACTTCCTCGTGTGCACCATGTGGTGCGCCATGTTGGTCAGGGGGTTTCAACAACTTTGAGACACATGTTTGCAACTTGGTCTTGCCTGTCTGCTGAACACCTGTGTTTGTCCCTCTCAGCTAATCATGTGGTCAGTAACACGAGGAATACGCCTTGAGTAATGAAAGGACCAGGCATCTTGTAGCTGAGGGTCTTCTGACTGACTCTTGTTATTGAAAAGTTAGTGGAGGTGCTGCTATAAGTGTATTTATTTATATCTCTATTGCAACAAAACAAAGCAATGCATTTGTGTGGCTGTGCTGAATGTGATGGCAGGGGCAGGGCAATGGTAGATGTGAAAACCATTGCTGAAAGAGAAACTGCTCAGAGGAAAAAAGTTTAAATATGAAAAACTGACAGAGGTTTTGGTAATTGACAGAGACAGAGACTGAGGGAGATTTCATGGGTAGACATGATGATGTGCTGAGAATAGTAAAATAAAGTCATTGCCAGACCCAATAACAATATAGATCAGTGCGCACAGAAATGACAGATGGATGAGATTTTGGTGTGAGTTCTGACTCAGTATTGACTCAGATTTGCTTCTGCAGGTTTGAAGCTGGGAGTGTCAGCAGCAGCTTATTGACATCATCAAGACTGTACTTCATAGCTCAAGTTTCAAATAGCATATAGGTCAATCCAGTGAAGTATATTCTTGAAGTGTTAGTCACTAAAATTAGGAACGGTATGGTCTCAGGAATCAGCTCATGGCCAGAGGGACCACCACAGTTGTGTCTCATCTGTTTCAGCCTCAGATATTGGCCAGGAATCGGAAGGAGTCAGGGGAAGGTAATGGAATTTGTAACCAGACCAGAAGACAGTGACCTCCACGCTCCCAATATTTAAATAACAAGGGCAGTGATACAATGCATCATGGTTCACATGGATAAATGAGTGCTATTCTAGCTGACAGTCAGTGACTAGTGGTGTGCCTCAGGGATCGGTGTTGGGACTGCAATTATTTACAATTTATATAGATGATTTGGAGTTGGGGACCACGTGTAGGGTGTCAAAGTTTGCAGATGACAGATGAGTGGCAGAGCAAAGTGTGCAGAGGACTGTGAAACTTTGCAGAGGAACATAGCTACATTGAATGAGTGGGCAAAGGTCTGGCAGATGGAATACAATGTAAATAAATGTGAAGTCATACATTTTGGTAGGAGTAATAGTAAAAACGGTTATTACTTGAATGGTAAAAAGTTGCAGCATGTTGCTATGCAGAGGGACCTGGGTGTCCTTGTGCATGAATCACAGAAGGTAGGTCTGTAGGTACAACAAGTAATTAGGAAGGCAAATGGAATTTTTTCCTTCATTGCTAAAGGGATTGACATTAAAAGCAGAGAGGTTATGTTGCAGCTGTACAAGGTGCTGGTGAGGCCATACTGGAGTACTGTGTGCAGTTTTGGTCTCCTTACTTGAGAAAGAATGTATTGGCACTGGAGGGGGTGCAAAGGAGGTTCACTAGGTTGATTCCGGAGTTGAGGGGGTTGGCTTATGAGGAGAGACTGAGTAGATTGGGATTATATTCATTGGAATTCAGAAGATTGAGGGGGGATCTTATAGAAACATATAAAATTATGAAGGGAATAGATAAGATAGAAGTAGAGAGGATGTTTCCACTGGCAGGTGAAGCTAGGACAAGAGGGCATAGCCTCAAGATTAGAGGGAGCAGATTTAGGACTGAATTGAGAAGGAACTTCTTCACCCAGAGGGTTGTTAATCTATGGAATTCCTTGCCCAGTGAAGTAGTTGACGCTACTTCAGTAAACATTTTTAAAGAAAAAGTAGATTTTTTTTGAACAATAAAGTAATTAGGGGTTACGGTGAGAACGCGGGTAAGTGGATCTGAGTCCACGAAAAGATCAGCCATGATCTTATTGAATGGCGGAGCAGGCTCGAAGGGCCAGACGGCCTACTCCTGCTCCTAGTTCTTATGTTCTTATGAAACTGAGTAGGTCAACGTAGAAACATACAAGGGAAACTGCCAGAAGCAAAGAGGGTGAGAGTGAATGAAAAAGTTCACTGATGCAGTTAGTAGTGGTTTGTAGAGTGAACATCTAGATGCAGAGTCTCAACACGAATAATAACAGTAGCAAGTAGTGTAGAGTAAATGATATGAACAATTATACATTGTTCGTAGAAATAATATCTGGAAAGTGAGACTTACCAGGGACAGAAATGATAGCCAGGATAGGATAATAAAAATTTTGAATAATCAAAAGTGCATATAGGATCCGCCATGATAGTGGCATCCGATCATAGTATGTAGAAAGATACCAAACATTCCAGGATAAACCCCTATCTGGTGTTATAACATTCCAGTCTATTGCTCTCAGATTCTGATTCATTGTTGGAACATTCCAGTCTAACGTTCTCAGATTCTGATCTCTCCTCCGTCTCTCTCTGGAGCTGCTGATCCCTGGTAGTGCTGTTGGTGATGCTTAGCTCATACAATAGGAAAACACATTGAACCGAGCCCATTTATCATTAAAAGATGGGAACCCTCCACTGGGATAATTTGAATCCACAGAGACTGACATTAATCACAGTGACTGAACAAACAGGTTGAGTTGGCCCCTTCCTTACATCACTTTTCATATCACAATAAAAGGGAACATTTACTCAGACTGGATGAAATGGATGAAGGTTGCTGATGCATGGACCATAGTCTTTCAATTTTTTAATCTTTCTTCACTGCATGTGGGAGCAGTGCCAGAACACTGCAGAGTTGCATATTTCCCACCCTGTTTATAGAAGGAGACTGGGGTAAAATAACAGACCAGCTTCATAAACCGACTGGTAGGGATATTTCTAGTGACCATTACCCCAGGTAACAGTATTTATTGCCCACTGACTTTGCAAGATGCTGTTCCTATTTTAAGTGTCCAGTTCACAAGTCCTTCCATAACCCTGAGAGATCATTCAGACCATTGAGACAGCTGCTCAGGAATAGGTTGAAGCAATTCTGTCCCCATGGGCCTGTTGGAGAGGGATAGGAAGAGGCCATTCTGTCCACATTAGCTTATTCCCACTTTAAGAGGTGGAAAGCTGGAATGTTGGCACATTTTGCAAAGGTAATCATTCAAAACATAGAGAAGTGTTACTGCAGCTGTACAAGGTCTTAGTGAGAGGACACCTGGAATATATTGTGTTGTTCATGTTTCTGTAACTGAGAAGAAAGGGACTTCCATCAGATACAGTTTAACGGCTGCTCATCATTGACGGGATGCTGTTTCATCTAACGTATCGAACCTGTTACAGAGAGACAGGAGGATGCCCTTCTGCGTCTCGAGCCCGTTACACATGAAAGGGAGGAGGCCATTCAGTCTCTCGAGTTCCTCTGAAGTCTGTTACACAAGAAAAGGAGGAGGCCATGCAGCACCCCTGACACTGCTACATTGGAACAGGAGGAGGACATTCAGCTTCTGTGACACAGGATTAGAAGGAGGGCATACAGCCTTTTGTGCTTGTTACTGGTGAGAAGGAGGAGGCCATTCAGCCTCTCAAGCCTGCGATACAGGAACAGGAAGAGATCATTCATTGTCTTGAGTCCTTTATATGGGAAAAGAAGGAGGCCACTCAGCCTCTCAAGATTGTTACATAGGAACAAGAAGCCATTCAGCCTCTTGAGCCTGTTACACAGGAACAGGAGGAGGCCATTTGAACTCCCAAACGCGTTACAGAGTAATAGGAAGTCATTCAGCTTCTCAAGCTTGTTACAGAGGAACAGAAGGAGGTCCTTTAGCCACTCAAGTCTGTAACAGGGGAACAGGAGGAGGTCATCCACCTATTGAGCATGTTGCAGAGGAACAGGATGAGGCTATTCAGCCTGTTGAGCCTGTCGCACAGGGACTGGAGGAGATCATCCAGCCTCTCATGTCTGGTTACACTGGAAGAGGAGGAGGCTTTTCAGCCTCTTGCACAGGAATAGTGGATGCCATGCAGCATCTCGAGTCAGGAATGATTGATGAACAGGATTTAGTGTGAGTTCAGATGACAGAGAGTATTGATTGAGGTTTTGTTCTGCAGCTATGTAACTGGGAGTGGGGTCAGCAGAGTATTCGACTCATTGGGCTGAATCTTACAATAATCTGGCGGTGTCATTTTCATTGGATTTGATGGATGGGTTTCTCTCTGGGAGGCCCAGTTGGTTTTCTGGTACTACCTTCATTAACTACCTACTCCATCTATGGCATCTATTTCATTCAATGTCAGCCCAATTCTCCCACCCATCATGGCTGAAGGTACTCAACATCACCCGGATGCCCTTGGATATTCCAAGATTCTTGGCACTGATGCCATCTTTAAAATACCAATGGGCACATAGTCGTGCTTTCTTGCTCCAGAGCTGCTCTGCACAGTTCACCCAGAGCATGGCAGATAAGGGGGAATTGCATCACAATTTGTTGACAGGGGCACAGAGGTCCTGGTGGATAGGCTAGTACAGAGGAGGGCCATTCTCTTCTCAGAGGAGGCCACTCCTCCAGACCCACTGATAACCTTCCATTCAATCAATCATCAATAACCTTGCTGTACCTGGATAAGTGCCATCATATTCTCTCTGCTTCCTCACACGCACTGCGTATCTGTTATAGCACCTACCTCCGAACAAGATTCACACTCCACCACTCTCACGACTGCATGCAGCACGATCCCTCTCTCTTTCTCTCTCTCTATCCCTTGCCTCCAATGTATCCCCTACACAAATAACCCTGCGTGGATTCGACATTATTAGCTGTCTCACTTCAGACGCCTCATCGTTTCCCCCTCAGCTACACCAGCACTAACAGCAGGGCCACTCAATTTCACCCTCACTCACTGCCTCCCTTTCTCTCATTCCAGGAGAAATAGCCTGTAATAGGACAGAAAGGGCCAAACGTGGTGGCAGAGTACCTGACATCCATTCCCTCAACCCCTCCTCTTCTATTTGGAGAGGACCCTGGTATGAGCTGGAGAGGATCAGAACGATTCGTGTGGAGATTCCGAAACATCCACATCCCACCAACCGAGTAAATAGCAATGTTCAGTAAAGGGTAATTCTCGCTTTAAACCCACTGTCAGTTCCATTTCCACCTGGCACAACTTAGAAGCCATGGCCCTGATGCCATCTCCCTTTTGTATTGAGCTGGTACAAATGGAATCTCCACAATCTCAGTGGGCAGGAGGGTGGGCTCACAACACATCGTCTCCACCAGCTCCCAGGAAGAGTGTACAGAGGCTCGTTTCTACACCTCCTCCTGTAAACAGCTTAGATACTGAACCTAATCTGCAATACTTACTCCTCTCCTCACTTGTCCTGACATCTTCAGTAATCTCTTTTCATATACACCCAGCGCTCCTGCTCCTGCACGCCCTTTATAATGGTACAGCCTGTTGTATGTTACCTTTTGATGTGCTTCCTACCAAAGTGCATCACCTCACACTGCTCTTCATTGATCCGCATCTACAATATACCTGAACAATACACCAACTTGTTTCTGTCCGGTTGGATTTCCATACTTCCACACAATTTACAATTCTTCCAGCTTTGGTCTCTGCAAGCATTGAAATTGCGCTATCGTTACACTCCTCCAGAACCACTCATATGAGCAAGCGCAATACTGACACATTCGCTACAAAGCAACAGAAATACTGATGCGCACCAGACACAGCAAGTGAAATATTGAGAAAATCACCATGGAGCAAAATAAATACTGGCACATTCCCCATGTCTGTATGAATGTCAGTGTGTTAGTGCGTATATCTGTGTTTCAGTATTAGTGTGTATGTATCTGTGCATATGTGTATTTATATGTGTGCATCTGCATTTCTATATTATTGTCTGTGTACCTATGTGTGTGTATTTATCTGTGTCTATTTGTGTTTCTGTATTTGCGTCTGTGTATTTATGCATGTGTGTTTGTGTGTATGTATATGTCTGTATTTGTGTGTCTGTATTCTTCTCCCCATGTATGGATGCCTGTATTCTTCTCTGCGTGTATCTGTGTGTCGGTATTTGTCTATGTGTGTATCAGTATGTTTGTATTTGTCTCTGTGTGTATCTGTGCCTATGTGTATTTATGTCTGTATCTGTGCGTCTGTGTTCTTCTCTGTATCTGTGTCTGTAATTGTCACTGTGTGTATCTGTGTACCTGCATTTGTCTCTGTATATATCTGCATGTCTGTATTTGTCTCTGTATATAGCTGTGTCTGTATTCATCCCTGTGTGTGTATGTCTGTATCTGTGTGTCTGTATTCTTCTGTGTACCTGTGTGCCTGTATTCGTGTTTGTGTGTATATGTCTGTACCTGTGTATCTGTATTCTCTGTGTGTTTCAGTGCATCTGTATTTGTCTCTGTGTGTATCTGTTTTTGTCTCTGCATATATTTGTGTGTCTGTATTCTTCTCTGTGTGTATATGTCTGTATTCGTCTCTGTATACATCTGTTTCTGTGTGTCTGCATTCTTTTCTGTGAGTATCTGTTTGTATTCGTCAGTGTGCATCTGTGTCAGTATTTGTCTCTGTGTGTATCTGTGTCTGTGTGTATTTATATGTCTGTATTAGTCTCTGTGTGTATCTGTGTGGTGGCAGAGGATGGTAACAATCAGGCACTGAGTCTGGGAGGGAGAGGGGGAGGGCAGCACTCAACAGCACCATCCAAACTGACAGCATCATCAACACAGACACACACACACAGACTAGGCTGTTGCAGGAGGATTATAATTGTACTGAGGCCCGCAGAGTGGAAAATGCTCATGTAGAGAAATGCCTGCTCCCTCTGCATTATTCGTGACACATTACTCATTCTTGGAATGAAGACCTTATAGAGTCACAGTGTCATACAGTATGGAAACAGGCCCTTCACCCAACGCATCCGCACTGACCAGACAGCCCAGTCTGATGTAGTCCCATTTGCCAGCATTAGGCCCATATCCCTCTAAACCCTTCTTATTCATATACCTATCCAGATGCCATTTAAATGTTCTCATTGTACCAGCCTCCAACACTTCCTCTGGCAGTTCCTTACATGCATCATCCTCTGCATGATAAAGTTACCCCTCAGCTTGCTTTTAAGTTTTTCCCCACTTACCTTAAATGTATGCCCTTTTGTTTTGGACTCCCCCACCTAGGAAGATAACCCTGGCTATTCACTGTATACATGCCCTTCATGATTTTATAAACCTCTACTAGGTCATAACAGTTCAGGCCTGAGAACAAGAGATACTCATATTGAAATATGTATAATCTTGATATGAGTGTATCAGGTGTGTAGGTGATGGATGTTTCCTCTTCTATGGGAGACTAAAACTAAGGATTCAATTTTAAGAAAACAATGCATCATTTTAACACAGATATAATAAAGACATGGATTAATTGTACAAAAATTATGTACATATGTTCATACCTTCAAATTATAAATTATAAATTGCTCCTACATGGAGCAGGGAACAAGGATGGAGACACGCAGTCCGCAAAATGTTCAAGGAGACCTCACATGGTCCAGTATGATGGTCGGATAACACTATTGCATGTTCCAGCTCAGAGATGGAGAAAATATAACCTGCCTGAAAAACAATGGCCTATTGCTCCCTCTCGTTCTTTGTACCTCCTCACAGCAGCGTATGAGAGCAGAAAACCCAGTAGTCATCTTTACCACTTGTGGAGGATTCCCATTGACGATTCATTAGAATTTCCCTACTGCTTAAAGCAAAGGCAATTCAGCCAAATCTGACAGTTCCAGGAAGAAATCCCCTTCCCAGCAACTTGTGTCAGCAGAATAACTTTAGAGGCAGAATATGATTTGGGACAATTTCATTTTTCCTTGTGTCGTGAGTTTAACTATTGTTTGGACAAAGCTCTTTCATGCTGATATTCTGCAGAGTTTTAACTTTATCTGTTTATCTTCAGACACGTGTGTATGTATGTGTCCGTGTGTGTGTGCACATTTCTGTGTATCTCAGCATTTATAGAAAGATAAATATTGATGTACATATTTTAAATGTCCAAACTGTTTGTCATTTATCTTTCCATCATAACCTGGCTAACTTTGGTTTGGTTATAGATGAGCTACTTTTACAAACTTAAGATATCTGACTAACTTGTCCCTAACACTGAAGCTAAACCAGTCTGAGACCTATGTAAGTGTTGTTAAAGTGTACATAACATCCATGCAACAGCAAAGCTAGACACCGCACATTTTCACAGTACAAAGAGAAGTTCATTCAGTACCTCAAGCTGGTATCACATGCATATAAGGAAACCATCCAGCCTATTGAAACTATTGGATAAGAACAGGGATAGGCCATTCAGTTCCTCCTGCCTATAACACAGGAAGAGAAGGAGCCTAGTCAACATATGTTAAACAAGAACCAGGGGTTGCCCAATTAGGTCATTGAGCCTTTTCTATGAGACGAGGAAGAGGATATTCACCCCTCAAGGCACTAACGCAGGAATGGGAAGCGGCTGTTCAGCCTCTCAAGCCTCTTACACAGAAATAGGAGGATGTCATTGATGCTCCAACGTGACAAACCAATGAAGAAGAGACTGCACAGATAGACTGCTCCATGTTTTCCTCCTGGCTCCATCGCTAATGGCACACAGATGTTACTTTAATGTGGTTTGCTGATGGTGAGGAGGGAAAGTGGAAGGTTTGTGCCAAGTTTCACGGAGGCATCTTCCACCTCTGAGAAGACAGATTGCTGTTCTCAATGGAGGTCATAAGCTGGTGGAAATGGCTAACTCTTTCAGAAGTACTCGGGGATATGGCTCATGGAATCATCGCATTTACAGTACAGAATGATGTCAATGACTCATTGTGTCTATATGGGCTCCTGAAAGAGCTATCCAAAAAGCTCAGTTCTCTAGCCCTATCTCGGCAGCCCTCTAATTGCATCACACATCTGGTACAGCAACTTACTAACCTTAAATACAATGGGTTTTTCAAGTACTTCATCTTTATAATTCTATTTTCCCATAGTTCCTCAATTTCACCGGTTAACCTATTCCCTAATATTTCTGGAAGTATTTCTGTTCCTTCCTCTGTGGAGACAAAACCAGAGTATTCACCTCACCAGACACAGATGGTCTCTGTTACTTTGTGAATACATCAGACAACCGCACTCTGGCGCATGATGGATTTGTCACGCACTCCTGCCTGAAGAGTTCCATAGTCAAACTAGTTCACTTCAAGGTGAGTTTCAGCACAATCCTCTCCGCTGGTGTGAGACTACAGATTACGCTGAAGTTGGTGACACAGCTCTGTGAACTCTTCATTGTTGAATCAAACTGGCTTCACACTTTGCACCTGGAATAGGTACAACAATGGTAAATAATCCTAATCATCATCATTCATTGGCAGTCGCTTGCAGATAAGAACAACCTCTCTTCCACTCACAGGGTGAGTCCATAGGTGCGTGTATAGACTGATGTGGCTTCTGTAGACTCTGTTGCAATTGGGGCATAAACTAGTCATAGGAAAGAGTGGGAGGGCTGCTGGTGTGGCAGTGTGCTCCTTTCACTGTTTTTCCCTGGCTTCCGCACATTTCCTGACGGATGTGTGTGATGCATTCCCGAATTGTCCTCCTGCACTTTGGACAGTCTCGGGCCAGTGATTCCCAAGTGCTGGTGGGAATGCCACACTTCTGCAGTGAGGCCTTGAGGGTATCCCTGAAGCATCTGTCCATCTGGGGCTCACCTGCCATTTTAGAGCTGGGAGTAGAGCACATGCTTGGGGAGTTTTGTGTCAGTCATACGAACAACGTGCCCAGCCAATCACAGCCGTTCAAGAGACATCAGTGCCTCGATGCTGGGGACATTGACCTGGTCGAGGATGATTGGAAATGCAGGGGAGGCAATTGCCTAGTGGTATTATCGCTGGACTATTAATCTAGAGACCCGTGTACTGATCAAACTCCAGACTTGAATCCGCCATGGAATCCATCCATCTGTACAGGAAGCAAGGGAAGAAATTGCTGCGCCTTTGGCAATGATTTTCACGTCCTCACTGTCCACTGGAGTATAACCAGATGATGGAGGGTGGAAAATGTTATTCCCTTGTTCAAGAAAGGGAATAGGGATAATCCTGGGAATTACAGGCCAGTCAGTCTTACTTCTGTGGTGGGCAAATTATTGGAGAGGATTCTGAGAGATAGTATTTATGTTTATTTGGAAAAACACAGTTTGATTAGAAATAATCAGCATGGCTTTGTGAGGGCAGATCATGCCTCACAAGCTGTATTGAATTCTTTGAGGATGTGACAAAACACATTGATGAAGGTAGTGGAGTGGATGTGGTGTATATGGATTTTAGCAAGGCATTTGATAAAGTTCCCCATGGTAGGCTCATTCAGAAAGTAAGGAGGCATGGGGTCTCGGGAAATTTGGCTGTCTGGATACAGATTTGGCTGCCTAGTAGAAGACAGAGGGTGGCAGTCGATGGAAAATATTCAGCCTGGAGTTCGGTGACCAGTGGTGTTCCGCAGGGATCTGTTCTGGGACCTCTGCTCTTTGCGATCTTTATAAATGACTTGGATGAGGAAGTAGAAGGGTGAGTTAGTAAGTTTGCCAATGACACAAGGTTGGTGGAGTTGTGGATAGTGTGGAGGGCTGTTGTTGGTTGCAACAGGGCATCGACAGGATGCAGAGCTGGGCAAAGAAGTGGAAGATAGAATTCAACCCAGAAAAGTGTGAAGTGGCTGATAGTAAAATGTAGGATATGCAGGGTAGTTTGATCTTAGAGTAGAATAATAGGTCAGCACAACATCATGAGCCGAAGGGCCTGTACTGTGCTGTACTGCTCTGTGTTCTATGTTCTATGTTCCATGTTCTATATCCTCCTTCGCTGTCTACTATGCCTCCAATTTTGGAAGGTCGAATTTGAATGCAGAATACAGAGTTAATGGCAGGATTCTTGGCAGTGTGGAGGAAGAGAGGGATCTTGGGGTACACATCCATAGATCCCTCAGAGTTGCCACCTAAGTTGATAGGGTTGTTAAGAAGTCGTATAGTGTGTTGGTTTTCCTTGGCAGGGGAATTGAGTTTAAGAACCGCAACGTTATGCTGCAGCTCTATAAAACCCTGGTTAGACCACACTTGGAATATCGTGTTCAGTTCTGATCGCCTCATTGTAGGAAGGATGCAGAAGCTTTAGAAAGGGTGCAGAGGAGATTTACCAGGATGCTGCCTGGACTGGAGGGCAGGCCTTGTGAGGAAAGGTTGAGGGAGCTAAGGCTTTTCTCATTGGAGTGAAGAAGGATGAGAGGTGAATTGATAGAGGTGTACAAGATGATGAGAGGTATTGATAGAGTGGATAGCCAGAGACATTTTCCTCGGGCATAAATGACTATTATGAGGGGGCATAATTTTAAGATGATTGCAGGAAGGTACAGGGGAGATGCCAGATTAGGCTCTTTACACAGAGAGTGGAAGGTGCGTGGAATGACCTGCAAATGGTGGTAGTGGAGTCAGATTAGGAACATTTAAACTCCTCTTGGATACGCACATGGATGATAGTAAAATGTAGGATATGCAGGGTAGTTTGATCTTCGAGTAGGATAATAGGTCGGCACAACATCATGAGCCAAAGGGCTTGTACTGTGCTGTACTGCTCTGTGTTCTATGTTCTATGTTTCATGTTCTATATCCTTCTTCGCTGTCTACTATGCCTCCAATTTTGATGTCATCTGCAAACTTACTAATCATACCTCCTCTGTTCACATCCAAATCATTTATATAAATGACAAAAAGCAGTGGACCCAGCACAGTGGCACACCACTGGTCACAGGCTGCAGTCAGAAAAGCAACTCTCCACCACCACCCTTTACCTTCTACCTTTGAGCCAGTTCTGTATCTAAATAGCTAGTTCTCCCTGTATTGCATATGATCTAAACTTGCTAAACAGTCTAGCATGAGGAACCTTGTTGAATGCCTTACTGAAGTCCATGTAGCTCACGTTCACCACGCTGCCCTCATCAAGCCTCTTTGTTCCTTCTCATAAAACTCAATCAATGTAGTGAGATATGATTTCCCACGCGTAAATCAACGTTGAATATCTCTAATCAGTCCTTGCCTGTCCAAATACATGTAAATTGTGTCAATCAGGATTCCCTCCAACAACTTGCCCGCCACTGGCATCTCACCTGTGGCTATCGATCATACAAATATCACAGCAAGTGGCCCAGCTATCACTTCCCTAGCTTTATATCAATGGCTACAATGTCTCAAAGAAATGAAACCTGGCGGACAAAGGAATTGGCAAGTTACCACACGTGGACTACAGTGGTTCAAGAAGGCAGTTCAGCAACACCTTCTCAAGGGTAAGTTGGAAAGGGAAATAAATGCTATTCAGCCAGCAAAAATCACTTCTCATTAATGAATACAAGAAGATGACCACACTCAGGAAAGCGACACAGAGGAGACATAATTCACTTTAAGCAGGGACTTGGATATATACCTTCATGGGCATACTATATAGGAATCTGGAAAAAGGTGAAAAGTAAATGAGATTAATCTCACATGTGATTTCCATCCCAGCCAATCATCAAGATTCCCTTTGCCTTTTTTTTTCTATCTTTCCCTTTCTCCATTAATTCAATTCACCTCTTCTCCCCTTCAGAACAGACATCCTTGTCACCAGCATCAATCACGTTATTTCCCAGCTGCTTTCAGTTCTGTTGTACAATCAGTGGACTTGAAATTCTAACTCTGTTTTTCTCTCATAGAGGCTAGCAAACCTGTTCAGTTTCCCAGCACTTTGTTTCTTTTGTTTCAGATCTCCAACATCTTTCTTTGTTGAATAAACCTTTAATTTTGTTATTTCATGGGATATGGGCATCGCTGGAAAGGGCAGCATTTGTTGACACTCATTAAATCCCTTTGATTGTGACCATTCCACAAGGCAGTTTAGAGCCAAACGCATTGTTGTGGGTATGAAGCCACACTTAATCCAGAGTAGGTAATAATGTTAGATTTCTTTATCAAAAGTCATCATAGAACATAGAACATAGAACATAGAACATAGAACATTACAGCGCAGTACAGGCCCTTCGGCCCTTGATGTTGCGCCGACCTGTGAAAGCAATCTGAAGCCCATCTAACCTAAACTATTCCATTATCATCCATATGTTTATCCAATGACCATTTAAATGCCCTTAAAGTTGGCGAGTCTACTACTTTTGCAGGCAGGGCATTCCACGCCCTTACTACTCTCTGAGTAAAGAACCTACCTCTGACATCTGCCCTATATCTATCACCCCTCAATTTAAAGCTATGTCCCCTCGTGCTAGCCATCACCATCAGAGGAAAAAGGCTCCCACTGTCCACCCTATCTAATCCTCTGATCATCTTGTATGTCTCTATTAAGTCATCTCTTAACCTTCTTCTCTCTAATGAAAACAGCCTCAAGTCCCTCGGCCTTTCCTCATAAGACCTTCCCTCCATACCAGGCAACATCCTGGTAAATCTCCTCTGCACCCTTTCCAACGCTTTCACATCCTTCCTATAATGCAGTGACCAGAACTGTACGCAATACTCCAAGTGCGGCCGCACCAGTGTTTTGTACAGCTGCAACATGACCTCATGGCTCCGAAACTCAATCCCTCTACCAATAAAACCTAGCATACTGTACGCCTTCTTAACAACGCTATCAACCTGGGTGGCAACTTTCAGTGATCTATGCACATGGACACTGAGATCTCTCTGCTCATCCACACTACCAAGAATCTTACCATTAGCCCAGTACTCTGTATTCCTGTTACTCCTTCCAAAGTGAATCATCTCACACTTTTCCGCATTAAACTTCATTTTCCACCTCTCAGCCCAGCTCTGCAGCTTATCTATGTCCCTCTGTAACCTGCAACATCCTTCCACACTATCCACAACTCCACCGACTTTAGTGTCATCCGCAAATTTACTAACCCATCCTTCTACGCCCTCATCCAGGTCATTTATAAAAATGACAAACAGCAGTGGCCCCAAAACAGATCCTTGCGGTACACCACTAGTAACTGAACTCCAGGATGAACATTTCCCATCAACGACCACCCTCTGTCTTCTTACAGCTAGCCAATTTCTGATCCAAAACTGGATCAGTGAAACAGCAAAGTTTTTAGACAAAATGTTGCTTGTTTTATAGTTACTATTAGTGAAATCTGCTTTTATTCCATTTCTTACTATTTGAATTTAAGTCCTACCATCAGCTGTGGTAAGATTTGAAACCGTGTCTTTAGTGTAATAACCTACATCTTTGAAGTACCCACCAGCGACATTACTACTCTGACACAGTATCCTTATCATGAAGTAACTTTAGAGACAAGAACAAATTTGTGATAGAAATATTTGTGACTGGAAAAGTGACCGGTGGAGGGCTTGAAACGTAAAATCTGAATTTTATCAAGGTATAGATAATGGTTTATTCAACAACAGCACCGAGGCAGAGGTGGAGACTGGGGATATTATGGAGCTTGATGATGGAGGGAATACCGACACATAAATAAGTTCAGGCCAAAAAGGGTCCTTGAGGTTGTGAACTGTCTTGTTCTCAGATTTTTGTGAGGGAGGTGTCTGAAATTTGTGGATAATGAGTGGAGTTCATAATTGAAACTGAATACAATAGTTTCCATCTTTGCCAAATATAGATAACAAACAAATTAACAAAATTCAACATGGTTTGTGGAATTAATAAATGGACAGAGATAGAGACATTTACCAGGAACACCAACAATAGCGAGGATGGAATAGTAACCCACCTGAATAATCAACAGTACACCACATATCCAATCTGCTAATGTTGAGCAATACCAGGAAAGCTAGAAAAGACCAAAAGACGAACTCCTGTCCGTTGTTGTAACATTCTAGTCTATTGTCCTCAGAGTCTGATCTATTGTTGGAACATTCAAGTCTATTGTTTTCAGATTCTGATATCTCCTCCCCCTCTCTCTGCAGCTGCTGATCCCTGTTAGTGTTGGAGGTGAAGCATCTGTTTCTTCAATGGAGTAACTTATTGAGAGAAGCCCTTTACTAATAGGAGAGGGAAAGCCTCCAGTGACACACTTAAGGAGACTGACATCAATTACAGTCACTAAACAAACAGTTTCAGTTCACAATAGTAACTGGGCTGGATTGGATGGTAATATCACTCGCTGTTGGTTTACTTCCCATTGTCAATTGCTCTAACGAAGTCAGTGGTGAGGGAGAGTATTGGACGTTTTCTTTTTGCCCCCTAGATGATTCTGCTGTGTGGTCCATGTACAATTGTAACCACCTACCGCCTCCCTCAAAAAAAAAAGGCACAATCAAGAGGTTGTTACTATGCTGATCACTCCTCCATTGAATAACCACCAACCAAAAGATTGTCACTGGGCGTAGTTGCCCTGATGATGCAGAGGAAGTATGGATTTGTCTGAACATTCCACTCATGGCTCTATTAAGCCAGATTTATATCTTCAACACACAATGTTCTTCAGTTTATTGCAGTTTATTTGCTTTAAATAAGACACATTTACATTTTCGACTTTGGTTCAAAGCCAAACATGGCATGTAAAATTGTTCATTAAAACCCGTGGATTAATGAGTCAGGGACAGAATGAATATGACATTGGCCAGGAGACAGAAAGGAATGGGTGCAATGGCTGTGGTGACCGGAGGGCAGTACAGTGATATCCCATTGTCACCAGTATTCGACCATCACTCTTTCTGACAGTTGGAATGAAACATAATACAGAGCAAGGAAAGAAATTACATTTGGGAGATGGAATGTCATTCGACAATGTGAACAGAACATGATAATTTTAAGTGGGATGTAGGGGATTATATTTTATATATATATATAGATATATACTATTAATCACAGGGTGGGGAGGGTGATAAGATGGTTCATACCTGCACAGGATATGCAGTATGAAAAACAGACATAGATAACAAAATGTGTAGGGCTACAGGGAAATTACAGAACAAAGCAGTAGAGATATAGCTCAGTTTGAGCTGCTGCAGAGGTGATGGGCTGAGCGACCACCATCTTTGCTGTAATTATTCTGTGATATGTATTAAAAGCTTTCAGAACCTGAGGAGAAAAACTTGTTCCATGAAAGACACAGAGTGTGTAATCGTCAATAATCTATTCCTCTTGTTTCATGAAGTGCCGCAGCCTTTAAAATGTCTTTTCAAATAAAATTGATTTTGTGAGATTCATGCATTTAGGAGGATATTAGCATTTTTTTAAAATTTGGAACATAAGGAAGAAACAGTGTAATACAAGTGTCACCGGCGCAACAGCTCAGGTAATGGGAACAGATATAAACCATATTGTCCAAATATAACCAAGTTCAACATCTCGACTTGTCAAGAAACACAAAATACTACAGATAATGGTGCCCTGAAACTCAAACTGAACATGGCGAAGAAACGCAGCAGATGAAGCTACATCTGGGGAGAGAAACAGAATTAACAAATCAAGTCTGATATGGACTTTTTCTGAAAAAAAAAGATCATATTGGACTCAAATAGATCAATTCTGTTCCTCTCTGTTCAGATGCTGCCAGACTTGCTCAGTTTCTCTCCGGCACTTCAGGTATTTTTTCTTTCTGGAATGTAATAAATTGTCTGACTTGAACCTGAACAGCGAAGCCCCATTTCAGTTGACTCTCAAGGATTTGGTTAAGGACATCAAATGAGAAACTACAAACTTTCTGTATTAAAAGTCCCTAATATCGATGACGTGTTGTTTTGAGATAACTTGCCATGAAAACGCTGAACTCAGTGGCACTGACATCGCACGATGTAATCTTCTGAAAGTAACTGATTGAAAATGAAGAGGATTGTAATCTCAATGTCACGTCGTGCTCCTGATATCACTGGGGATACACTCATCCAGCAAGTTCTTACCTTTCTGAGACTTTGGACCAAAGCGTAAAAACATAAAATGTCTTGGTACTTTTAACAGGATATAGTCATCATGGAGTTTGGAAGGCATTTGCATGGGCTGAGTTTATTTGTCATCCCCAATAGCTCTGGAGAAGGTGATAGAGAGCTGCCTTCTTGAACCTCTTTTATCCAAGCGATGTAGATGCAGACACACAGACATATTTGCAATGGGCTTCCAAGATTTTTTAATGAATAATAGTGAAGGAACAACAATTTAGTCCCTAGTCAGGATGGCATGTGACTTCAATGACAACTTGCATGCATTGGTTTTCCCATGCTTCAGTCGAGATCATTACCAGTGCAGGATTTTCTCCAATTCCCATTGATCACAGTTTTGCTCAGGGTCCTTGATGCCACACTCAGTCAAGTACTACTTTTATAGCAAGGGAAGTCACCCTGATCTCACCTCAAATGGCATTGGAGCATCAGTTGAAACAATAAAGAGCAAAAGACAGAACACGGTTTGTTTGAACAATGTGCTCACTAACTTCACAATATTCAAAAGAAAACTAATGCATGCACTACCGATTCTATCAGGAGACATTTGTCCTATTTGCAAAGAGGCTGTTTGGTTAAGCATCCTGTCAGAGAGACAGAAAGAAGCTTCACTTTGTATCACGGGGGATAAAACCATCCCATTCACAGTGCAACAGACAGTGGTAAGCACACACTATTGTCTGTTTCTATTGGACATTGATCATTTCAACCTCATCATTCACTGACCAGCAGCTTCCATCATCCTAGTTGGAGAGCAAAGAGGGAAAGGAAGGGTCAAGGGAGATGGGTGTTACAGGGGAAGTCATGTGACATACAGTGGGCATGGCATAACAGAAGTACAAAGGGAGATGGTCAGTGGAAGGCTATGTAGCAGCAGAAGGGACAGTGTAAGGGAAGTAGGGCTGTAAGAAAAGAGTAGGAAGAAAGAGGAGGAGTGGCAGATGAAGTGTGAATGACAGGGTACAGCGTGTATTTGGAGAATAGAGATCATTTGGCAATCAAGCATTAAGGTTTAAGAAAATTGAGATCTGTTTCCATTGAAAATTAAGAAAAGCTTTCTTACACTTTCTTCAAACACTTGATTCTTGTTCACATTGTACATTCAATCTGCATTTCTGTAACCCCATCATGTGCAGAGGACAAGGTTTCCTCCCCTAATGCATTGTCTCAATGTATTTTTCACTTTTTTTTACAATATGAAGAACAGTAGGCATTTGTTCTAATAGTTTGTTTCCAATTCAAGGTAGACATGAGAATGTGATATGATTACCTCCAGTGTGTCTATAATGTATAATTTAAGTGAATCTTTATCCTCATCACTCTAGCTCTTTCAAACAAACTTAATAAATGAGTCTGTGTCCATCCTGCAGATAAAAAAAATCCTTCAGCTCTGACTATTGCAGGGAATGTTACAAAGAACATGGTCCAGGTCCAATTAAAATATTAATGCTGTGGTGCAAGATGCCAAAACATAGTCCAATATTAATGACATACAAGCTTTATGAATAAAACATGCAGAGGGGCAGAGTGTAAAAGTAGAATTTAGCTACATGTCCAAAATACTGTTTGTAGCTCCTTCAGAAAGAACTGCATCTCTCTGTAACTTCACCAAAATAAGAAAAGCAAGAGATTGGAATTTTCCTTTCGTTCTCTGCGCATAACATCTGGAGAATAGGAAGAAAATCAAAGTTTGTTTGTGATATTCGTAAATGATGCTGATGAAAATGTGATGGGGGTAATGATAAATAATTTTGTGTATAACACAAAAATTAACTGAGTGGTTCGTAGTGAGGACAACAGTGTTAGGTTACAGGAGGGTATAAGTGGATTGTTCAGATGGCCAGATCAATGTGTTGTTGTGTATCCCTTGTCCGCCTTGGAGGCCGTTCACTGAAGATTTGAGGCTGAATGTCCTTAGTCGCTGAAGTGTTCCCCCACTGGGAGGGAACACCCCTGTCTGGTGATTGCTGCACGGTGTCCATTCATCCGTTGTTATAGCGTCTGCATGGTTTTGCCATTTTACCACGCTTCAGGATATTCTTGCCTGCAGCATATGAGATAGACAATGTTGGCTGAGTCAACTGAGTATCTGTCTTGCACGTGGTGGGTTGTGTTCCCACATGTGATAGTAGTCTCCATGTCGAACATCTGACATGTCTTGCAGAGTTGGGTGGTGTTGTGGTCGATGTTCTCCTGAAGGCTGGGTAGTTTGCTGCAAAGAATGGTATGTTTAAGATTTGGCAGTTGTTTGGAGGCGAGAATTGGAGGCGTGGGGAAGATCTTGGCGAGGTGCTCATTGTCATCGATAATATGTTGAAGGCTGCGAAGAACATGGTGTAGTTTCTCTGCTCCCGGGAAATACTGGATTATGAAGAGTATCCCGTGTCTGTCTTTTGAGGAGGTCATTACGGTTTTTTGCAGTGGCATGTCGGAACTGACAATCGATGAGTTCGGCATTGTATCCTTTTCCTATGAGGGCGTCCTTCAACACATTCAGGTGTCCATCTTGTTCCTCTTCATCCGAACAGATCCTATGTATGCATAGGGCTTGTCCATAGGGGTGGCTGTTTTAATATATATATAGGGTGGAAGCTAGAGAAGTGCAGTATCATGAGGTTATCCGTAGGCTAACAGTAGATTGATGTACTGAGGTGTCCATTCTATCAGGACAGGGACTTGTAAAGAATTTGGGGATTTACATATATATATTAGTCAATTAAAACCTTCTATCTGATTGAAGATTTAACAGCTTCTCAGGCTTGTTGAATACATCCTGATCAGTGGTGTGACCCTTTGATTTTGTCATGTTGAGATTGTACAGGACGTTGGTGAAGCCTCTTCTGGAGTACTGTGTTCAGTTCTGGTCACAATGTCATAGAAAGGATATTATTAAGCTGGACAGGGTTCAGAAGAGATTTACCAGGATATTAATGGGAATGGATGGTTTGAGTTATAAGGAAATGTTAGTTAGGCTGGGATGTTTTTCCACTGGAACGTAAGAGGTTGAGCAGTGCCTTATAGAGGTTTATAAAATCATGAGGGGTAAGTAAGTTGAATAGCAAGTGTCTTTACCACAGGGTGGAGGATTTCAAGACTATGGGGATATTTTAAGGTTAGTGGAGTAAAGATTTTAAAAAGACATGATGAGCAATTATTTTACACAGAAGGTGGTTCGTACGTGGAATGAAATTCCAGAGGAAATGGTGGAAGTGGGTATAGTTACAACATTGAAAAGACATTTAGATATGTACATGAATGAGTACATGAATAATAAATCAGTTTGGATGGTGTTGTGAGTTGCTGCCCTCCCCCTTTCCCTCCCTAAATGAATAACTGATGGTTTTTACCCTCTGTGACTGCCTGTGCAGTGGTGTGTGGAGGCCAGCAGAGGATGGCATTGCATTACTTCAAACACCACAGAGACTGTCAGACCTGCCCCACACACAGACACACAGTTAAACACACAAATACACCAATACTAACACAGATAAAGGGATCTTATCAGGATTTCTCTTGCTCCATTGTTTGTCAATATTTCATTCACTCTGTCTGGCATGTGTCAGGATTTCTGTTGCTCTGTTGTCATTATTTGACTCACTCCATGGGACTATATCAGTGTTTCACTTGCTCACACTAGTGAGTGTGGCAGTATTTCAGTTGTTCCATGGGGACTGTGACTCTGACAATCTCAGTGCTTGATTATTGAAGATGTTGGGACAAGTGGGGACAGCAGAAAATATCGCAGATTAGTTTCAACATCTCAGCTGTTTACAGGAGAATGTGTTGGACAGAGACTCCGTGCGTCCTTTCTGGGAGGTGCTGGAGATGATGTGTTGTGAACCCACCCTCCTGCCCACCGAGACCGTGGAGATTCCATTTATACCAGCTCGATACAAAAGGGAGATGGCATCAGGGCCACGGCTTCTAAGTTGTGCCAGGTGGAAACGGAATTGACAGTAGGTTTAATGTGAGAATTGCCCTTCACTGAACATTGCTTTTTACTCGGTAGGTGGGATGTGGCTGTTTCGGAATCTCCACACAAGTCGTCCTGTTCCTCTCCAGAGGGGGGAGGTGAGGGAACTGATGTCGGTCACTCCACCACCCAGCTTGGCCCTTTCTGTCCTATTGCACACTGTTTCCCCTGGAATGAGAGAAAGGGAAGCAGTGAATGAGGGTGAAAGTGGGTGGCCCTGCTGTTAAGTGATGATGTAAGTGGAGCAGGGGGAGATGGTGAGCTGTCCAGAGTGAGTCAGTCGACAGTGTTGAATCCATGCAGTGTTTTCAGTCTACTGATGGTGAGAGAGAGAGATGCGGGGTGGAGGGAAGGTGTTGCATGCAGCAGTGAGAGTGGTGGAGCACGAGACTTGTTTGGAGGTAGGTGCTATTAACAGATAAGCAGTGAGTGTGAGGGAACAGACAGAATATGGTGGCACTCATCCTGGTAGAGCGGGGAAGTTTATTGGTGCTTTTTCAGTATTGATGAACATTTCTTCAGACCACTGACACTGCGCTGAACTGGGTGGTGAGCTCAGACCATGCTCGGTTGGTCTGGTGGTGTGACCTCCTCTGGTCCACCCTCCAGGGCCTCCATGCCCCTGTCAATAAATGGGGGTGCAAATTCACCGTATTTGCCAGGCTCACAGCTAACTGTGCAGGACAGCTCAGAACTGAGAAAGCTCAACTGTGTGCCTATTGGCCTTTCAAAGACGGCACCTGTGTTAAGGATCATAGAATACCCTGGGGCATGGAATACCCAGGGGTGATGGGAACGACTACCAGCCATGATGGGTGGGAGAATCAGGCTGGTATTGAATGAGAAGAATGCCATGGGCTGAGTAGGTAGTTAATGAGGTCAATTTGGTAAGATAACATCAGAAAACTAGCTTGGCCTTGTGCAGACAGTCCCTCTGTCAAACTCAATGAAATTTACACTGAGACAAATTATTGTTAGATTCAGGCCAATGAGTCGAAGACTCTGCTGACCTCACTCCCAGTTACAAAGCTGCAAAACACATGCTCATCCAAAACTCTCCATCATCTGAAATCACACCAATATCCTATTCATGCATTATTCCTGAAATACTGGCCCATGTTGCAAGATGCTGTTGAACTGTTTTCAATTCAGCATTCTGACACCTGTGAACATATCCTTCCATGACATTGTCTCTCAATCTTGCTCTCTCTGTCTATGTCCCAAACCCCTCCCATTTGTTGGTATTTAAACTGATCTCTCTCCGGCAGTGATTTTCACATCCACAGCACCCCTTGTCATGGCACAATGGAGATATGGAGCTGTAAGTGCATGGGAGCCCAACATCCTGTCACTTCCAGCATGGGCTGCAAGTTTCCCGACATGGGGCAGTGATCTAACACAGTGTTACTGAGCAATGCACTGAGATGGTCTGTGCAGCTTTACATGCTGGGAGGATAACTGCTCCAGGTGTACAGATCAGTTCGCTGGTGTTCACTGCACAGCTCCCCATGTTGGACAGATATCTACTCTGATTATATAGATGAATGTAATTGTGGTCTGCACAATTCCAAACGCTGAACACATACTTATTCTGGATGTAGAGATCAACGCACTCGTTTAGTCCGCACAGCTCTCCATACTATTCAGTTCTCTAGTCCAGGTTTATAGATCAAGGTATTGGTGTGGTCTGCACAGCTTCCCATGCTGGCCTGACATCTAGTTGACTCATGAGGGCTGCACGGTATCCCACTCTGGACAGATTACTGGGCTGTTTGAGCAGTACTCTAGCCTGGTTTGCACGTGCTCCATGCTGAATAGATATCTCATTTGGGTTTATAGTATCTGGGCTGGTTCTGTGAGGTGGATTGAGAATGTGTGATAACTAACCACTTCAGCTGATCTGGCAATGCTTTTATTTTCTGTTTGTATTCTTGTGATTAGGCCCTCTAAACTCTCACTCCATTAATGCTGCAGTGTGGCCATGCAGAGTACATCAGGCTGGTTAATACCCACTGTCCTGGCAGCAGCCACAGCCCCTTTATTCAGAAGTAGGCAGCCATTCCCATTATCTTTGCATCCCCACATTGAAAGAATGAATGGCATTTCGGATAAAGGCTGCCCCCTTGATACACGGTTCAAAACAACCTCCCCCTCACCACTCCCCGCTGCCAACCAAACACATCAAAGTATCCTGTGTGTAGGGAGAGCAGTGGGGCCACTGGGAACATCAGAGAGCAGACCATCACAGAGATGAAGTAACATTTCCAATGTCTGAACGTGTCAGAGTGAACCCTTCAGTTACACTGTAACACCAAGTCCTGTAATCTCTCTCCACTTATACGGTACACAGCCTTTTATTCATCCCCCCAAAAATTCACAGGTTCACAGTTACCCATTGTTGTATTCCATCTGCCAAATTGTTGTCCACTGCTTATCCATTTACAGATTCTCTACCTCCCCTTGATAACTTTGTTTCCTGCCTAACTCTGCATCATCGACAAATTTAGTTAGTTAACATTTGTTCCATTTGTTGAAACCGTCGATATTAGTTGCAAATAATTGAGGACCCAGCACTGGTCAATGTGCCTCTGCAGTCAGTAGTTTCTGTTAAACTGATAAAGACAAATTTATCCCCAATTTATTCCTGTTTCCAGCTCATTATCCAGTGCTCAGTGTATTCCTTGCGACAGCTTTGAAAGTCTAAATGTTTCCTTCCATTTCCTGTGTAACAGGCCTGAGAGATTAAAAGATCGGCTGCAGTTGCTGAGTAACAGGCTCGAATGGCTGAATGGCCTCATTCTGTTCCTGTTTAACATTTTTGATGGGCTGAATAGAGATGTAGTTGTGAATGGTGCTGAACATTTTGGAATCATCAGTGAACAGCCCACTTCTGACTTCGTGATGGAGGCTAAGCCATTGATGCTGGATACCCAATTTCTATTTGCCTGGTGCTTTAGAAGTATGCCCTACTTCACAGGAGGTACTGCCACATAACACAGTGGATGGTATCTTCAATATGAGGCTAAGTCTTTACCTCCACCAGGACTGTGTACTGGGTGCTCCTACAGATACTGTTAGTGACAGATACATCTGTAGCGAGTAGTTTGGTGAGAATGTTTCCCTCTTGTTGGTTCACTCATCACTTCCCACAGTCTGCCTGCTGTGTATTTTAGGCCTCACCCTGCAGGGGTGGGCCTGTGGAGACACTCTTGGTGATGGACATTGAAGTACCACACCCAGAGTACATTTTGTGTCCTTGTCACCCTCAGTGCTTCCTCCAATTTGTTTTCAACATCGAGAAGAACTGAGTTATCACTGAGTGTGGAGGGCAGTAGATGTCCATCATCAGGTGATTTTCTTAACCATCTTTGATCTGTTACCATGAGATTTCTCGGGTTGTGGAGTCAATGTTGGGGAATTCCAGGCTAATTCCTTTCCTGATTGTATACATGGCAGCACCACTACTGGTGGGCCTATCCTGCTGGTGGGACAGGAAAAACTCAGGGATGATGATGGTGCTTCATGAAACATTAACCACCAAGTCTGATTCTGTGAGTATGACAATGTCAGACTGTTTCTTGACCGGTTAAAATCAGGAATAAAGGTGACAATGGAGCACTGAATAATGATTATAAAGCTGAATGAAAGGCACGCTTTATCAATGTGTGTTGTATTCTCACAAAGGATTGAGGAATTCACTGCATAAAGTAAGGTAAGTAGATATGATTTAATGTCAAGAGAGAGACATGGGTGCAGGGTGACCAATGTTGGAAACTGAATATCCAGGACGTTTTACATTTGGGAGTGTTATATGAAACTGAAAAGGATCTGATAAGATCTCTGAATAAGGGATGACATCTGTCTGATCATAAAGGACAATCTTACATCAAATGATTAAGGTATTGGCTTAATCTTACTGCTTTTCCGTGCAAAGTGCATGTTGAGTTGAGTTTGGGGAGAAATTTCCAACATGAGGCTGAATGGATCTCACCAAAACTGATAGACAGAAGGACCTTTGTGATGTAGATCTTTATGACTCAATCACAATCTATAACTGACATTCCCCGGAAACTTCTACAACTGATATTATTTTTGAACGGCCGAATGTCAGTTAATTGAACAAAAGCAAAGATCCTGAGGAAAGAGATCCCATTCCAGGGAGAAGGCGACATTGTTTTGAAGTCCTCTCAGGCAGTTAAAGGGGTGAATAAGTTTTCCCTGCATTTACATTTCTTCATGACAGAGGATCAACCCCAATTTAGACTAAAAGACAGAAATTTCCAAACTCTATTTGTCTCAAGGAACTGGGAGAGAATTGTTCAGGACGTCAACGTTTTCACCCTCAATATTAGGAACTGTAAAGAAATGACTTGTGTCTGCTCTCAAATGATTGAGTGTGTGGGAATGTTCTAGTAGCCATCTGTTCTTATGGATGTGTGTCTGTGTGTTTGGGGAGGAAGTGTTTCTTGTGTTTTACATCACATTTTTGCAAGTATTTCAAAACTTACCATTTGTTATTTCAAATCCAATTATTTCAATAAATCTCTGAATACAGGGACATGTTTGAAAATCTTACTAGGCCCACAATGAAATTGGTAACTTTGCCTCCAGGCTGATGTATAATTTGTTTGTTTTCCTTCCTCACAGGTAAGGTATTGATAATCTACATCCTGCTTTATAAAGACTGTGGACTGTCTCCATGTGTCAGATGTTACCTGGGGGCCACGGTAGTGGCAGATTTATTGGTCATTATCCTCGACCTGATATTGAGACACATTCCCATTGTTTATCCGGAACAGTTTCATTTCCTGTTGCACAACCCTGTGTGTAATATCCACGCCGTCCTGCTTTATGCAGCCACTGACTGTTCTGTCTGGTTCACCGTCACTTTCACCTTTGATCAATTTGTGGCCATTTGTTGCCAGAAGCTGAAAAGCAAATATTGCAGTGAGAAAATGACAGCTGTTGTTCTGGGAACAGTGACTGTGCTGAGCTGTTTAAAGAACATTTGCTAGTATTTTATGTTCACAGCTCGCCGTTGGCTGGAGAACATCCCCTGGTTTTGTTATCGAACAATTGGTATTTATGACTCTCGTGTCTGGGTCACAATCAAGTTCCTCCACCACATTCTAACCCCAACTCTCCCATTTCTCCTGATTCTGCTGCTCAATGTTTTCACTGTCAGACACATTTTAGTGACCAGCAGAGTCCGCAAGAGGCTCTGGGCTCACACCAATGGTGGCAGTCAGTGTGACACAGAAATGCAAAATCAAACGAAATCCATCATTTTACTGTTTGTGATCTCGGCCAATTTCATCCTGTTATGGTCAACGGTAATGGTTGTATGGAGACAGATGTAGCTTTTGGAGTATCAGTCTGTGTATCTAGATCGGTTTGTGCAGGAATTGGGCTTCTTGCTGCAGCTCTTCAGTTGCTGCAAAAACACCGCGATTTATGCCATGACCCGGACTAACTTCAGACAGCAGCTGAGGAATGTGCTAAAATAGCCCATTATCCAAATTCACCAATCAATCAAATTCACTCATTAATCAACCCATCCAGGATTTTCTCATTTCAGTTCAATGTTTCAGCAATGAAGCAGCCTGTCGCTATGGCAACAGACTGAGGGTAGCACTGATTTGGTAAACCTTATCCCACAGCGGGTTACAGGGACACATTTCAATGTTTCTCTCAACTAAGGGGCCAGTGAGAAAAGGCACATTCCACTGACTGTATCTATAACTTTAATTTGTAATTAATAAAAATGCTCAATAAAAAGTGCCAAGCAGCAGAGCGAAGTATATTGTTGTTTGTCTTTGTGTTGAAGAAACCGAGCCGGAGAGACACAGACTCAACCCCAAGTCTTGGTTCTCAGGGAAGGGTATGGGTCTGGGGCTGAGCTCAGGAGTTGGGTTTAAGTCATTCTGTCTTTGCATTCACCTCTGGGTCACCCACTCTGACCTGACCTTGACAGAATTCATCTCTTCTCCTTGTTCCATCTCCTTCCATAGTTCCCTCCCAATCTCACCATAATGTCTGTCTCTCTCTGTCTTCTCGTCCTTTATTCTCCCTGTTTTTCACTGTCCCTCTCTCCTGCATTCTCCTTCACTCTTTCTGATTTTTGCACTCTCTCTATGTCTCAATCTCCCTCTCTCTCAGTTTTCTCACACATTCCATGCCTCATTTCGTGTGATCCTCTCTCATCTTCCATTGCCAGGGCAACAGTTTGGTTTAGGGCAACAGGATGTTGCTCAGGACCATAGGTGGGCGAGGACAAAGCCTGTTGTTAAAGGAACAGTGCAGTGGTAGTGCAGCAGGCCAGTGGTAAGGGAACAAACTGGAAGTAGGATTCCTGACCTCTGTCAGGGTAACTATGGTTTTGGAGCAGAAGGTCGGTGCCTGTGGAACAGTGTGGGATGGGTCCACAGGCTGCTGCTGGGGGAAAGGTCTGAGTGTGGGTCCACAGGCTATTGCCACGGAAAAGACTGGGTGTGTCAATCTGTACCAGTAACAGAACGACAAACAGTGAAAGCAATTTGTGATTGACAACAGCTAACAGATCACCCAAACAGCAGATCAGATCTGAGCTGTGCAGTCCTCCCAAAGGGAGCTGTGAATGGAGGTGGACAATTAAAGCAATAACAGGAGGAGCCAACACCTTAAATATTCCCAGAGTCAATGCTGAGGGAACATAGGACCTCATTCCACTGACAAGACAAAACTATTTGCTTCTATCCTCAACAAGAAGTATCGAGTTGATGGCTTATTGTTTTGATTTGATTTATTATTGTCACATGTACCTAGATACAGTGAAATGTTTTGATTTGTGTGCAGTACAGGCAGATCACACAGGCATATCTTTTTTATCTTCTTATCGTGGCCTCTTCCTGAGGACCTCAGTGGCACGAATGTCAGTCTTGAACTAATTTGACTCACTCCATGTAATATCAGAAAACAGCTGAAGGAACTGGGTATTGCAAAAGCTGAAGGCGCTGTTAACCTTCCAGCAATAACACAGAAGGGTCTGTGTTCCAGAACTGGCCAGGACACGATCCAAGCTGCGTGAGTATATCTACAACACTGGAATCTACCCAGCAATGTGGGCTATTGCCTAGAAATGCCTGAGCACTAAAAGGAGAAAAAAGTCCAGTCAAGTTAATTTGCATCCAATCAGTTATCTCTCAATCATCAGTGAAGTGATGGAAGGGGACAGTGCTCTGAAGCATCACATTCTCAACAATAAGCTGCTCACTGACACTCAAGTATCTTCTAATGGTAGCTGTCTTTGTTTATAGTCCCGACTTGCTTCTCATATTAGATTTACTACCTTCCTTCCGGACCTTCTGGCAGGAAGGTGGCGTTCAACCACAATCACATCAAACATGATCTTTCCGAATGGTGGGCCAGAGTCGAGGGAAGAGAGAGAGAGGAAGAGAGGATGGGGGGGAGCGGGG
Source organism: Rhincodon typus (assembly GCF_021869965.1). Classification (NCBI taxonomy): domain Eukaryota; kingdom Metazoa; phylum Chordata; class Chondrichthyes; order Orectolobiformes; family Rhincodontidae; genus Rhincodon; species Rhincodon typus. The sequence goes on from NC_063345.1 coordinate 70,742,548, forward strand.
GGTGGGGGGGGGGGGGGGGGGGCGGGATAGAGACAGCGAGGGTGAGACACAGAGAGAGAATGGGAGGGAGATGGAGAGAGTGAGAGAGAGAGAGAGAGAGAAAGGTCCCCATAGAACAACATCGCTTCCTAGGAGGCTCCACTGATGATGTTACCTAGCATGATGACCAAACATCTGAACGAAAACAAGCCAGCTCGGCGAGCAAGTCAAGAACCTCACATGGTGAATTTTATTGCACTTGCTGCAATTTGTAGTGTTTTACAATCTACTCTTTCAGATCCTAACCTGGAAAAGAATTCAAAAGTGGAGAAAGTAAGACCAGCAGTGGGTTTGTTCATCTCCTTCTGCTCATACCTCAGGGACAACATCGATTGGACAAAACTGCTCGGTGGCTCCAAAGACATTGTTTGAAGAACGAAACAACTGCGCAACCTGAGAGATGCGCAGGCTGTTGAGGCTTTCTCCAAAAGAAAGCTGCTGATTTTGTAGTGGCGTGGGTAGGCCACCAGAGGGTGGCATTGTATCATTTTAAGCACAAGTGTTTGGGGTTGGTGGGTGGAGAGAGAGAGGGAAGCAAGAGACAAACTCTGAGCCCCCTGTATCTTCCTCTGTGTACAACGCACGCTACCCCCCTGCCCTCACTGTCCCTCCCCACACCTGTGGGCTAGAGGACACAGGAAGTATGGCCAGAGACTCTCTGGCCTTCTCACTGACTGCCTTACTGCACAGCAAGATCCCAGTCCACAGGCAAACCCCCTTGCTGTTTAGCTAACAAACCCCACCCCATTTCAGTTTAGAGAGAATAGGGGTGGGGTAAAACTCAGGTGAGGTGGGGCACAAGATGATCCCATTGCATTACCTTTCGAGAGAGTGAAGAACAGAGAGGTAGAGAGAGAGACAGAATTCAAGAGAGATGGACAGACAGGGAGAGAAGAGCCATGGGAGGAGAGGGAGAGAGAGATGGACAGACAGATTGATGAAGAGAAAAGCCTTGGGAAGAGAAGGAGGGACAGAAGGAGGATCCCACTGCAATAACTATTCAGAACCTCCTCCCACTCTGGCACTGAGTCCAAATCTGCCGCCAGAGAGAGTGACAGAGGGATACAGAGACACAGGCAGACAGAGTGAAACTCTCGGAGAGAGAGCTGTCTCACAAACCTTCGCATGCACACATACACTTACACACTCTCTTAACAATCACACATGAACATACTCACCATTTCACTCACTCAAACTCATGAATGCGCACTCACAAAGTGTCTGGCACTCACTCACAATCACAATCACACTCATTGAGCCTCACAGTGACATACAGTGACAGTCTCAATCAAACAGAAATTCTCACATATGCACAGTCCTACACATAAACACACATACATGCCCACTCTCAAACATACACATGTTTACACACACTTGTACAATCTAACACAGCTATACATACACACACTCAGTTACGCACAATCACATGCACTCACACTCTCAACTTCACACACAGTCTGTTATTCATACTCTTAACACACCCACTCGAACACACTCACGCACTCTCATTCTCGTACATGTAAAAGCACACAAGCTCATTCTCACACTTGGACATCTCTAATACAATTACACACACTCACATGACACACTGTCACTTATACATTCACACACATGCACAATCTAACCCACATTCCCACACTCTCTCACACTTCACCCTTTCAAAGCCTATTGCACACCCTCTCAAACATACACTCTCTCACAATCGCACACTGACACACACACGTACACACTCTCACTATTACTACACAGTTCATGGCAGGACCCTGAACAGCGTTGATGTCCGGAGGGGTCTTGGAGTTCAAGCCCATAGCTCCCTGAAAGTAGCCAGATGAGTAGACAGGGTGGGAAAGAAGGTGAATGGCATGCCTGCCTTTACTGTTCAGGGAATTGAGTATAAGAGTCAGGATGTGATGTTGCAGCTTTGAGTCTCTGGTTCGGCAACACTCAGAGTGTTGCGTTCAATTGTGGTCGCCACATTACAGGAAGGATTTGGAGGCTTTGGACAGGGTGCAGAAGAGGTTTACCTGGATAAAGAGTATGAGCTATCAGGAGGGGCTAGAAAAACTTGCGTTGTTTTCTCTGGGGAGGTGGATGCTGGGGGGAGACTTGATACAAGTCTATAAAATTGTGAGATGCATAGATAGGGTTGACAGTCTAAGCCTTTTCTTCCCAGAGTTGAAATGTCTAAATGCCTACTAGGGGGGGCATGCATTTAAGGTGAGGGGGGAAAGTTCAAGGAGATGTAAGGGGCACACTTTTTACGCAGAGAGTGGTAGGAGTCTGGAACGTGCTGCAAGGGTGGTGGTGGACGTAAATATGATAGGGGTGTTTAAAAGACTTTTAGATGTACATGCACATTCAAGGAATGGAGGGATATGGACCAAGGGCAGGCAGATGGGATTGGTTTAATGTGGCGTCATGTTCGGTACAACATTGTGGGCTGAAGGGCACATTCCTGCGTTGTACAGTTCTATGCTTTATGTTCTATCTCACTGAAACACACAATTGTGTTCATATGTGTGTTAGTGTCAATCTCTGACTGACTGAAGATATTATCCTTTTATATTCCAATGGTATACTGCTTCTAACGCTATCTCATTCATCCTCCATCGTGGGTCAGTACAATGAACCCAATGCACACAATCTCACATTCACACTCACTCATACGCTCTCTCTCTCACACATGTGCTCTCGCACTCTCTGTCACCCAACAAAAGGGTGAATCATTTCATTCAAGATATTTGTTGAATTGCAGATACATTCTATTTTCTATTAAAAAACCCACAAAATTTGTAGTCTCAGTAGGTCAGCGTAGCATTTTATAAATTCCTGCTTTCAGAATTAAACAAGCCTGACTCCAGGTTAAAACTCTGAGACAGATTCTGATCAAGGACTCACACCTACAATTCAGTGTCTGACTCTGAGAAATCACATTTGTATATTCACACTGCTCTGCCTGTTGAAGTTTGGAAAGTTAGACAGACACTGCTGAAGTTTTTAATTATCTAGGGACAGTAGCTTCAAACAGATTCTGGAATTTGCATCTTAATCAATTGAAACTTGCTTATCTTTCTAACAGAATTATCTATATCCTGCTTCTGCAATTTCTAAGTTAAAGGAATGTAGGAGTGATTGAGGATTCTGCAGGAGTCAGTCAGTCGGGCATTTTAGGTTTGTTCACAGCAACCATTTCATGTTGGCATAGCACTGACATTGACTTCATAAATAGGGAAAAGCAAGAAAAAGTGGGGAGTTGGGAGTCGACGTCATTGACCCATTGAGTTGCTCTAATGTCATATCTATTCTGAGATAGTAAGAACTGCAGATGCTGGAGTCGGAGATAGCAGTGTGGAGCTGGAGGAACACAGGAGGCCAGGCAGCATCAGAGGAGCAGGAAAGTTGATGTTTTCGGTCGGGACCCTTCTTAAGAAATGGGAAGGGGGAAGGGAGCTGGGAAATAAATAGAGAGAGGAGGGATGGGGCTGGGGAAGGTAGGAGGGATGGTGATAGGTGAGTGCAGGTGGGGATTGGTCAGTGAGGTAGGGGGGCAGATAGGTCGGAGAGAAGATGGACAGATTGTGTCAGGTCAAGGACGTGGGGATGAGAGGGAAGGTTGGTCATGGGACAGGGCTGGGGGTGGGGAAATTTTGAAACTGGTAAAATCCACATTTAGGCCATTGGGCTGTAGGCTCCCAATGCAGAATGAGGTGCTTCTCCTACACTTTGCGAGTGGTGTCATTGTGACACTGGAGGAGGCCCAGGATGGACATGTCACCCAGGGAGTGGGAAAGGGAGTTGAAATGATTTGTGATGGGAAGGTGTTGTCGTTTGTCGTAAACAGTGCAGGTGCTCTACAAAACTGTCTCCGAGCCTCCGCTTGGTTTCACCAAAGTAGAGGAGGCCACATCAGGAGCAGCAGATGCAATAAACTACGTTGACGGATGTGGAGGTGAACCTCTGTCTAATGTGGAAGGTTTGTTTGGTGCCTTGAATGGAGGTGACGGGGGTTGGTGTGGGGCAGGTGTAGCACTTCCTGCAGTTGCAGGGAAAGGTGCCAGGGGTGGTGGGGATAGTGGGGAATGTGGAGAGAGCAGTCCCTACGAAAGGCAGTTAGGGGTGGGGAGGGAAATATATCTTTGGTTGTGGGGTCGAATTGTAGGTGGCGGAAGCGGCAAAGAATGATATGTTGGCTACGGAGGCTGGTGGGGTGATATGTGACATAGCCCCCCAGGATTTAAGGGCTATTCAAACTGAGCGAAGCAGAGATGGTAAGTGAGTGGGTAAAACATTGTCAGATGCAGTATACAGTGGAGAGTGTGGTGTTTGTGAGGACGAATCGATAAAGAGACTTTAATTTAACTGGAGCGATGTTGCAGGACTGTAAAGTACAGAAAGATCTGGGTGTCCTGGGATATCAATTACATTGAGTCAGTTTGTAAAGGGCAGCCAGTGATGAGGAATGCAAAGGGATTGTTTGTTTTTTCATTCATTCACAAGACGTAAGCATCATTGGCTGAGCCAGCATTTATTCCCCTTTCCTATCAGCCCGTGAGAAGGCGCATTCAGCTGCCTTATTGAACAGCTGCACTGTATAAAATTAATATTTTCAGAGAAACAAAATGTAGCAGAAATGAAACTGCAGTTTTTTCTGTTCTTTCTCCCAGTTTAACATTCAACCATTTCATTTATACTGAGTTAGAGACTGGAATTTCATCAATGGTCTCAGTGAGTTTATTCACAGGATAACACACCAGGGAGTGAATTACAGTCTGAAATCTAATCAAGGATTTGGGTTAATTTGTATGCATAGAGTAACAGGTAGCAATGAGTGAGTGTCACATAGGAGTATAGTTGAGGGGTAAGGTTGGTTCATGTATAAAATAACCAATGCATGGTAGGGAGTTACAGACTAGAATTTAATTCAGGAATTTATGGTGTTTATATATATATAGAGTAACAGATACCCGGGAGTGAGTTACACACTGGAATCTAATCGAGATGAGTCGGTGACTTATTGACAAAGCAACCAGATAGGAGATGGCAGAAAACAGGGGAGAAAGTATCCACCATGGTAGAGTCTCATAAGACCCAGGGTGTGCTGGCTAGATGGATATAGAACTGGCTTGGTCATAGCAGACAGAGTGGACATAGCAATGGAAGAGTGTTTTTCGGAATGGAGATCAGTAACTAGTGGTGTTCCATAAGGGATCAGTGCTGCGACCTTTATGTATATATGTAAATAACCTGGAGGAAAATGTAGGTGGTCTGATTTAGTAAGCTTGCGGATGACCCCAAAATTGGCAGAATTGCAGATAGTGAGGAGGATTATCAAAGGATACAGTGGGATATATATAGACTGCACATGTGGGCAGAGAAATAGCAGAAGGAGTTTAATCCAGACATACATGACGTGATGCACTTTGGAAGATCAAATTCAGGTGCAAATTACACAATAAGTGGCAGAACCCTGAGGACAATACAGAGCGATCTGGGCGTACAGGTCCACAGATCCCTGAGACTGGCAACACAAGTGGATAAAGTGGCCAAGAAGGCATACAGCATGCTTGCCTTCATCGACCAGGGCAATATAAAAGTCGGTAAGTAAAGTTACTGCTGCATAAAAATTTAGTCAGGCCATATTTGAAATATTGCATGCAGTTCTGGTTGCCAATCTACCAGAAGGACATAGATGCTTTGAAGGGTGTGCAGAGAAGGTTTACTAGGACGTTGCCTGGTCTGAAAGTTTTAGCTATGAGGGGATTATTTTATGTGGAAAGACGGAGGATGAGGGGTGACCTGATAGAGAGCTCTACAAAATTGAGTGGCATAGATATGATGGATAGTCAGAGGCTTTTCCCCAGGGTGGAAAGGTCAACTACAAGAGAGCACAGGTTCAAGGTGAGAGGAGGAAAGTTTAGGGGAGGAGAAAAGTGCAGGGAAAATGTTTCACCCAGAGGGTAGTGGGTGCCTGGAACACACTATCAGTGGGGTTGGTGGAAGCAGGCGCGTGAGCAACATTTAAGGCATATCTTGACAGACACATGAATGGGAGGTGTACTGAGGGATAAAAACAGCATGTGGCCAAGACGTACTGGGTCTAAGTAAGGATTAGAATTGGTGCAGGCTTGGTAGGGTGAAGGGACTATACCAGCATTGTATTGTTCTTATTTGTTTGTAGGAAGAAGAGAAAAACAGAATGTCCCAGTTTAAAATGGTGATAATTTAGGCAATAATATTGTCTTAGATTAGGCTTATATTGTACACAAATAACAAAGTTGTCGAGCCAACAATGAGGAGGCAGCTGGCCCCAAATGCCTCTGTTTTCCCCAGCAACAGCTTTCAAACCAATCCCCAAACTGTTGTCTTAGCAACGGGCTTTGAACCCATCCCCACACTCTTCCCCTAGCAATGCCCTGTGAGCCCATTCCTACTCTGCTCCCGTAGCAACAGCCTCTGAATGCATCCCTACACTGTTCCCCTAGCAACAGCCTGTGAACCCAGTACCATTCTGTTGCCCAGCGTTGGACTGTAAACCATTCTTGGTCTGTTCCCCTAGCAACAGTCTGTGAACCCATTCACACTCTGTTCACTTAGCAATGGCCTGAGAACCCATCCTCACTCTATGCCCCTAACAACAGCCTGTGACCTATGCCGACTCTTCTCTCCAAGCAACAGCCTTTGTACCCATCCTTGCTCAGCTCCCTCAGCAATGACCTGTTAACCCATCCCCACTCTTTTCTCATTGCAGCAGCCTGTGAACACATTCCCACCCTGTTCCCCCAGCAACGGCCTGTGGAGACATCCGTACTCCATTCCTGTAGCAATGGTCTGTGAACCAATCCCCACTCTGTTCCCCTAATAACGATCTGTGAACCCATCCTCAATCTATTCCCCTAGCTACGAGCTGTGAATGCATCACCAACCTGTTCTCATAGCAATAGACTGTGAACCCATCCCAATGCTGTTCATCTAGCAACAGTCTGGGAATCATTCCCCACAGTGTTGCCCTAGCAAAGGCCTGTGAACTGTTCATTAGACTGATCCCATGGCAACGACCTTTAAACTAATCCCCACTCTGTTCCCCCGTCACTGTGAACCCATCCTCACTCTGTTCCACTAGCACTGGCCTGTGAACCCATTCCCACTCTGTTACCCAACTGGTGATCTGTGAGCCCATCCCCAGTCTGTTCTCATAGCAACAGCCAGTTAACCCATCCCCACTCTGTTCTCCTAGCCATGGCCTCTGAACCCATCCTCACTCTCTTCTAGCAACGGTCTGTGAGCCCATTCTACTCTGTTCCTCCAGCAATGGGCTGTGAGCCCATCCCGACTCTATTACCCCAGCACTGACCCCAGCATCTGCACACTGATTTCTGAAGAAGGGTCTAGACCCAAAACGTCAGCTTCCCTGCTCCTCTGATGCTGCTTGGCCTGCTGTGTTCATCCAGCTCTACACCTTGTTATCTCAGATTCTCCAGCATCTGCATTTCCTACTATCTCTGAGCCAGTTAACCCATCCCCACTCTGTTCCCCTAGCCACAGCCTGTGCATTCATTCCCTCTCCATTCTCCTATCAACAGCCTGTGAACCTATCCCCACTCTTTTCAAATAGTTAAAGCCTGAGAACACTTTCCCACTCTGTTCCCATAACAATTGCTACGAACTTATCCCCACTGCGTTAACCTAGCAACGGCCTGCCAACACATCTCCATTGTACTCCTAGCAACAGCCTGTTAACCCATCTTTCCTTGATTCCCCAAGCAACAGCCTGTGAACTATCCTGACACTTTTCCCTTCGCAATGGGCCGTGATCCTATCTGCACTCTATTCTCCTTGTAACAACTTATTAACCCATGCTTGCTCTGTTCCATTAGCAATGGCCTTTAAACCCATCGACACTCTGTATTCAAGCATCAGGCTCTTCACCCATCCTAAGTTTGTTCTCCTGGCAACGGAGAACTCATCCTCACTCTATTTCCTGAACAATGGCCTGTGAAATCAGCCCCACAATTTTGCCCTAGCATCGGCCTGTGAACCCATCCCCACTCTGATGCCTAGCCAAAGCACGTGAACCCTTCCTTAGGCTGTTCCCCTCACAATAACCTGTAAACCCATCTCCACTCTGATCTCAAAGCATTGGCTTGTGAACCTATCCCAAATCTGTTCTATTAATACCAACTTGTGAGCCTATCCTCACTCTTTTCCCTTAGCAACAGCCTCTTAACCCACTCCCATTAGTTCTCCGAGCAATGGCCTGTGAAACCATCCCCAATCTGTTCTCCTAGCAACACCTGTGAATGGCCTGTGAACCCTCACTCTGTTCTCGTAGCAATGGCGTGTGTACCTATCCCAGATGTGGAGAGCGTGAGGGAAGTGGACAAGAGTGACATTGGGAGGTACAGTGAGTGCAAGAGAGAGACAGGGACAGAGGGGGAGGGGGACGGAGAGGGAGAGGGAGAGGGGCGATAGACGACAGAGAGGCAGAGGCTTATAGAGAGAAGTGAGGAACTTATAGTGAGAGAGGAGGACAAGAGAGACAGGGGCAGAGAGAGAGAGATAGAGTCGTGAACAAATGAGGGAGTGCGAGAGAGGGATTTACTGGGATGGATAGAGAGAGACAGTGGGGGAGAAACAGACAGATGTGTACAGAGGGAGGAGAGAGAGTGAGAGAGACGAGGGAACAGAGAGGGAGAGGGAAAGGGAGAGGTGGTGAAGGGGAGGGGGGTACAGAGGGAAACGAACAGACAGAGGGAGAGGGAGAGGGAGAATGGGACGGAGAGAGAGAGAGAGAGGAGGATGGGGCAAGAGGGAGGAGGATGGAGAGAGGGAAAGAGTGTACCAGGGGATTAATGAGAGGTGGGGACAGTGGGGGAGATAGAGAGGGGGTGTGGGGTTGATGCAGGCAAAGGGGGAGGGAGAGAGGAGAGTGGACATTTGCTGGGGGAGAGAGACCGTGGGGACAGAGAGAGGAGGGAAGAGTGGGGGGAGAGAGAGAGACAGAGAGAAAGAGAGAGTAGGAGACAGAGATATGCCGGAGGCGAATGCAAGGGCAGAGTGACTTAAACCCAACTCCTGAGCTTGGTTCCAGTCCCGTACCCTTCCCTGAGGACCAGGACTTGGGGCCAAGTCTGTATCTCTCCAGCTCAGCTTCTTCAACACGAAGACAAACAACAATATAGTTTGCTCTGCTGCTTGGCACATTTTAATGAACATTTTTTTGTTAATTACAAATTGAATTTACAGATACGGTCAGTGGAATGTGCCTTTTCTCACTGTCCCCGGAGTTAGGAGAAACATTAAAATGTGTCCCTGTAACCCGCTGTGGGATATGGTTGGACAAACCAGCACTACCCTCAGTCTGTTACCATAGTGACAGTCCAGTCTGCTTCATTGCTGAATCATTGAACTGAAATGAGAAAATCCTGCATGGATTGATTAATGAGTGAATTTGATTGATTGATGAATTTGGGTAAAAGGATATTTCAGCACATTCTTCACCTGCTGTCTGAAGTTAGTCTGGGTCACGTCATAAATTGTGGTATTTGTGCAGCAACTGAGGAGCTGCAGCATGAAGCCCAATTCCTGCATAAACCAATCTAGATACAGAGTAATACTCAATCCAATACATCTGGAACCATCTAGAATACACCATTAACGTTAACCATAACAAGATGAAATTGGCTGAGATCATAAACAGTAAAATGATGGACTTTGTTCGATTTTGCATTCCTGTGTCACACTGAGCGTCCCCATTGGTGTGAGCCCAGAGTCTCCGGGCTCTGCTGATCACTAAAATCTGTCTGACGGTGAAAACATTGAGCAGCAGAATCAAGAGAAATGGGAGAGCCGGGCTTAGAATTTGGTGGAGGAACTGGATTGTGACCCAGACACGAGATAATGCAACATCGACTGTTATATCGCAAAACCAGGGATTGATCCCCAGCCAATAGCCAGCTTTGAGCATAAAATACCAGAAAATGTTCTTTAAACAGCTCAGTACAGTCACTGCTCCCAGAACCATAGCCGCCGTTTTCTCACTGCAATATTTATTTTTCAGCTTCTGGCAACAAATGTGAAAATGGCAGTGAACAAGACAGAACAGTCAGTGGCTGCATAAAGCAGGATCGTGTGGATATTACACACGGGGATGCGCAACAGAAAATAAAAATGTTCCCAATAAACAATGAAAATGTGTCTCAAAATCAGATTGAGGATAATGACCAGTAGATCTGCCACTGCCATAGGCCCCAGGTAACATCTGACACATGGAGACAATCCTCAGTCTTTATAAAGCAGGACGTAGACTGTCAATACGTTAACTGTGAGGAAGGAAAACAAACAAATTATACATCAGCCTGGAGACAAAGTTACCAGTTTGATCGAGGACCCAGTGACATGTTCAAATGCATCACTGATTTATTTTAAAAAATTGAAGCTGAAATAACAAACAGTAAAGTCTTAATATTTTACAAACAAGTAATGTAAAACACAGGAAACCCTCCCTCCCCAAACACACATCCATAAGAACATATGGTTTCTGGAACATTCCCACACACTGGATCACTCGAGAGCAGGCACAACTCACTTCGTTACAGTTCCTAATACGGAGGGTGAAAACATTGCTGCCCTGAAGGATTCTCTCCCAGATCTTTAAAGGCAAACGGAGGTTGGAAATTTCTGTCTTTTCATCTAAATTGTTGTCGATCTTCGGTCATGAAGAAATGTAAATGCAGGTAAAATGTATTCATCCCTTTAACTACCTGAGGGGACTTCAAAACAGTATCTCCTTCTCCCTGGAATGGGATCTCTTCCCTCAGGATCTTACCTTTTGTTCAATTAACTAACGTTCGGCCGTTCACAATAATGTCAGTTATAGAATGTACCGGGGAATGTCGGTTACAGAATGTCCTGGAGAATGTCGGTTATAGAATGTGATGGAGTCATAAAGATCTACAAAGGCCCTTCTGTCCATCAGTTTTGGTGGAAACCTCTCCCCACACTCAACCAGCACTTTGTACATAAAAATGGCAAGATTAATACAATACCTTCACCTTCTGATGTTTATTCCTCTTTTATGATCTTACATATAATCATCCCTTATTTGAAGATCTTCCCCCACCTTCCTTTTCAATTTTGCATCATACTCCCAAATGTAATTTGTTCTGGAAATTCAGTTTCCAATATTGGTCACCCTGTAGCCACGTCTCTCTAATGTTACTAAATTATATCTATTTACCTCAATGGATGCAGTGAATTCCTCAATCTTTCCTGAGAGTACAACTTTTCATTCAGATAGAATGCCTTTCATTCAGCTTTTTTAAACCATTATTCCCTGCTCCAGTATCACTTTTATTCCTTATTTTGATGGGACAAGAAATAGTCTGACATTGTCATACTCACAGAATCAGACCTGATCGGTAATATTTCATGAAACACCATATCCACGTGGGAATATCCTCTCCCACCAGCAGGACAGACCACCACTGGTGGTGGGACGGTGGTATACAGTCAGGAAAGGAGTTGCCATGGAATTCCCGAACATTGATTCCAGAACCCAAGAAATCTCATGGTAACAGGTCAAAAATGGTCAAGGAAATCGCCTGATGATGGGCATTTACTGCCTTCCACATCACCCCTCAGTGATAACTCAGTTCTCCTCAATATTGAAAATAGATTGGAGGATGCACTGAGGGTGACAAGGACACAGAACGTGCTCTGGGTATGGTATTTCAATGTCTCATCGCCAAGAGTGTCTCCACAGACTGGATGAGTAGGGTGAGGACTAAAATACACAGCAACCAGGCTGTGGGAAGTGATGAGTGAACCAACAAAAGGGAAACATTCCCACTGAACTATTTGTCACAGATGTATCTGCCACTAACAGTATCTGTACGCCTCAGTCTCATATTGAACATACTGTCCACTGTGTTATGTGGCAGTACCTCCTGCAAAGTAGGGCATACTTCTAAAGCACTGGGCAAATCGAAACTGGGCATCCATGAGGCACTGTAGGCCAGCAGCAGCTGCAGCATCAGTGGCATTCCCACCATCATAAAGTCAGAGGTGGGCTGTTCACTGATGATTTCAAAATGTTCAGCACCGTTCATAACTACACCTATATCGAAGCAGTCTATTCAACCCATCAACAATTTTAAACAGGAACAGAATAAGGCCTTTCAGCCATTCAAGCCTGTTACTCAGCAATTGGAGCAGATCTTTAAAGCTCTCATGCCTTTCAAAGCTGCTACATAGGAATACGGGAAGGACCTGTTAATGAGCCAGAATCGGATAAATTAGGGATAAATTAATCTTTATCAGTTTAAAAGAGTAAAAGACTACAGTGACCAGTGCTGGGTCCTCAAGTATTTGAAACCTATATCAACGATGTGAATGAAAGGAACAAATGTATTCTAACTAAATTTGTCAATGACTCCAAGACGGGCAGGAAACAAAGTTATGAAGAGGAGGTAAGAGAATCTGTAAATGAATAAGCAATTGATAACAATTTGGCAAATGGAACATAATGTGAGTAACTGTGACCATCAACGTGAGACAAGATGACAGCCCAGCATGGAGATCTGTGCAGACTACGCTAGTGTGTCGCTCAGTAAACTGGACTATCTGCCCAGCAGGGCGAGAATTGCAAACCTTTGTTGTGAGAGTGAGTGGCATGTGTGACAGACTCTGTGGTGTTTAAAGTGATGCAATATCTCCCTCTGCTGGATTCTGCACCCTACTTCATCGTCGGCAGCTTTGGGTGAAAACCATCAAGGACTCAATCTGGGAGGAAGAGCAGGATGGCAGCAGCTCAGCACAATCCAAACTGACAGCGCCATCAACACGCACACTAGGTTAGTGTGGAGAGGATTGCAATTGTACTGATGCCCCTCAGAGTGGAAAATGCTCATGTGGAGACATGTTTGTGCCTTCTCTGCATTGTGGAAATGATTTGTCTTTGGGCAATATTCCCGACACAGACTGTATACATTAAAGAGTATTTCCATTGCAATTGTATCCAGATTCCACTAAGTGAAGGACTTTGGAAGAGGTTGAGATCAATTTTATTGCACTTCCTCTAAATTTCAGTGTTTTTTGAAGTACTCTTCCAAATTATGATGAGAAAGGATTCAAAAGTCATGAAACAAACCCAATAGTGGCATGCAGGCCAGCAATGTGCATGTTCATTTCCTTCAGCTAATGTCTCAGGGACAACATTACAAGGAATCGGAGAAAACTGCTCCATGTCTTCAAAGATATTCTTTGAACAATGAAACAGCCATCAAACATACGAGGTTTGCAGTCTTTGATGCCTTCCTGAAAAAAGTGCTACTTTGGCGGTGGCATGGGGTAGCCAGCAGAGGGTGGCATTGCATCACATAAAATGCAAGAGGGACAGACAGAGAGAGAGAGGAGAAACATTTTGATCCCCATTTCAATAGATTCAATTCCAAAATGACAGAGACCCAATTGCACCAAGATGCAGACACAGCAAGACACACATTAATACATTAAAACACGCAAAACTCAGACAGATAGACACCTATATACATAGAGATACACACATTAACAGTCGGACGCACAAAGACACAGATAGACATATACATACAACCATAAACACATAGGCATATGCACACATATACACGCAGTCACACAAAGGCAGTAGTGTCTTTAAGATGGAGATAGATATGTTATTGCTTTTTAAGCAGTTCAAGGGTTATGGGAAGAAGGCAGGAAAATGGTGTTTGAGAAACATACCAGCCATGATCGAACAGCACTGCAGACCTGATAGCCCAGTGGCCAAATTCTGCTCCAATGTTTAAAGCTGTTATAGTGTTATGGTATCTTGAAATGTGTCTGAAGAGACCAGTGTAGGCTAAAGTTGATGAATATTTGATTAGTGAGTCAATCGTAATGTGGAATAGGTTTGAGGGGCCGACTGGTATATATCTGTTCATAATTGCTTTGTCCTTATGTCTCAAACGAGGCAGTGATTTGGTGTGAGGTTAACTCAGTTCAAAAATGTTGAGTCCTGCAATGAGATAAAGATGTCCCTTTATCCTTTATATGGGATGTACTATCTGTGATGTTCTCATTCCCAGGGAGCCATGAAGACTCGGTTATGGAAGATATTCAAGGCTGAGCTCAATTGACCTCAATGGACAAAGGAGTCAATGATTATTTGGAATAGATGGGAAAGGAGTGTTCAGCCACAATCACATCAACAATGAGCATTCTGAATGATGCAGCAGGCTCGAGGGGCCAAATGGCAAACTGTTGCTCCCAATCCATGTGTTCTTCACTCACACAACCCCTCAACACTGTTACAGAGGTAGAGGAAGATTCTATTCAGCTAGTCAGGACTGTTACAATGCGATAGGTGGAGACCATTCTGCCACTCTAAGAATTTACGCAAGATTAGAATGAAGTCACTCAGCCGTTTGAGTACATTACACAGCACAGGATGAGGCCATGCTACATCTCTAGGTTGCTACTCAGGAACACGGGAGCCTTGGTTAGCTAACAAGAAATAGAGAGTAGAGATAAATTTTCAGGGTATAAATTTGGAACTAATGGAGCACCTCAGTGATCAGTGTGAGGTCAGCAATGATTTACAGTCTATGTTAATGATTTGGAAGAGGGAACAGAATTGATTGAAGCTTAATTAGCTCATACACCAAGACAGGCATTCAAAACGTTGTCAGGTGGAGGCAGAGAATCTGCAATTGGATATAGACAGGGGAGGTTATTGTTCATCCGGAATTGTGTAATGTGGGTTGCTGGAAGTATGTGCTGTGATGGAATGACAAAATAACAGCAAACATGAAGCGAGATTTCAGAATTCGGAGGTACAGAGGGATTTGGCTGTCCTAGCATATGATTCAGATAAAGTTAGTTTGCACTTGCAACAGGTTATTTGGAAGATATATAGAATTTTTTTTTAACAATGTTTGTCAGTTATAACAATGGGAGCATTTTAATGCATTTATACAGGCTATTACTGATACCTCACCTAATGAACTGTGTTCAGTTTTGACTCCCAAATTGAACAATGAATGATACAATTGTTTTCAAAGCTTTTCAAAGTTGTTTCGCTTTACTTGTTCCAAACATAAAGGCCATAGATTATGAAGGATTAACAGTTTTGACCTGAAAATGAGAGCTGCTCTGACTGATCCACATAAGATCTTGAGGAGAGTGTGTCAGGAGAATACGTTTTAGTGTGAAGGTCAAGGCTGGCACGAGTAGGGAACACTGGATGACTGGAAATATTAGAGCTCTAGTCAAAAAAAAAAATAAAGAAACATATATCAGGTATAGGCAGTAGAATCAGTCAATCCCTTGAGGAGTATAGGGAGTATGACAATATGTTTACAATGGAAATCAGGGGGCAAAAACAGGACATAAAGATAGCTTTGGTAGATGAATGAGAACCCAATGAGATTCTATAAGTATATTAAGGGCAAAAGAGTAACTAGGGGGAGAATAGGGCCCCTTATTCCATCCATGTGTGAGAAGGTGGTAAGATCATAAATGAATATTTCACGCCAGCATTTACTGTGGAGAAAGTCATGGAAGCTCAGGAACTTCGGGAAATAAAGAGTGATGTCTTGAAAAGAGTCTCTACCGGAGATATTTGCATCATTGACAACTACAGGTGAGGTGCTAGAAGACTGGAAGGTGGCAAATGTTGTGCCATTGTTTAAGAAAGTTTGCAAGGGAAAGCCAGGAAACTACGGACCGATGAGTGTGACATCACTGGTGGGTAAGTTGTTGGAGGGAATTCTGAGAGATAGGATTTAGATGCATTTGGAAAGACATGGACTGATTTTGGAGAGTCAGCATGGCTTTGTGTGTGGGAAACTATTTTTCACAAACCTGATTGAGTTTTTGAGGAGGTGACCGAGAGACAAATGAAAGCAGAGTGGTGAACATCGTCTACATTGACTTTAGCAAGGCCTTAGACAAGGTTTCTCATGGTAGACTGATCAGAAAGGGTAGATCATATGGGATAAGGAAGAACTAATCAATTGGATACAAAATTGTCTTGATGGTAAGAGACAGAGTGTGGCGGTAGAGGGCTGTGGTTCCAACTGGAGGCCTGTGACAAGCGGTGTGCCACAAGGACCAGTGCTGGGTCCACTGTTGTTTGCTATTCATATAAATGATTTGGATAAGAATATAGGAAGCATGGATAGTCAGATAACACCAAAATTGGTGGTACAGTTGACAATGAAGAAGGTTATCTAAGAGTACAATGAGGTCTTGACCATCTGGGCCAGTGGGCTGAGGAATGACCAACGGCGTTGAATGCATAAATGTGAGGTGTTGCATTTCGTTAGACAAACCAGGGCAGCATTTACACCATTAGTGGTCAGGAAACTTCATTCCCTCTTGCATTGAAGGCTGATGGGTGACCTTATAGACGTTTATAAAATCGTGAGGTGCATGGAAAAGATGAATAGCCAAGGTTTTTTCCCCAGAATAGAGGAGTCCAAAACTAGAGTCCATAGGATTAAGGTGAGAGGGGAAGGAATTTGAAAGGATCTGCGCAGCAACTCTTTCTCACAGAGGGGAAGGGTTTAGAGAGATATGGATCAAATGCAGGCACATGGGACCAGTTCAGTTCAAGAAACCTGTTTGGCATGGTTCAAGGGTCTGTTTCCATAGTGTCAGTCTCTAATATTCTATGACTCTCACTCTTCTGCCATGACCAATTACTTGTAGCCCCTCAATTCATTTCCAAGTCAAAAATCCTCTTTAAATACTTTCAGTGATCTAGCTCTCCGAAATTTCTTGAAAAGAGAATTTCTGACATTGATGTGGTGATGCAGAACACTGCAGCAGCAGAAGCAGAATTGTATTGAACCACAATCTGTAACTTTTGCCTAGGATAATCCCTCAGTCTACCATTACCATGAAGCCAATCAATGGTTCACTGATGAGTGCGGGTGAACATGCCAGGGTCAGACCCATGTGTACCTAAAACTGATGACAACCCCTTAAAGCTACTGCACCTGACTGCTTGCATTCCAAACAGCAGAACTAACATCTGATAGAGAGCTTGAAATGGTCCCAAGACTAACAGATCTGATCTAAGCTCTGCAGTCCTGCTGCATCCAATCATAAATGGTGATACCCTATTCAACAAATCACTGGAAGAAGAGACTCCACAAATATCCCCATCCTAAATAATGGAACAGTCTTGAACTAATTTGCTTCACTAATGTACTTTCAGGAAGCAAATCTACCATGCTATCCTGGTCTGGCCTAAAAGCGATTCCAGGCACACAGACCTGTGATGAACTCTTCAATGGTCTCTGAAATGGCCAAGCAGGACACTCAATTGTATCAAACTTCTCTGATATCTTAAAGGATAAAACATGACAGAATGCCGAACTCCATCCTTGGTATTGAAAGTGAAGTGGTACCCCAGTCTTGTCAACTCTGCAGGGGCCTACTTCTTAACATCTGAGAGCTTGTGACGCCATTTACAGAGCTTTCCCACAGGTTGCACAGAAACATCAGGAAAGGAGTAGTCCATTCAATGTACTGAATGCCCAGATCTTGGGCCAACATCTCTTTAATGCACTTTTCCCACACAATGTACATATCATTTAATGTAATTAACCATCGGAAACATATGAGATAGGAACTGCAGATATCCCGTAGGTCCATCAGTTTTTCTCCCCCATTCAATATAATGGTGACTGATCCTCCACTTCCACACCATACAGCTGCTTTCTCTCCATCCCTTACTGTCAAGAAATCCTTATTTATATTCAGTGCCTTGGCTTCCACAGCTTTATGTGGGAGAGAAATCCCAAGGTTCACCAGTCTCGTGAGTGCTGATATTTATTCTCATCTCAATGCACAGTGGCCTGCCTGTACCTAATACTGTAGCCCTTTGTTTTAGACATCCCAGCCAGGAACATTATCATCTGATTTGTCTCGCACTGTCAGAGTTTTTTATATTACACAGAGATCTCCACTCATTTTCCTAAACCTCATGGAATACAGGCCCAGTCAACTCAAACTCTGCACACACAACAAGCCTGTCATCCCAGAGAGCATTCTGGTCATCCTTCATTGCACTCCCTCAATGTCAGGTTTTTCCTTTATTAGGTAAGGAGACCAAACTGCACACAAGACTGCACAATGTTTAAGATGAGGGCTCACTAAGGCCCTGCGCAGCTGCAATAAGACATCCTTCCTCCTGTCCTTGAACACCCTTGGAATGAAAGTCAACACAGCATTTAACTTCCTACCTGCTTTCTGCTCCTGCAATATTGCTTTCAGTGACTCCTGTACGAGGAGATCCAGGTCCTTTCCAACGTTACCGCGACCCGCTTGTTGGGCTCTATGTATACTTGTCAGTTTGGCAATGCCATTCCCAATACTGACCTGGAGCTTCAGAAGTCGCTGCCATGCATGGATCTTGGAGGTCTGCGCAGGAGAAAAATAAAAAAGTATAAGACCCTTTATAGATCAACATTTTTCAATCAATCCATTTTGAAATCGTAGGTTGTCATTCTATTTTTCCCATCAAAGTGTACAACATCACATCTATCCACATTGCTCTTCATCTGCCATGTATTTGCTCATTTACTCCACTTGCCTCAATCACCTTGGAGCATTTTTACATCATCTTCACCACTCACAATCTGACACAGTTTAGTGCCTTTAGTGGACTTGGAAATATGACATTTGATTCCCTCAAACATTTTTTGAAATGTATTGTGAATAGCTGGTGCCTAAGCACCAGTCCCTGCCACATCCCACAAGCCTTCCATTCCAAAAAAAATTCATTCCTACTTAGTGTTTTCTGTTGGTTGTCCCATTCTAAAACAATGTCTATATATTCGCCACAAATCCCATAGGTTGATTTTGCACACTAGGATTGGAACTTTTTCAAACATCTTTCTGAAAATACAAATGCATTGCATCCATTGCTTCTCCATAATTTATTTGCCAGTCAGTTTCTCAAATATGTTTCAGAGATAGTAGGAACTGCAGATGCTGGAGAATCCGAGATAACAAAGTGTAGATCTGGATGAACACAGCAGGCCAAGCGACATCAGAGGAGCAGGAAGGCTGACATTTCGGGCCTGGACCCTTCATCCAGCTCTACACCTTGTCATCTCAGTTTCTCAAATATGATTCCTATTTCTTTATCTATATCATATGCTTTATCATAGACTTTATCTATGGCCATTACTTTCTATTACAACCACTATTACAACCATTCTATTACAACCACTATCTTTAACAATTTCATTCTGTTTTCCTGGTATTGATGAGAAGATTTTTGATTTGTTTTGATTTCGTCTGTGAAGACAGAACTGAAGTAGTTGCTTAATAGGTCTTCCATTTCACTGTTATCCATTCTCCATTCTCTGGTTTCAGACTGGAAGGAAGTTGCAGTTGTTTTCTCCAACCCTGCCCATTGGTGTACATTTAGAAGGTATTGCAGATCACTCTTAAAACCTTGTCAATGTACTCTTCAGAAACTCATCAATTCCTGTCTTAAGCTGCTCAATGATTGATCGTTCAATCACAGAAGCATAGACTCTGTGCCATCAGAAATACAGCACAATCTACATTAGTTCTACTTTCCCACAAGAAGCCCATAGCTGTGAATGTCATGACACATCAAGTGCTCATCCAAGTACTTTTTAACCATTGTGAGGTTACCCATGTTAACTACCCTTTTAGGGAATGCATTCCAGACCCCAACACCCTGTGGGTGAAAAACACTTCACAGACCCTCTCTGAGCTTCAAACTCTTCACTTTAAAAATGTGCTGCCTTGATCTTGGCCCTTCGACTAAAAGGAACAGCTGCTGCCTATTGACCCTGTCCCTAGTATTCTTATACTTTTGAATTTCATCCTCTTCAGCCTTCTCTGCTCTGCAGAAAACAACATGAGGTTATCCAGCCTCTCTTTATAGCTGATATGCTCCATCCTAGGGAACACCCTGGTTGAATTTCCTCTGTCCTCCCACCAGTGCAATCACATCCTTCCTGTAATGTAGTTCTCAACCTGCGCACAGTGATTCCGTGAACAAAAACAGGAGTTGCTGGAAAAGTTCAGCAAGTCTGGCAGCATCTGTGAAGAAAAAAATCAGAGTTAAAGTTTCGGGTCCGGTGACCCTTCCTCAGAACTGATGGTAGCTGGGAAAACATTGGCTAATATGCAGAAAATAGGGAGGGGGATGGGGCAGAGAGTAAATGATAGGATAGAGCCGGAAGAGAGAGAAGATCAGTAGGATAGACAAAGGAGTTGATAACTATCTGGCTGGCGGGGTGAATAGTTGTTAATGGGGACTGTTACTGACTAACAATAGACAATGTGTAATGGCAAGCTATGTGATAACAAGGCCTGGTGTGCGTAGTAGGGAGCTAAGACATGGGAGAGTTTAGGCCCTAAAATTATTGAACTCAACATAGGTTCCGGAGGGCTGCGGGATCCCCAAGCAGAAAATGAGTTGTTTTTCTTCAGCTTGTGTTGAGCTTCACTGGAACACTGCAGCAAGCCAGAGACAAAGATGTTGGCCAGGGAACAAGGTGGACTGTTAAAGTGGCAGGCAACAGGCAGCTCAGGATCTTTTTTGTCAGCAGAATGTAGATGTTCTGCAAAGTGGTCACCCAGTCTATGCTTCATTTCCCGAATGTAGAGGGAACCACATTGTGAGCAGCGAATGCAGTAGACTACATTCTGGGAAGTGCAGGTGAAGTGTTGCTTCATCTGGAAGCTATGTTTGGGCCTTTGGATAGTGGGGAGGGAGAAGGTAAATGGGCAGGTGTTGTACCTTTGCCGGTTGCAGGGTACAGTGCTGTGGGGCTGTGGGGGCGTGTTGGGGGTGAAGGGAGAGTGGACCAGGGTGTCCCGGAAGGAATGGTCCCTGTGGAAGGCAGACGAGGGAAGGGACAGGAAAATGTGTCTGGTGGTGGCATCTCGCTGGAGGTGGCGGAAATGGCATCTGATGATATTCTGGATGTGAATGCTAGTGGGTTGGTATATCAGGACAAGGGGGACCCTACCGCTGTTGCGGGAGGGAAGAGAAGGGGGAAGGGCAGAAGTGCAGGAGATGAGTCAGACTCAGTTGAGGGCCCTTGTTGACAACAGTGCTGGGGGATCCTCGGTTGAGGAAAAAGGTGGTCATTTCGGACGCTCCCTTGTTGAAATTGGCCTCATCTGAACATATATGATGGAGACGGACAAACTGAGAGATTGGGATGGAGTCTTTACAGGAAACGGGGTGTGAAAATGTATAGCTTAGGTAGCTGTGAAGGTCAGTGGGTTTATAGTGGATATTAGTGGCCAGTCTATCCCCATAAATGGAAACAGAGATGTCGAGGAAGGGAAGGGAGGAGTCAGAGAAAGACCAGGTAAAAGTGAGGGCAGGGTGGAAACTGAAAGTGAAAATGATGAAGTTTTCCAATTCTGGATGAGAGAGGGAAGCAGCACCGATGATACCCTCGATATATCGGAGAAAGAATTGGGGGTGGGGGTCGGAATAGGACTGGATCAAAGAATGTTCCACGTACGCCATGAAGAGACAGGCATAACTGGGGCCCATGCGGGTACCCATGGCCTCCCTTCTGACCTGAAGAAAATAAGAGGAGTTAAAAGAGAAGTTGTTGAGGGTGAGGACGAGCCAAGCGAAAGAGGATGGTGGTGAGTGGGAATGGTTCAGGTCTTTGCTCCAGGAAGAATTGGAGAGTCCTAAGTTCCTCCTGGTGGGGAATGGACGTGTAAAGGGATTGAAAGTTCATGGTAAAGAGGAGGCAGCTGGAACCTGCAAACTGGAAGTTGTGAAACTGGAATAAAGCATCAGAGGAATCCTGAATGTATGTGGGCAGGGATTGGACCAAGGGAGAGAAGACTGAGTCAAGGTAGGAAGAGATGAGTTCTGTAGGGCAGGAGCAGGCTGAAACAATGGGTCTGCTCGGACAGTCCTGTTTGTGGATTTTTGGAAGGAGGTAGAAGTGAGCTGTGCGGGGCAGGGGGACTATCAGCTTGGAAGCAGTTGTGGGAAGGTCACCAGATGAAATGAGATCAGTTACCGTAGTAGATACAATGGCCTGATGCATCATGGTGGGTCATGGTCCAAGGGAAGATAGGAGGAGGCATCTAAGAGCTGGCGCTCAGCCTCTGCAATGTAGTGGTCAGTATGCCAGACTACAACAGTTACCACCCTTATCAGCAGGCTTATTGACAAAGTCAGGGTTTGGTCTAAGTGCACGCAGGGCATTCAGTTCAGAGGGAGATAGGTTGGATTTGCTGAGGGGGCAGAGAAATTGAGGCAACTAATATCTCATAGACAGTTCTCAATGAACAGATTGAGTGCAGGTAAAAGGTCAAATGGAGGGATCCAGGTAGAGTGTTGGAACAGAGCAAAGGGGTCTGTGGGATACGGAGAGGACTCTTGTCCAAAGAAATGGACACGGAGGTGTAGACGGTGAATAAAGAGTTCGATGTCATGCCGTGCCCAAAATTCGTTAAGGTGGGGGACACAGAGGAATAAAGCTGAGGCCTTTGCTAAGTACAGAACGTTCAGCATCAGAGAGCAGAAGGCTGGGAGGGATGGTGAATACCTGACAGGAGGTGGGGTTGGGAGAGGGGATGGAGTCAGAGGGAAGGAGGAGAGGATGGTTCCAGAGGACCATGGTCATCTTTGAGTAGTTGCATCTTGTGGATATTGATACTTGAAAGAAAAGAAAATGTTTCTCGCTAGCATGACAAATGAGCCGGAGGATGAACTGCAGAGTGGTGCAACCCTGAGCCAGTGTGTTGCGATGCTGTTGGAGAGAAAGTTTGACAGTGTGCATGTTATGCCGCATGACACTGAGTGCGGATCTCAGGATGCGGCGAGAGCAGCTGTCCATGGAACTTTGAATATCCCGGAGATATCTGTGATCCTGGGAGGATTCAAAACATGAGGGATGAAACTTTAGTTGGAATCCATGTAAGGTGATTCTGAGTTGGAGACAGTCACTGAGGAATGCGATATGGCTGTGGAAATGAGTTTTAGCAAATACTTGGTCAAACACCAGGAGTGACAGTGAAATTAATGTTGGTGGACAAGAAGAAAGATTGGAATGGAAATCCCGTCGGAGAGAGGACCAGAGCTTCTTCAAGGTGGGCAAGCCTAGAAGAGATATGGTAGTGAGCTAAATACTAAATAAAAACCAAAAGAACTGATGATGTTGTAAATTTTCCAGCAACTTTTGTTTTTGTTCTTGATTTACAGCATCCACAGTTCTTTCAGTTTTTCACAGTATTCCATCTTGGCCTAACCAAAGTCCTTATATCTCTTATAGTCTATACGTCGATGAACAAATGGCCTATGGTCTCAGATGCTTTCTTAACTAACCTATGAAGCTATCCAGTCACATCAGGGAACCGTGGAGAAGCACCCGCTGATCTTCCTAGTGTACTGCTATCATTGTCTGGTTCCTTTTTCCAAAGTACGTCACCTCATATGTATCAGTGTTAAATTCCATCTTCCATTGATTTGCCCATCTGACCATTCCATCTATATCTTCCTGTAACATAAGACCTTCCTCCTTACTGCCAAACACCTGGTCAATCTTTATGTCAAATACAAACTTACTTATCACAATTCCTTCACCCTATCCACCACCACCACGCCCCCCAAACAACATTTACATCTACATCATTTATGAATACAACAAATAATATGGGACACAGGCCTCCAGTCACGCAAACAGCCTTCTATCATTACCCTCTGTCTCCTGCCACTCAGACAATCTTGGACTCAATTTGCTAAGTTACCCTTAATACCACCATTTTTACTTTATTTGTCAGTTTCCCATGTGGGACGTTGTCAAAGGCCTTGTTGAGAAAACGTATAACTGACTTCTTCAGAAAAAAATCAATCAAATTTGTTGGGCATGATGTTTTTCTGATAAAATCATGCTGACGATCCCTGATCAAACTTTGCCTCTCTAAATGGAGATTACTTTTCCCCTGTGCTATTTTTCCCAATAGTATCCTTAACACTGATCTAATACTCACTGGTCTATAGCTCCCTGGGCTATCTCCACCATCCTTGCTGTAAAGTGGAACCAATTAGCTATTCCTCAGTCCTCTGGCACCCCCTCTGTGGCCAGATTCTACTAACAAACTTGCCCCCCACTGTCTCCAACAGTAGCTTGAGATACAATTCACCCAGACCTGGGGATCTGTCCAATTTTATACCAGCCTAAACTATCAATCCCTGCTTAAGAGCTTCACAATCCATGTTCTTGAATTCTGTACTTGCATCCTCCTTCTCCCAAGTAAAACAGATGCGAAGCTCTCATCTAAAAATCTATCAATGTTCTCCAGCTTCACGCACAGAATGTTCCCTTGGTTTCTAATGGGCCGTAATTGTTCCCTGGTTATTCTTTCCACATGATGTCCTTGTAAACTGTCTTGGCTTTCTTCCTAATCTTGCCGGCTTGCACTTATCCGTGCCCCTGTGTTCGTCAGTCTCCACTGTGTGGATTTTCAAAGTTTCACTGCAATTTCCTCTTATTCTTTGAAACTCCAGAGAACACAGGCCGAGTTCCCTCATCAGACAATCTTGTTATCTGAAGGATTAATCTGGAGAATGTCCATTGCACTTCCTCTGTGGTCAGTATACTCTTTCTTAGTTTGGAACTCCAAAACTGTACATAATACTCCAGGTATAGTCTCCCAACACTCTATGCAACTGGCGCAGGACATCTACACTTCTATATTCTGATTTCCTTTAAATGAAGGTAAACCTAACTCTTACCTTTCCATTTGCACATGTTCCTCCCAATACACCGCTTTAATTTTATTCACAAAATTACTGTGTGAGTTAATTTTTAAAAATCCCCCTGAAATATCCAACTACACCACATCCATTGGTTCTCCATTGTCAATGTCTACAAGAAACATCTTCAAACAATTCCAAAAAGTTTGTCAATTATGGTTTTCCTTTCATAAATGCTTAATCATTATCAACAATTTTGCTATTAATTTCTAAAATTCCACTATCACATCCTTTATAATACAGATTCCCTACTGTAGATGACAAGTCAACTGGCCTGTAGTTCTCCACTCTCTCTCTTCTTCCTTTCTTTAATTGTCCGATTACATTTATAACCTTCCAGTTATCCAGAATGGCTTCCTACCTTTGCAGAATGCATAGGAAAATAACACAATGATCCCTAATGCAATCAGTATATCTATTGCTGCTTCCTCCAAAATTCTGGTATGAATTATATTTGGTCTGTCAGACTTATCTATGCTCAATCCAGCTACGTTTTCAAATACTACCTCGGTACTGATGTGAATGATTTTAGTCTTTAGTTACACAAGACTCATTGTCACTTGGTATTTCTGGGAGATATTTTGGATCTTCCTCCATGAAGACAAACACAAAATAACTGTCTAGTTTCCCTGTAATTTCTCTGTTCTCTGCAATCAAATATCCTGTCCGCACATTCATTGTTCCACATTTGACCTTACTTTTATTGTGCTTTCAAATATTGATATCATCTTTTTGATAGACTTTATGTTTCTTGTTAGTTTACATTCATGTTCTTTTTTTATTTTCTTATCAGTTTCTTGGGGTTCTAAATTTCCCTGAATCCACAATATCTGTCATTTTTGTAAGCCACATCCTTT
This sequence comes from Rhincodon typus, assembly GCF_021869965.1. Taxonomy (NCBI): domain Eukaryota; kingdom Metazoa; phylum Chordata; class Chondrichthyes; order Orectolobiformes; family Rhincodontidae; genus Rhincodon; species Rhincodon typus. The sequence goes on from NC_063345.1 coordinate 70,768,252, forward strand.
GATCTCATGCAATCTTTAAGAACAGTATCTCATTTTCCATTTGGGGAGCCTGCAGCCCTCCGGATTCAATATCGAAGTTCAATAATTTTAGTGCCTAAACTCTCCCATACTTTAGCCCCCCACCCCACACACCAGGCCTTGTTATCACAGATGAAGGGTCTAGGCCTGAAACGTCAGCCTTTCTGCTCCTATGATGCTGCTTGGCCTGCTGTGTTCATCCAGCTCTGCACCTTTTTGTCTCTTGTTATCACATAGCCTGCCATTACACACTACCTATTGTTAGTAACAGGCCCCATTAACAATTATTCACCCGACCAGCCAGATTGTTATCAATACACCTCCTCCCACCCACCTTCCTGCAAAAATGCCATCCCTATTCCCAATTCCTTCGCCTCCACCGCATCTGCTCCCAGGATGAGGCGTTCCACTCCCGTACATCTCAGATGTCCTCGTTTTTCAAGGACCGCAACTTCCCCCCCTCAGTGGTCGAGAATGCCCTCAACCGTGTCTCCCGCATTTCCCGCAACTCATCCCTCACACCCCCTCCCCGCAATAACAACCAAAACAGAATCCCCCTCGTCCTCACGTACCACCCCACCAACCTCCGGATCCAACGCATCATCCTCCGACACTTCCGCCATCTGCAATCTGACCCCACCACCAAAGACATTTTTCCCTCCCCACCCTTATCTGCTTTCCGGAGGGACCACTCTCTCCGTGACTCCCTTGTCTGCTTCACACTCCCCTCCAACCCCACCTCACCCGGCACTTTTCCCTGCAACCGCAGGAAGTGCTACACCTGCCCCTACACCTCCCCCATCACTCCCATCCCAGGGCCCAAGAAGACTTTCCACATCAAGCAGATGTTCACCTCCACATCTGCTAATGTGGTATACTGCATCCGCTGTTCTCGTTGTGGCCTCCTCTACATCAGGGAAACCAAGCGGAGGCTTGGGGACCGCTTTGCAGAACACCTACACTCGGTTCGCACTAAACAACTGCACCTCCCAGTCGCGAACCATTTCAACTCCCACTCCCATTCCGCAGACAACATGTCCATCCTGGGCCTCCTGCAGTGCCACAACAATGCTACCTGAAGGTTGCAGGGACAGCAACTCATATTCTACTTGGGAACCCTGCAGCCCAATGGTATCAATGTGGACTTCACAAGCTTCAAAATCTTCCCTCCCACTACCGCATCCCAAAACCAGTCCAGCTCGTCCCTGCCTGTCCTTCCTCCCACCTATCCCCTCCTCCCACCTCAAGCCCCACCCCCATCTCCTACCTACTAACCTCATCCCACTGTTTATAGAACAGCATTTCTATGCAGTCTCTGTTTCATTTACTGGCTATGTTGCAGACTCAGTTACGTTGTATATGCAGTCCCCATACTTCATCCAGACTAGGGTCTCAAGACTCTCAGGACTTCCTGAATAAGTGCAGCAGGTGACAACACAAACCCAAGGAAATCATCCACAGAACCTTCCCAAAACTTTCCAGTGACAGGAGCAAGTTACATTTGTGTGTATATGGTGCAGCAATGAGTGTTCTCTCCTCAGTTTACATCTCTGTACAATCCCAGTGACCTGTAATATTACCAGTTCCGCTATCCATAGAACTAGTTGACCATGCAACTACACAATTTTCTATCCCTCAGTTACAATAACAGCAATACCACTATTGCTGGTGGAATTGATTGCAGTTGCTAGAGAGGCAATGACCTTGTCGTATTATCGCTTGAAAATTACTCCTGGGACTCATGTAACAACCAGAACCCAGATTTCAATTCGGCACGGCAGGTGGTCGAATTTTAATTCAATAAAATATTTGGAATTAAAAATTTAATGTAACTATGATACCATTATCGATTGTCAGAAAATCCCACCTGGCTCATTAACGTCCCTGAGGGAAGGAAATCTACCAACCTCACCTGGCCTGGTCTACGTGTGAAAGCAACGTGGTTCACTCTCAACTGTCCTCTGAAATATTTAGGCAAGCCACTCAGTTATATCAACTGCTACAAGGTCTCAAAGAAATGAAACCGAAAGGACCTAGGCACCAACAATTTACAATACAGTGTCACCTACCCCGACAAAACGAGACACACCTGTTCCATCTGTCAATGCTGCAGATATCAGATTGGTCTCACAGAGAGGAAAGCAACAGGCCCAAATGAAGCCCTCGGTTGTGCACTTAGATCCTGTGTCGACCAGTTGGCAGAGGTATTTGCTGACATCTTCGACCTCCTTTTGCTACAATCCAAAGTCCCCATCTGTTTCAAGAAGATCACCATCATCCCAGTACCAAAGAAAACACATGCAACGTGCCTTAATGACTCCCACCCAGTGGCTCTGATTTCCATAATCATGAAGTGCTTCAAGAGGTTAGTCATGGCTCAGCTTTTGTCTCCCAGCCTGCCTCGCTCCCCTACAATTTGCCTACTGGTGAAACAAGTCTACAGCAGACGCCGTTTCACTGGCCCTATGCTCAACCCTGGAATTTCTGGATAACAAGGACATCTATGTCAAGCTCCTACTCATCAAATACAGCTCCACCTTCAACACTATAATCCCTTCCAGACTGATATCAAAACTCCAAGACTAGGTCTCGGTTCCACCCTCTGCAATTACAACCTCAGCTTCCTGATTGACAGAACACAATCAGTGAAAATAGACAATAGCACTTCCTCCACAATAACCCTCAACACTAGCAGCCCACAATAATGCATTCCCAGCCCCCTACTGTACTCCCTGTTCACCAACAACTGTGGAGTCAAATTTCATACAAATGTCATCTACAAGCTTGCTGACGACACCACTGTGGTAGAACGGATGTCAAGCAATGATGAGTCAGAATACAGGAAGGAGATAGAGGACTTGGTGCCATTTGGCAATGATAACAACCTCTCTAACAATGTTAGCTAAACAAAAGAACTGATCCTTGATTTCACAAAGAAAGTACAAGGACATGCCTCTATCAAGAACAAAGTAGCTGAGATGGAGAGAGTCGAGATGGTCAAGTTCCTAGGAGTGACAATAACTGACAACCTGTCCTGGACTTCCCACATTGATGCGATGGCACAACAATGTCTCTTTGTCCTCAGGTGGATTAGAAAATTTGGCATGTCCATAAGGACCCTCACCAACTTCTACAGATGGCCCAGAGAATGCATTCTATCCGGGTGCATAACAACGTGGTACAGCAGCTGCTCTGCCCAAGAAAATTGTGTGCACAAACCAAGCCATCATGCAAGCCAACCTTTCATCAATGGACTCCATTCATACTTCTCATTGCCATGGAGAAACTGCCAACATCAAAGACCCCTCCCACCCCAGTAATGCTCTCATCAAACCTCTTCCATCAGGCGGAAAACACAAGCTTGAACACATGCATCTGCAAGTTCAAGAAAAGCTTCTTCCCTGTTATTAGTCTGCTAAATCTACCTCTCTAACTTCAAATAGTGTTGATCTTGCTTTGTGCACCTCTTGTACAGCCGTAACCTTGTATGTCTCACTCTGTCGAAGCACCTTATGATCTCTACGTCATTGTTTGCTATGATCTGCCGGTGCTGCTTGCAACACAAAGCTTTTCACTGTATTTAGGTATGTATGACTACAAGAAATCAAATCAAATCAAACATGTGGACTGAAGTGGTTCAAGGTGGCAGCTCACCAACATCTTCTCAATGGCAACTAACAAAGGGAAATAAATGTTGGCCCAGCCAATGACACTCACGTACTTTAATGAATACAAGAAGGTGGCCACAATCCGGGAAGAGAGACAGAGGGGACACAACTCACTATAAACTAGCACTTGGATATACACCTACATGGGCATGATATTCAGGAATATTGGAAAAAATGAAGACTAAATTAGATTAACATCACATTTTATTTCTATCCCAGCTGATTATCAACGATCAGAGATAGTAGGAACTGCAGATGCTGGAGAATCCGAGACAACAAGGTGCAGGGCTGGATGAACACAGCAGGCCAAGCAGCATCATAGGAGCAGAGAGGCTGACGTTTCGGGCCGAGACCCTTCATCAGAAAAGGGGGAGGGGAAGGGGGTTCCGAAATAAATAGGGAGAGAGTGGGAGGCGGATAGAAGAGGGATAGAGGAGAGGATAGGTGGAGAGGAAACAAACAGGTCGAAGAGGCAGGGATGGAGCCAGTAAAGGTGAGTGTAGGTAGGGAGTTAGGAAGGGGATAGGTCAGTCCAGGGAGGACGGACAGGTCAAGGGGGCGGGATGAGGTTGGTCGGTAGGAGATGGAGGTGTGGCTTGAGGTGGGAGGAGGGGTTAGGTGGGAGGAAGAACAGGTTAGGGAGGCAGGGACGAGCTGGACTGGTTTTGGGATGCGGTAGGGGGAGGGGAGATTTTGAAACTTGTGAAATCCACATTGATACCATTCGGCTGCAGGGTTCCCAAGCGGAATATGAGTTGCTGTTCCTGCAACCTTCGGGTGGCATCGTTGTGGCACTGCAGGAGGCCCAGGATGGACATGTCGTCTGAGGAATGGGAGGGGGAGTTGAAATGGTTTGCGACTGGGAGGTGCAGTTGTTTATTGCGAACCGAGCGTAGGTGTTCTGCAAAGCGGTCCCCGAGCCTCCGCTTGGTTTCCCCGATGTAGAGGAAGCCACACCGGGTACAGCGGATGCAGTATACCACATTGGCAGATGTGCAGGTGAACATCTGCTTGATGTGGAAAGTCTTCTTGGGGCCTGGGATGGGGGTGAGGGAGGAGGTATGGGGGCAGGTGTAGCACTTCCTGCGGTTGCAGGGAAAAGTGCCGGGTGTGGTGGAGCTGGAGGGGAGTGTGGAGCGGACAAGGGAGTCACGGAGAGAGTTGTCCCTCCGGAAAGCAGATAAGGGTGGGGAGGGAAAGATGTCTTTGGTGGTGGGGTCGGATTGCAGATGGCGGAAGTGTCGGAGGATGATGCGTTGGATCCGGAGGTTGGTGGGGTGGTACGTGAGGACGAGGGGGATTCTTTTTTGGTTTTTATTGCGTGGACGGGGTGTGAGGGATGAGGTGCGGGAGATGTGGGAGACACGGTTGAGGGCGTTCTCGACCACCGAGGAGGGGAAGTTACGGTCCTTGAAAAACGAGGACAACTGAGATGTACGGGAGTGGAATGCCTCATCCTGGGAGCAGATGCGGCGGAGGCGAAGGAATTGGGAATAGGGGATAGCATTTTTGCAGGAAGGTGGGTGGGAGGAGGAG